>NW_012117511.1:160287-165538 GCF_000951035.1 Colobus angolensis palliatus | reverse complement strand
GTGGATCACTTGAGGTCAGGAGTTTGAGACCAGCCTGGCCAACATCAACATCGTGAACCCCCGTCTCTACCAAAAAAATACAAAAATTAGCTGGGCATGGTGGCGAGCACCTGTTGTCCCAGCCACTCTGGAGGCTGAGGTGGAAGAATTGCTTGAACCCGGGAAGCGGAGGTTGCAGTGTGCTGAGATCACGCCACTGCACTCCATCCTGACAGAGAAAGTGAGACCCTGTCTCAAATATATATATATACACACACACATATACATACACACACACACACCTCAATATGTGTCCTACCAGGGCTCTGTGGGTAAGGGCTGCCTGTCCCAGGGCTTCATGTTGGGATCTGTGCCATGTTGACAGCTTTTCCTGGATCTCCTTCAACTTACACATCCCTGACCTCACCAAGGTGCATACCCTACTCTTTGCTTCTGGTTACAATTATGCCACCAAGAGATGGACAGTGAGTGACTGGCCGGGCAAAGGAAGCTCTGAGTCTGAAGAAAGTAGGGAAGGTGAGGGTACAGCACCTGACCTGGGGACAGTGGGACCAGTCCCAAAGGGGATAGGGAAGATACAGAAGACAGACCCCTGGAATGTAAATGGCCGTCTGCTAGACGGCTCATCTGTGCCTCACAGTCATTTCCATGAAATTGCCACCCCAAGGCACTAATAAGTGATCTGGGAGACAGCCAGTATTTTGCATAATTTCCAGAAAGCCAGTACTAAATGGAGACTAAGATTGATTCCCTTGTGTTTTCTAAGAATAAGGGCATGTGGATGAGTGTGTCATCATAACAGCAGAGGCTGAGGGACACCTGGTGACCCCCTGTTGAGGAGCCAGCCCAAGAGATCCTCTGGAGTGGCCCCCAGGGAGGAGAGAACTCAACTTTTGGAGTTTTGCTTCAAAACTGGCCTGTCTATAGGTCAGACAGGACGATGGCATCTCCCAAGCTCTGGGCTCCTTCCTTCAGCCTGCAAACATGTCCAAGCTTCATTCTACATTATAAAATTCTCCCTCACCCGCCTCAGTTATCATATCATCTCTCTACTCCCCGTCACAGCCAGACTTCTAGAAAGAGTTGTCTGCATCTGCTGCCTTTACTGCTCACATCAAAGTCATTAAAGCTGAAGTCAATGCCTGTCTCCCTTGCCCTTCTGTGGTATTTAACACTCTTTGGAAATCTTTGTCCTTTGGCTTCTGTAATACAACCCCCTCCTGCTTCTCTTTCTATCTTTCTGATTCCTCTGAGTTCATCTTTTTCATGGAATTCTCATCCACAGCCCATTCCTTAAATGCTGTGCACCCAGAGTTCTGTTCTTGGCACCCTTCCCTTCTTGCTTTGGGTGACCTCATCCATTCCTTTGGCTTTAACCAATCCCTCCCATGCAGACAACTCTCAGCTCCATATCCCTTTCTCAATTCCAGCCTTTATCTTGTCCTACCACCTGGAAACACCATGGTCTCCAAATTCAATATTTACACAATTGAGCTAATCATCAGCTCCTTCAAATTCGATCCTGTGATGTTCTTCAGTTCAGTTGGTGGCAAGACTTCTAGACAATCTCTGCATCTACTGCCAATGCAAATTTACCATCTCCAATTAGCTCTGTCTTTCCTAATTCCTATGCCAAATTCCCATCATCATTACTTTGGTTCAGGTCTCATCATTTCTCATATGGATTTTGCAGCAGTTTGCTAACAGGCTTTCCTGCTTCTCATCTTTCCCTTCCTCTAGTCCATCTTCCGTATTACTCTCTAAGTGATCTATCGAAAACAGAAATCTAAGCTGGGTGAGGTGGCTCACACCTGTATATCCCAGAACTTTGGGAGGCCAAGGTAACAGAATTGCTTGAACCCAGGAGTTTGAGACCAGCCTGGGCAACGTAGTGAGACATTGTCTCTACAAAACAGACAACCACTAAAAAGGTCTGACTCTATCACCTGGTTGAAAATCCTCTAATGACTCTCCATTTCCCTCAGGAGAAAACCCAAATGCTTGATCCTGAATCCACTATGAAGGCATGACCCTGGGCCCTCGCTGTGATCAATGGGACCTGATACAAAGTCTGCAGGTGGGTAATTGGGAGAGGTTTTCCTCACTACTAAAAAGCAATGCACAGGAGCAAATGCCTTTCTTCTTTGGAGATGAAACATCTGCTTATAACACCTGGAAGTGCTTTGACCATCTCTTAACTGTGAGGAAAGACATTGCAGACATAACAAGGACAAAAGAGCAGAAAGATAGAAAATATTTGGGTGCTGCTGCTATCCCTAAGCCACTGAATTAGCCAGCCCCAGAATGGCTCACCTCCAGGTTTTCTGGAGCATGAGATATTCACTGTTCTAATTATTTAAGCTGCTTTAGTTGGGTTTCCTGTTACTTGGAGCTGAAAGTACACTAATTAACACATTTATAGGATGTTTCCCTTTAAAGATAGAGAAAATACCAAGATTTTATGAAGATGAAGTCTTCTATGACTCCCTTAGGAAGCATTAGGTCCAAATCCTCCTATTGTTCACATAGCAATAAGTATCTTCCTCTGTTGTGGCACTTAGAATGGAATTTTTGTTTTGTTTTTGGGCTTCTTTTAACTTATTATAGTCAAAACAGTTAACTGCTACAATGAACAGCCAACTGCATTCCCAAATTCAATTTCCTACTCTTGCAAACACAAACTTCCCCACCCCTCAGAGCCACATCCAGCCTGCTTTAGTCCTTAGATAAGTGCAAGGAAATAACAATAGCTAGTCAGCTACATTCTGTGGAGAGCAGGGTGTCACAGCTCCTGTCTGCTGAAACATCTAGTTGTGCTGGGCTTGTTGTCATGGAAACACAGCTGATGCTGTGAGCATATGGCCTAGAGCCTCTGTCTCTTCCATTCCCAGTGAGGGAGAGGAGCTGGTACTTGCTTACAACATGACAATGTCCTATATTGTCTGTTGGGTTTGTTGAATGAAGGGGGAGAATAGATTGCTGTGGAGGGGGCTGAGCTGAAAGTGTTGTAAGGAATTAGAACTTAGAGAGCTCTAGTTCCTTTATGAGTAAGGCCTGTGCACCTAAAAATATGTGCAGATGAATCTGGTGAGGTTGGAGAAGTGGTGAGGAGGAGGTAGGGAAACAGACATGTAATGAATGCTCACTGTGTGCCCGACGCTATATTTTGTACAATAACAAAAATTAGCATTTTTGAAACTTTTAAGTCAAGGTACTTTCCACATTTTATTTAATCCATACAACCATCCCATGGGATGAATTCTATTATTCTCTCAATTTTTCAGAAAAGGAAACCCAGTAAATAATTTTCCAAAGTCATGCAGCCAGGAAGTGATAAGTCCAGGCTTGAACCCAGGGTTGTCTATGTCTAAAATGTCTGCATAAACCTATGCTATACTGTCTCTTTGCTATGATAAGTGCTTTGGATTTATTTTGTTCAGATAAATTATTTTGATATTAGACTTCTGCCTTAGTCCATTTGGGCTGCTGTAACAAAATACTATAGACTGAGTGGCTATAAACAGCAGAACTATATTGCTTACAGTTCTGGAGGCTGGGAAGTCCAAGATCAAGGTGCGAGCATGGCTGGGTTCCGGTGAGGGCCAGTTTCCTCATAGACAGCTGCCTTCTCACTGCAACCTCACATGTGGAAGGGGTGAGGGATCTCTCTGGGGTTTCTTTTATAAGGGCACTAGTCCCATTCATAAGGGCTTTGCCCTCATGACTTAATCATCTCCCAAAGGCCCCACCTCCCAATACCATCATCACCTCAGGGGTTAGGATTTCAGTATGTAACTTTTAAGGGGACACAAACATTCAGATCATAGCAATTTCACACCAAGCTTTATAAGATATAGTGTTTGTCTGAAATATCCTTACATACAGTACGTAGATGAGAGTCTTTTGAACTGTTAATTGTAATATAGTATAATTCTCATGATAATTCAGTGATGTAGGAATCATGATTTCCAAATAATAAGGAGTCTTATGCTCAGATTAATTAAGCAAATTGACCGGGGTCACATGGCTGGTGGTTAAAAGGGAACCAAAAACCAACGAGTGCAATTCCAAAGCCTGTGTACCATCTATTCTCCACTATGCTTCAGGGATAGGCAGGTTGCCACTCTCTGTCCACTGTGCCTTCAGTTGCCAACAGGTTGACTCCAAAACCCAATCCTCCCATTAATCAAGGGACCTCCATACCCAACTACTTTCTCAGTTCCATAGGCATACTCGGCATTCTCAGATGAAACCGAATTAAAACACAACCACCACAACTAGAAAACCCAATGTGTTTAAAGTTGAACTAAAGATCACCCTAAAGCATGCTCCCCCCTAGAACTCTGATCTCAGTAAATGGCACCATCATTTACCCTGTTTTTCATTCCAGTAATGTTGTAGAACTTTATTCCTTAGTTCAGCTAAAACTTAGGTTCTTGTCACACTACCAGGGAAATTTAGGCATGTGGATGCATTTAAGGGCAAGTAAAGCAGGGCTTTATTGAACAAAAAGAAAAAAATAGAAAAAAAACCAACTCAGCAAGTGAGATGGAGTCCTGCTAATTGGCCCTCCACCTCACAGATTGATTCCCAGGTCACCACTTGAACTAAAGAGAGCAGGCTCCTCTGCTGCCTAAGGCACAAACTTCCCGAGGCTCCACCTCCTTCCCCAGTGTGCACGTGGGCATTATTCAGAGAGAACCAGTTGGGAAAGTGTGGGCTTCATCTGGGACCAGCAGTCTGGTTTTTCAGACTGCAAGCTTTTTTAGGCTTGAAACTGGGGTTTTGCTGGGGACCCTTGGCTGTCTTCTGTCTCTATCGGTAACATGAGTGTCACCTTTAACATGGCCTTCTCCCTTTCTCTTGTTACATGGAATCAATCATTGAGTCCCGATAGTTTTATGCCTCATTGGTCTAGTCACCCCACTTCCCTAATCCATGTCATTAACATCTCTTGTCTGAATTATTGCAAGAGTCACCTAGCAGGCCTCCATGCCTCCACTCTTGCATCCTTCCAATCTGGTCTTCATTGCAGCAGCCTCAATATCACCATTTTGCTTAAATGATTTCCTATTACTCTTTGGGTACATCCAGAATCTTTGTGTGTGTGTGTGTGTGTGTGTCTTTCTTGAGATTTTCTCAAAGTCTTTTTTTAAATACTTTAAGTTCTAGGGTACATGTGCACAACGTGCAGGTTTGTTACATATGTATACATGTGCCATGTTGGTGTGCTGCACCCATTAACTCGTCA
>NW_012117511.1:129272-155997 GCF_000951035.1 Colobus angolensis palliatus | reverse complement strand
TTTGTGGGTAACCCGACCTTTCTCTCTGGCTGCCCTTAACATTTTTTCCTTCATTTCAACTTTGGTGAATCTGACAATTATGTGTCTTAGAGTTGCTCTTCTCAAGGAGTATCTTTGTGGCATTCTCTGTATTTTCTGAATTTGAATGTTGGCCTGCCTTACTAGCTTGGGGAAGTTCTCCTGGATGATATCCAGCAGAGTGTTTTCCAACTTGGTTCCATTCTCCCTGTCACTTTCAGGCACATCAATCAGACGTAGATTTGGTCTTTTAACATAATCCCATATTTCTTGGAGGCTTTGTTCATTTCTTTTACTCTTTTTTCTCTACACTCTCTTTTCACTTCATTTCATTCATTTGATTTTTAATCACTAATACTCTTTCTTCCAGTTGATCGAGTTGGTTACAGAAGCTTGTGCGTTTGTCATGTAGTTCTCGTGTTATGGTTTTCATCTCTATCAGTTCTTTTAAGGTCTTCTCTGCATTGATTATTCTAGTTATCCATTCATCCATTCTTTTTTCAAGGTTTTTAGTTTCTTTGCACTGGTTAGGTAGTTCCTCCTTTAGCTCTGAGAAGTTTGATCGACTGAAGCCTTCTTCTCTCAACTCATCAAAGTCATTCTCCATCCAGCTTTGTTCCGTTGCTGGCGATGAGCTGAGTTCCTTTGGAGGGGAAGATGCCCTCTGATTTTTTGAATTTCCAGCTTTTCTGCACTGCTTTTTCCCCATCTTTGTGGTTTTCTCTGCCTTTGGTGTTTGATGATGGTGACGTACTGATGGGGTTTTGGTGTGGGTGTCCTTTCTGTTTGTTAGTTTTCCTTCTAACAGTCAGGACCCTCAGCTGCAGGTCTGTTGGAGTTTGCTTGAGGTCCACTCCAGACCCTGTTTGCCTGGGTATCAGCAGTGGAGGCTGCAGAAGATAGAATATTGCTGAACAGTGAGTGTTGCTGTCTGATTCTTGCTCTGGAAGCTTCATCTCAGGGGTGTACCCAGCCGTGTGAGGTGTTGGTCTGCACCAAGTGGGGGATGTCTCCCAGTTAGGCTATTCAAGGGTCAGGACCCACTTGAGCAGGCAGTCTGTCCGTTCTCAGATCTCAACATCCATGCTTGGAGAATCACTGCTGTCTTCAAAGCTGTCAGACAGGTACTTTTACATCTGCAGAGGTTTCTGCTGCTTTTTGTTTAGCTATGCCCTGTCCCCAGAGGTGGAGTCTACAGAGGCAGGCAGGCCTCCTGAGCTGCGGTGGGCTCCACCCAATTCGAGCTTCCCGGTGGCTTTGTTCACCTACTTAAGCCTCAGCAATGGCGGGCGCCTCTCCCCCAGCCTCGTGCTGCCTTGCAGTTAGAGCTCAGACTGCTGTGCTAGCAATGAGGGAGGCTCCCTGGGCGTGGAACCCTCTGGGCCAGGTGTGGGAAATAATCTCCTGGTGTGCTGTTTGCTAAGACCCTTGGTAAAGTGCAGTATTAGGGTGGGAGTTACCACATTTTCCAGGTGTTGTGTGTCTCAATTTCCCTTGGCTAAGAAAAGGAATTCCCTTCCCCCTTGCGCTTCCCAGGTAAGGCGATGCCTTGCCCTACTTCGGCTCTCGCTGTTCGGGCTGCACCCTTGGACCAGCATCGACTGCCTGACACGCTCCAGTGAGATGAAGCCAGTACCTCAGTTGAAAATGCAGAAATCACCCGTCTTCTGTGTCGCTCACGCTGGGAACTGGAGGCCAGAGCTGTTCCTATTTGGCCATGTACATCCAGAATCTTTACCACAGCTTATACATCATGTTACGATCTGTTGTGTGTTTGCATAGCATCCTCTACCTTTCCTTTGTGGCAACTGTCACATTTATGATTAGCCACTTCATTAATCATTTATATGATTATTATGTCTACATCAAGGTCTGGGCCCTGTATTCTAGTCCTTGCTCTGCCACTCACTGTGCTGCCTTGATCAAGAAGCAAGATCATTGCTTTTGTGCCAATCTCTTTTGTAAATCTTTATTTATGTATCTGTGTCCTTAGCTGACCTCTGAGTTCCTTTGGGAAGAACTGGGCTAGAAACCAAGTCTGTCTGACTTCAGAACCTAAATTTCCTAATCTTTTTTTTTTGAGATGGAGTTTCACTCTGTTGCCCAGGCTGGAGTGCAGTGCCATGATCTCGGCTCAGTGCAACCTCTGCCTCCTGGGTTCAAGTGATTCTCCTGCCTCAGCCTCCCAAGTAGCTGGGATTACAGGTACACACCACCATGCCCAGCTAACTTTTGTGTTTTTAGTAGAGACAGGTTTCACCATGTTAGCCAGGTTGATCTCGAACTCCTGACCTCAAGTGATCCGCCCGCCTCCGCCTCCCAAAGAGCTGGGATCATAGGTGTGAGACACCGCACCTGGTCAATTTCCTAATTCTTACAGCAGAACAAGAATTAGAAAAATGTGTAGATGAGGAAACTGAAGCCCAGAATGGCAAGTCAACTTGCCCAACATCACACAGAGCCAGAGAGAGAACTCTAGCCTTCTGGCTCCTAATCCAGGGCTTGTTCCTTCATCCCACAGCCTTCCCAGTAGCAACACCTGGCAGAGGCTAAGCAGAGCTGAAAAGATTGTTCTTCTGTCTACCTTGAGTGTTGGCAGCATTATTGCTAGACTTTGTGGGGTCTCTGTACTCCAACCTCCCAACCTGAATCTTATTAGTGCTTAGCTCTGATGAGCTCTGCAGGTTATCCTCACTGGTCCAAGGCAGCACTGCTCATCAGCTCTGCAGGTGCCTTTAGGTGAGGAAGACATATCCCTGTTGGGCCCCAGAGGACCCATTTCAGTTTCAGATTATTACCTCACAGTCCTTGACTGCTGTAACTTTCTTTGGAATCCATGTAGGCTCTGCTAGCTCATATGGCACCTGGCAGCATATTATAAGCAGGTACCCCTCAGGTGAACAAATTGTGAAAGGCAGCTCCTCTGGGAGTCCGGTTAAAACAGCCTCCCCTCTGCCTGCTGCCTCAGCCTCAGGTAGGTGATCCTGAGTTGCCTCCTCTGCAGGTGCTTTCCTTTGGAGTACAACCCGCCCCACCAGAAGCTGTGCCTGATAGTAGTTCTGGGCCCTGGAAATTCTACAGCTCTTCTGGCTACTTCTCTTTATCCTGTGCAATTTGTCTAAAGCCTATTCAGGACCTACTTAGGAAGATGAGCTCTGTATAACTCTGTCTGTACACCTACTATCTCACACCAACCTCTTAAATCATGGCTCTTCCCCTCCTGGAGTTCATAATCTAAGGAAAGAGACCAGGAGAGAATCCAAGGTGGTTCTGGGGAACCGCCCAAATTTTATCAACTTATCTTCTCTTAGACTCAGACACAGGCACATTATTAGGCTCTCATGGGCACAAGCCCTGACTGAGGGGTCAACATGATGGTGGGAGGTAGGGGGAGTGGAGGGACCTAGGGAGAGGTAGTGTGTAAAGGGAGTCAAGGACATAGGACTGGAGGTTAGGAGGCATCAGCGTGTTCCTCCCATGGTAAGTGATCCTGGGCAGGTCTGGTCATTTTGCCAGGCCTCTCTCTGCTAGCAGAGTCTGCAAAGGGAATTGGCCCTAGTGATATCTAGGATCTCTGTCAGTGTGGACATGCCATGATGGGCTCTGTAAGGGGCTCATCGAACAAGAAGAAGAGAGTTTCCCAAAGTGTGCTATATACATAGCCTGCACATATTATGTACTCAGACATCTTACCTGGTGATATGGTTTGGATCTGTGTCCCCACCCAAATCTCATTTAGAATTGTAATCCCCACGTGTTGAGAGAGGGAACTGGTGGGAGGTGATTGGATCATGGGGGTTGTTCCCTCATGCTGTTCTCGTGATAGTGAGTTCTCACAAGAGCTGATGGTTTTGAAGTACAGCACTTTCCCCCTGCCTCCTCCTGTCTCAATGTGAAGAAGGTCCTTTTTTCCCCTTCGCCTTCTGCCATGATTGTAAGTTTCATGAGGACTCCCCAGCCATTTGGAACTGTGAGTCAATTAAACCTCTTTTCTTTATAACTTACCCAGTCTCAGGTATTCTTTATAACAGTGTGAAAACGGACTAATACACGTGGCATATAAGATGACATTAGGTGGTTAGAGAATGAACATTTTCTACTTTAATGGTTATGTATTTCTTAATAAAGTAAATTATATCAGGGAAAATATAGAACAAACACTTAAGGGAGTAATATATATTTTTTTTAATCAGGAAATATTTTTTGTTAGAGTGTTTTAAAGAAAAAATATTCAATAACTAAATGTACATGTGGCATATAAATACAGCAAAACACATGAAGATGGTATGTAAATGACTGATACTTGGGGAATGAAGATTTAGAGAATATCTCATTTTTTCCTGAAGGCTTAATCTTCTCCTCTGTACTAATCTTTTCTGATAATGAGTACAACATTATCTGATTGTGGTTCCTTTTACACTTTGACTGACTGCTTTGAAACTCAGAACTCAATTCCAAACCCAATGTCAGAAATGTTATTATTATTATTGTTATTATTATTATTTTGAGATGGAGTCTCGCTCTGTTGCCCAGGCTGGAGTGCAGTGGCACGATCTGGGCTCACTGCAAGTTCTGCTTCCTGGGTTCATGCCATTCTCCTGCCTCAGCCTCCTGAGTAGCTGGAACTACAGGCGCCCGCCACCACGCCCAGCTAGTAGAGAAGGGGTTTCACTGTGTTAGCCAGGATGGTCTCGATCTCCTGGCCTTGTGATCCGCCCTCCTTTGCCTCCTAAAGTGCTGGGATTACAGGCGTGAGCCACTGTTATTTATCTTTATATTGGCAGGTGTGTGCTCTCCTTTGCTTTGGACCTGATTTCCTTCCCAGTTCTAAGCTATCACTGCACTATAGTCTTCCATTTTAAGCTGTGGAAAGTGGAAAGTGATGATTTACCAATACACACAAATAACATTCAAAATTTAAGAACTATTAAGTCCTAAAATGTATACATCTAGCGAACAGGGACTGGCATCGGCTTATCCGTCATTAATTTCCAAAGCAGTTTTCATTACTCTTTCTTATTATCATTTGTATCTTCATTAATAAGACTCACCGCTGCCTCTTGGGACAAATAGGATCATTATATCCATGTCACAGATGGGGAAGCGGAGGCATGAATGTGACCTGCTCATGGTCACATGGGTTGACAATCAAATTTAGGCCCTCTGACTCCTGTTTTTATATTTCTTTTGCGTCACCGTAATTTGTGTTTTTGTCTTTTTAGAGTAAGATCGATAGCCCCCTGGGTGGAAATGGAGGGAGAGTTGCCCCCCGCGAGGAATGCCAAGGGCTCTCCTGAGCGCGGAGCACATGATCCCCGCCTGCCCTGGTTCCCCTGGCACTGCTCCCCAGCGGGCGGGCTGCCAGGACCGCCTGGCCAGGGAGCCACTTCATGATGGCTCCGCTGCAGCGGCACGCGGGCTCCAGCGGTCAACGCAGCTCTGGGCAGGCCCGGGTCGGGGCTAGCTGTGGCGGAGCAGCTTCCGCCTGGTTGGCTTGACTTTTCACAGGCTTACAGCTTCCTAGCTCCGCGAGCATAGCCTGCTAGCACCCCTCGTCAGCGGCGCCGGCGGCACCCGGGTGCCCGCGCGATGCCCCGGCATGTTCCAGCTCAGTTCCCTTCCAGAGCCACGCATCCGAGCGCGTCCCCCCGGCCTGCTGGGCAGAGGCTGGGGCGAGCGCTCCGCTATGGAGAGGGCTGTCTGCTGGCGCCCATCCGCACGCCAGCCTGCCCGTCCTCGGATCGGTCCAACCCGTTTCTTTCCTCTGCCCTTCTCTCCTGACTGTCACTTGCGCACTTTGCTCTCAGAGCGAAAGTCTTTCACTTAGTTCTGATCTCCCCAAGCACGGGGCTGTGGCAGATGTTGGGAATTCTGGCAATAGTTTCCTAGGCACACAGTGTGATTTTCTTAAAAAAAAAAAAAAAAATTAAAAGCAGGGGAGGAAATCTCCTCCTCTCCCCACCTCTTTAATTAGGCAAACAAGGTACTCAAGGTAGGAAAACACGAAAAAAGCAGAACAGTATAAAGAAAAAATACAAAAATTTCTTGTAACTATCCCTGCCTCGCAACCCAAGAGCAACTGTTGTTACCATGTTAGTATCTGTCCCTTCAGTATTTTACGCCTATGATAGCACGCTTTATTCTCTGTACAAAAGAAAGGGTGTCACGTTGTAGTTACTATTTTGTAAGTTTTTTTTTTCTTAGCAGTAAATCATGAACATTTTCTGTACCAACTAATATTCTTTTACAATACGATTTTCTGTTTGTTTTGTTTTTTGAGAGGGCCTCTTGCTCTGTCGCCCAGGCTGCAGTGCAGTGGCATGATCTCGGCTCACTGCAACCTCTGCCTCCCAGGTTGAAGCGATTCTCCTGCCTCAGCCTCCTGAGTAGCTGGGATTACAGGTGCGTGCCATGAAGCCCAGCTAATTTTTGTATTTTTAGTGGAGACATGGTTTCACCATGTTGGCCAGGCTGGTCTTGAACTCCTAGCCTCAAGTGATCTGCCCGCCTCAGCCTCTCAAAGTGCTAAGATTACAGGCGTGAGCTACTGTGCCCGGTCTACAGTATGATTTTTTAATGGTTGTACAGCATCCCATTCTATGGATATATCATTGTTTATTTAACCAATATTCTGTTGTTTGACATTTAAGTAGTTTCCATTTTTTTCTACAATGCTATAATAAGGATTCAAGAATTTACATTTTTGTGCCTTATCTCTGATTATATTCTTAAATACTTGGAAACCAGTATTGCAGAATCAGTAATACACACATACTTAACGCTTTATCCCAGGAGTTCCATAGTGGTTTTAAAACAAAATTGTTATTTAATATAAAAACAACATTACAGCAACAATAATGAATTCTTCAAAAGAAATATCCACAGAATCCTTCTCTAACAAATTGATGGTTTTTATTTGTTCATGTTCCTGTCCCTGTCTATAGGCAAAGATAATTTTTACAGTTATGCTAGACTATTATGGTTCCCAGGAATGCATACTCATACTGGCTACAGGGTCTGATTGAAACCATTTAGCCAAAAGAGGCTGGAGTCCAGGGAAGCCTGTAGGACTGGACCTAGAAAGCATTCTGAATCTAAGGCTGCTCTCCAGAATTCTTGATCCTCACTCTAACACTGCTATTTACCTAAGTTAGCAACTCTTTGGGCTTTCCTTTCTTTCTGCGTATACCTCTGTCTCTCCGTTCACCTGGCTGACTTCTTCACGCTGTGCTCTGTATCTTTTCTCAGGCTAATACTTTCTGGTTCCTTATAACACATGAGTTCATAGCCTCTCATGGCCCTTGCTTGATGACATAGTCTACATTTTGTTTTTGTTTTAAGACACAGGGTCTCACTCTGTTGCCCAGGCTGCTGGTGATCAGTGACATGATTATAGCCAATTTTTATTTTGTTCCACTTTATTTTTTTTTTTGAGATGGAGTCTCACTCTGTCACCCAGGCTGGAGTGCAGTGGTGCGATCTCAGCTCACTGCAACCTCCGCCTCCTGGGTTCAAGTGATTCTCATTCCTCAGCCTCCTGATTAGCTGGGATTACAGGCGCCCACCACCACTCCTGGGTAATTTTTGTACTTTTAGTTGAGACGGGGGTTCACCATGTTGGCCAGGCTGGTCTCGAACTCCTGACATCAGGTGATTCACCTACTTCGGCCTCCCAGAATGCTGGGATTACAAGTGTGAGCCACTGTGCCCAGCCTAATTTTTATTTTTTATTTTATAGAGATGGGGTGTCATTATATTGCCCAGGCTGGTCTGGAACTCCTGGCCTCAAGCAATCGTCCCATCTCAACCTCCCAAAGTACTGGGATTAAAGATGTGAGCCACTGTGCCCAGTAGTTCTCTATGTATTTTTTTTTTTTTTTTGAGACAAGGTTTTGCTGTTTCCCAAACTGAAGTGCAGTGGCAGAATCATGCCACACTGCAGCCTCAAACTTTTGGGCTCAAGCGATCCTCCTGCCTCAACCTTCAGAGTAGCTGGGACTACAGGTGCATGCCACCATGCCCAGCTAATTTATTTATTCATTGTAAAGACGGGGTCTCATTATGTTGTCCAGGCTGGTCTCCAACTCCTGGCCTCAAAAGATCCTCCTGCCACAGCCTCCCAAAGTGCTGGGATTACAGGGATGAGCCACTATGCCTGACCGTTCTGTGTATTCTTTAAACTTCACCTTGTGATGTGATTTGCCTGATTCTTTTGGTATGCTACCAATTCTGATTCCAAAGGACGAGACTCTTACTGGCCCAATTCACCCCTATTTGAGCAAAGAGTTTTGCAATAAGCATTGCAAAGGATGTTGGGTACTCTGGATCAGATATCCACCCCTGAGCCAATCAGCTGTGTGGAGTGGAGGTAGTCATTGAGCCAGCCACACAGCACAGAACATGTTTACAGCTGCTCTGCTCATCAGGTGCCGTGGGTGATTCAGTTCCTTTAAAGGTGACAATGGCCATTGCAGATAGCTGAGTTTTTTTTTTTGTTTTTTTTTTTTTTGAGATGGAGTCTGGCTCTGTCGCCCAGGCTGGAGTGCAGTGGCCGGATCTCAGCTCACTGCAAGCTCCGCCTCCCGGGTTTACGCCATTCTCCTGCCTCAGCCTCCCGAGTAGCTGGGACTACAGGCACCCACCACCTCGCCCGGCTAGTTTTTTGTATTTTTTTAGTAGAGACGGGGTTTCACCGTGTTCGCCAGGATGGTCTGGATCTCCTGACCTCGTGATCCGCCCGTCTCGGCCTCCCAAAGTGCTGGGATTAGAGGCTTGAGCCACTGCGGCCGGCCGATAGCTGAGTTTGTCTGCATACTATATAACATAGATACAATTACTCATTCTAGGGTTTTAATTACTATTATGTCATAAACATATAATAGCTTCATAATTATTTATGTCACTATAGGCATAGTGGCATAGTAGTTCATCTAGTGGATAGACTGTAATTTATTTAAGCAATCTCCTATAGATAGACATTTAGATTTAGTTATTTCTTTAAACCAGTTTGGAAAATTCTGTAATAACTTTTTCTCTCTCTCTCTCTATATATATATACACACACATATATACACACACACATATATGTGTATATATATGTATATATATTTACTTCTAGATTTTTCTCTTAGGGATATATCAATAAATGTATCAATAAATAATTATATAAGCTGCAAGGAAAGAAAACTTCTTAAAATTGCTTTTAAAATAAAAGGTTATTTTTCTCATATAACAAGAGATTCAGAGGTGGGTGGATGTTGGCTTTGGTTCTCTTAGCCATTTTCTCATGTTTATGTTCTCAAAGTGGCTGCTGAAGTTGCAGTTGTAACATCAGCATTCATGGCAGAAAGAGGTAGAGATAATGCCGGTCAGGTCTACCTTTTTGTTTTTATCATCCCCAAATCACCTCCAGTGGATACAGACTTACTGTCTCATTTGACTAGAATTGTGCTACATGGCCACCTCTACCTGTAAGGGAGATTAGGAAAATAAACATTGTTCCAGTCTCCTCCCTGGAAGGCAACAAAGGAGAAAACAGTTGGTAAGGTATATTAAGCCAGCCTTCTTGGCGATCCACAAGGGCTTCTTAAATGTGTTGAAGCTGCAGAAACCTTTCAGCAAACAAAATCTTGCCTGGAAGCCTATTTGGAAAAGGTGATGAAAGTAGAGTTGCTCTGGCTGAAGTGGGGGTAGGAAGCTGAGAGCTTTATGTGGTTAGCATCCCTGAATATCACCCAGTAGTTGATAAATATTTCCTGCTTTTCAGCTGTCCAGCATCCATATCCTCCTGCAACTAGTACCCAAGTCTTCTGCTTGAGTCTTCCCCATATGTGTGTAGACTTGAGAGGTAGTTCCCATCACCCATTAGAAAACCAGAGACCCAGAGTCCTCACCTTCATCTCCTGCTTCCTTGAAAAGCCTGAGGCATGTGATTTAGGTTCAGTCAGTCAGACATCCTTTCTTACGAATCACGGGCATATGAAGGTTTGGGGGTGACTGAAGGTCATTTTCCTCCAGCAGCAGTGCCACATGCACCTAACTGTTCTTGCTCTGTGACCTGTAGTGTGGTTCCAGCTGCCTAGCCCTCTGGAATTCTCTTGTTTCCTGCCTATTTTCAGAACCCGGTTTTGTAGCTTCCCATTGATTCTGTGAGTGTCCAAGTTTTCCCTGTGGATTGCCCTTTTGCTTAAGGTAATCAGGGTTAGTTTTTCTTGCTTATAGCCCCAAACTTTGGTTAATGCATATTCCTACTATCAGTTCCACAGACAATTCTGTAGCACTTCTCAGCTTGCCAGAAGCATAGTTTAAAATCTGCTGCCTTGGGATAAATCTCTTGGAATGGAATTAAGGAACAAAGGTACAAACAGTTTAAAGTTTCTTGATAATTATTGCCAAATACTGGTCCAAAAGTGTTGTACAAATTTACCTAACCACAAGCATTGGGTATTATCATTGTTTTACTTTTTGCTAGAATAATGGCAGGGAAAAGGTTCTTATTAATGTTTTAATTGCATATGCCTGAAAATAAGAAGCTAAGCATTTTTCCTTATGTTGACATTTTTCAGCTTATGGAAAATATGTTTACTCAGGCTTTAATTCTTCTTTTTATGATATGAACTTTATATGATATATTTATTCTTTGCTTTACTGCAAACTTTTCATTTTTATCTTGTTACTTTTTTTTGTTCAGAAGCTTCGCTTTCTTTTTTTTTAGACCAGGTCGGGCATGGTGGCTCACACCTGTAATCCCAGCACTTTGGGAGGCCAAGCTGGGTGGATCACCTAAGGTCTGGAGTTCGAGACTAGCCTGGCCAACATGGTGAAACCCCATCTCTATTAAAAATACAAAAATTAGCCAGGCATGGTGGCAGGTGCCTGTAATCCCAGCAACTTGGGAGACTGAGACAGGAGAATCACTTGAACCCAGGAGGTGGAGGCTGCAGTGAGCAGAGACCATGCCACTGCACTCCAGCCTGGGCAACAAAAGCAAAACTCCATCTCAGAAAAAAAAAGAAAAAAGAGAGAGAGAGATGAGGTCTCACTATGTTGCCCAGGCTGGTCTAGAAATTCTAGGCTCAAGCAATCCTCCCACCTCACCACTGCCCCCCACCAACCTCCTGTCCCTGCCACCCAGTAGTTGGGGTTACAAGCATGTACCACTATAATAAAAATCTTTTCCTTCATGATTTCTTCTTTGCTTTAATGCTTTAAAAGTTACCATTCCTTCAAAGATCTGATAAATAGTAAATTCAATTTCCTGCAGTTTTTCTGTGATTTGGCTTTTCTATGTTTAATTCTTTAATATGTCTAAGATATATTTTTGTTTATGGTATAGAGGTATGAATCTAAATTATTACTGGCTTTTAGATTCATATGCTTTTGTGAATACCAAAACACCCAGGCTTATTGGGTGTTTTTGTTTGGCTTTGTTTTGGGTTCTTGTAATGCAAAGAAAATTTCCCAGGGAGCCATGCCTTGTTATTCAGAGAAATGTGAGTAAAATGGAAAAAGAAACTTTTAGATAGAAACAAAGACAGAAAGAGAGAACAATTGGAACAGAGACAGAAAAGCTGAGATAGAGACTAAAATAGAAACAAAGAGAAGTGAAGGATCAAAGAGCAACAAGCCAAGGGAGGGAGACCAAGATCTAGAGGAGAGGGCTTTGTATCGAGGCTTGGAACTTGGATTGCTGACCACTGAGGCTGTGGGACTGAGGCTGAGGTGATGTTTAGGGGCAGCAGTGGAGGATCTCTCTTGGCCCCACTGCCCGAATCCAGTTTTAGACTGTCCCTGGATCTGGGGAGGCCCCATATACTATTGGGGGACTGCAGTTTCCCCATTATTCTCCAGCTGGCTCAAGGTCTGGAGGATCTCAAGGCTTGGAGAAAAATATCTTTCCTCTGCCCTGTTCTTAATCCTCCTTCTTTCCAGTTTGTCTTCAGCCCAGCATTCTAGGAAGGACAAGATCCTTAATACCAGTCATCTGAAAAGGCCACAGGTGGGGCTGTAGAGTCCAACTATCTCAGCCTAGCTCTGAAGCCCCATTCTCCCACCCCACATTACTTCCATCCCAGTCTGTTTCTTGGAGCTTAGCCCCCTAAATCTCTCCCAGTGTTCCAGCCAGCACCCTTTCTTCACTGTTACCTGTAGCCATTAGCTGAAGACTTTTGGATTTCATGTATGAAGATGAAAAATCATTTATTGAACACCTACCATAAGTGAGGCACTGGATTAGGTTCTCAGTATAATTAACTAGCTTAATTCTCACAATGGCCTTATGAGCTGTTTTCCTTATCAGAGGGGTTAAGTAATTGTGCCCATCTATAAAGGGTAGATCTGGGATTCAAACCTTGGGCCTAATTCCAAATCTTATACCTTGCGTCAGGCTGTTAGGCTTATAAAACATCTCCACTAGAAATTGTCTTCCCCAGAATGCCTTTCTCTTGATCTCTGCCTATCTAGGTGACATATTCTCATCACTCTACTGTACAGGGCTATTCTTCTACTTCTGATTGCCTGTAGCTGAGGCTTCATTTGACACAGGGTCCTTATTTATAGCCTGTCTCCTATGCTTACCTAAATATTGTGGTATTTTTGTCTTGTCTCCTCAACTGAGTTATAACCTAGCACTGTGTATTTTACTTCTTTGGACTTCCTGCATTGCCTCGCACTATGCGGCCAACTGTTGGCTCATTCATTCACTCACCAAATATTTTCTGAGAAACCTCTATGTGCCAGGCACTGAGCCAGGGGCTACAAAGGCAAAATAATCTGTACTTTCAAGAACGTTCAGCTTAGTGCACATAGAATGTGTTTATTAGATGTTTGTCAAAAATATTTTCCAAACCAGTTTTGATAGATTCCCCCCCTGTAATATGGCATTGTCATGCTGTAGTCACAGAAAGATGTGGACCCTATGCTCTGGCTCTGGCATGAAAATCTGTACAAAGGGGACAAAGACCAAATGGCTATCCTTCCTGCTTACTAGAGTACTTTCAGGCCTGGAACTTGGGCGATGACCCCTTATTCAATGCTCTTATCACCTCTTACCAGGGTCTGAATCTTTAATAGATAGCACTGAGGGGATATTGGTACATATCTTGCCTTGGGGTCAGATAGACCTGGAATTCATGATCTGCTTAAGTGACCTTCAGCCAGTCCCTTCAGCTCTCCAGCCTTAGTCTCCTCACCTATAACATGTACATACTAATCTCATAGCAGGTTCATAGGATAGGTAAGATGTTATTTATAATGAGAGCTTCCAAGTCCCCAGTTATGACTTTGGGCTCTTCAACAACTTACCTGTCTTTTATTCTTTCTACTTCTCTGATTAATTAACACGTTATCTAAACCTTTTAAAGCTCTAGGTGGCTGTTGGTACACATTTGTTGGACATATTGCAATTTGTAGTTTTGTGGTTTGTAGTTACATCTAACTTTACACAAATAAATGTTTCCAAAATGACTCAAAATAACTTTCTGAATATAAAATCTTTTTTCCACATTCATTTTTTAAAAGTTTCAATTAAGTCATTTTTTCTGAATAGGTAATTGACTCACATAGCTCACAATTCAAAAGGCACCAAAGGGTTTATATAAGAAAAGTTTCCCGGCCAGGTGCAGTGGCTCACGCCTGTATACCCAGCACTTTGGGAGGCAGAGGCGGGTGGATCCAGGAGATCGAGACCATCTTGGCTAACACAGTGAAACCCCGTCTCTACTAAAAATACAAAAAATTAGCCAGGCATAGTGGCGGGTGCCTATAGTCCCAGCTACTCGGGAGGCTGAGGCAGGAGAATGGCGTGAACCCAGGAGGCGGAGCTTCCGGTGAGCTGAGATTATGCCACTGCACTCCAGCCTAGGTGACAGAGCAAGACTCCATCTCCAAAAAAAAAAAAAGTGTTTCCTAGTTTCTTGTTTATTCTTCCAGAAAGAAAATCTGCGATTACAATCAAATACATGTTTGTTTATGCTCCCCCCTTTCCACAAATGGTAGTGTATCACACATGCTGTTTGGTATCTTGTTTTTTCATTTAAATAAATCTTGAAGATTGTTCCAAGTTAGTAGGCATTTTTTTTTCTGCATAGTATCTCATTGTATCAATGAACTTTGATTTATTTAACCAGTTCCCTATTAATGGGATTTAAATTGTGTCAGTCTCTTGCTATCACAAATAGTGACTCAGTGAATAACCTTATATATGTTATTTTGCACATGTGTGAATATACTTGTTAAAATTGTTACTAGAATTAGATTTGCCAGGTCAAAGGGCATGTGAATTTGTAACGCTGCTAGACATTGCCCATTCCCAGGGACTATTTATATCTTGATTGAGGTTCCTCCAGAAAAACATATCTCTGTGACAATGATTCTAGTGCATGTAGTATATTTGGGAGGTACAGGGAACACCAGAAAGCTAAGGGAGAAGGAATGACGCAGGGATGGGAAGGCCTCCATTAAAGGGATGTGTTATTAAGCCAGATACTACAGTGAGTAATTCTGAGAAACGGTGCAGAATACTTACTTCAGGGTTTTCCTAATCAAAGGTGAAGCAGGTGAAACTCCCAGGACTCACAGAATGAAAGCTGCTCTGGGATGTGGAGGTGTGGAATTGGGATAATACCCTGGCCTGGCCTGCTGGTGGCCAGCATGGACTTCTACAGTTCAGGAAAAAGCCCTCAGGTAAACAGAGAAAATTCCATGAGGCACTGGGCCACTGAGGAAAATGAAAAGTCCTAGGATATGGGCTGAGCTCAATCAGCAATAAATGAAAGTGTCTTTCCCTAGACTTTCACTCAATAGTGTTACCAAATATTTCATCTTGCCAATTTTGTAGGGGGAAAATAGTACTTATAAAACAAAAAGTAGTAACTCCAGATAGTTTCAATTTTCATACATTACAATTCACATCAACTTTTAAAATTATTTAAGCCGGGCGCAGTGGCTCACGCCTATAATCCTAGCACTTTGGGAGGCCAAGGTGGGCAGATCACCTGAGGTCAGGAGTTCAAAACCAGCCTAGCCAACATGGTGAAACCCCATCTCTACTAAAAATACAAAAATTAACTGGGCTTCATGGCATGCACCTGTAATCCCAGCTACTTGGGAGGCTGTGGCAGGAGAAATGCTTGAACCTGGAAGATGGAGGTTGAGAGCACGCCACTGCACTCCAGCATGGGCAACAAAGCGAGACTCTGTCTCAAAAAAAAAAAAAAAATTAAACTCATATTTAATACTTTCCTAATAAAGAAGTGTTACGTGTTCTAGAAAATCATCATACTCTCATCCCACCCTGTGAGTAGGTGTTACTGTTATTTTCCTTTTAAAAAACTAAAGAGAGGAATGAAACACTAAAGGGGTTTAGTGATCTGCCCCAAACCAGTCAATTTGTCTGTGGTGGGGATGGATTTTCTTACTTTAAAACCCATGCATACTCTGTCTGTTATGCCAAGCTACCCTTTCAAAAAACTTTTCTATTCCAACTGGGATAAAACATAACAGCCACTTAACCTGTTTCTTAATCTATGAAACAAAGGGTAGAGAACCTCTATTGTTAGTGTCTACCAGCATTCGTTTGCCATTTTCTAAAAGCACCTTTATGTATCCCTCACCCATTTTCAGTCTGGATACCTCATATGGAATTAACCTCACCTGCATCTCCAGGTACCTCTGGAGTACTTACGGAAACTTCGGACCCAAGCCTGGCTGATGAGAACATCACAACAGTTGTTGGCTCAGGGACATGGGCATTCAGCTCAAATCCGTTCAGTTGGAGCAACGAGAATCAATTCCAGGTCTTATTTTATTTGTTTTTTGAATGGTGTGGAAAAAAACAGGAGAGATAAAATCTCTTTGTTTTCTTCAGAAACTGCTTAGAGAAGTGGTTCTCAAAATGTGGCCCTTGGGAATTTGCTAGAAATGAAAATTCTCAGTTGTTACCCAAGTCCTGCTGAATTAGGGACTCCAGGGGTGGGGCCCAGCAATCTGTGCTTTAACAAGGCCTCCAGGTGATTCTGAATCATGCTCTTTGAGAAACACTGTGTTAGGGAAAAGAATGTAAGTGGAGTCATCTTGCCAATACCAGAGGAAACCCCCGCTTATGACTAGAGCCATGCAAAACAGAGCTGAGAGATACAGAGTCCTGAAGATATCATTTGAGTCTCTGAGTCTAGTAGTGCTTGAACTTAAATTGACTGTTATATCATTTAGCTATATGAACCAATAACCTTTTCTTTTTTTAACAGGTTGAGTATCCCTTACCCAAAATGATTGGAACCAGAAGTGTTTCAGATTTCAGATGTTTTCAGTTTCTGGAGTATTTGCATTCTATTTACCGGCTGAGCATCCCTAATTGGAAAATCTGAAATCTGAAATGCTCCAATGAGCATTTCCTTTGAACATCATGTTGGTGTTTAAAAAATTTCAGATTTTGAAGCATTTCAGATTTTGGATTTTCAGATTAGGAATACTCAGCCTGCATTTCAGTTTGAGTTGGCTTTGTCACTGGCAACCAAACAAGATCTGGCTGTCAAGAGCAACACTTATTCTCCTAATGTTTCCAAGTGGAGAGATTTTCTTTGTGCAGCGGTTCTCAAAGTGTGGTCCCTAGACAACCGTCTCATGTGGGAACCTGTTTAAAAACACAGTTTATCAGGCCCTACTGCATACCTACTGAATCAGGGTTCTGGGAGTGGATGCCAGCAATCTGTGGTATAACAAGCTCACCAGGTGACTCTGATGCTTACTAAAATTTGAAGATCACTAGAGCAGAATTCCTGGCCTCTCTTTCTGCCCCTTATTCAGTCTTCTCCCTGAAGAAGATATGAATTATCTAATTAGTAAGTTTGGCAATGGTGAGTTTAATGCCTTCTCTTTTTTCTCTTTGGGAGCCAGCCTCATTAAAGGGGACAGTTATTCTGTTCCTCTATGTGCCACACAGAGGCAGATCCCCCATAAGATGAGGCCTGCAGTCTTTCCAGCACTGCCTGTAATTAGGTGGGAAGTTTATTCTGGGAACAGTGTAAGCAAGCCCATTTGACCTCGCATCTAAACCATATCTTCCAGTCTAGCTCTTATCAGTCATAAAGCTGACATATTGATCCCCATCTGTTGGTTTTCTGTGCCCTGTTTCTCAGTTGGTTCAGAACTTGAGTGAAAAGAGAGTTGTTACTTAGTGAGCACCTAGTGCCTGACTAATATAGGCAATCTCTCAGTCCCTTCCCTTTCTAATATTCTAGGATGCCATGTCCCACCCTCTCTCCAGGGATCCTGAATGCTCTGGTGAAGAAAATCTTGTTTGTTTTCACCAGATCACTGATGTTGCATCTGTGGGAGTCAGAAGTATCCCTTGCCCCATGGGCACAGGAGGGAAGATTGCAATCACAAAGCATTTCCTTTCTGTTCTCTCCTGAAACAGTGTAATTCTGTCAGGCAGGAACGGGGCTGCCCCACTGCATTTTAAAAAGCTTCCTAAGAGCTGTCTACCTTCTTTAATTATCAGCTTCTGCCAGCTGTCTAACCTAAATCTATATGGCTACTCTTGAAGCTATGCCGATTGTTCTGGAGGTTAGAAATGTCTTAGCCTGTGTTTGAAAAAAATAGGACTTCCCTCTTCCCCTTGCCACTGTATTGTTCTTTCCTGAGTTCTTCATGAATCTTTTTTTTTTGAGACCAAGTCTCATTCTGTCGCTCAGGCTGCAATGTAGTGGCACAATCTTGGCTCACTGCAACCTCTGCCTCCTGGGTTCAGGTGATTCTCCTGCCTCAGCCTCTGAAGTAGCTGGGATTACAGATGCCTGCCACCACGCCCAGCTAATTGTATTTTTAGTAGAGACGGGGTTTCATTATATTGGCTAAGCTGGTCTCTAACTCCTGACCTCAAGTGATCCACCCGCTTCGGCCTCCCAAATTGCTGGGATTACAGGCATGAGCCACTGTGCCCGGCCCTTCATGAATCTTTAAAAGACTGATAGTCATGGTCCTGGTAAAAGGTGTGGATTAGAGAAAGACCTGTTTGGAGCTCCAAAAACCAGGCCTGGGTGCTACCGGGAACTCGATTTTCAAAGCTTAGTCCCCTCTGAGCAGTAGGTATGCCTCTCTTTGGAAAGCTGCTGTAGAGAAGAAAGAGAAAAACGGCCATCACAATTCTCCTGAGTGACAGAAGGTTACATAGATTTTTTTTTGTATATTAACCCTCATTTTCAGTTTTCCTGGAATAGTTAATTCTTCCTTTCAGACGATCTAACTCCCATACCTTTTTACATAAATAGATCATATGTGTATAATCTGCCTCCCACTTTGTCCATCTCATTAACAAATATTCACAAATATAATTTTATATTTTTCTCATTAAAAAGAAATAAAAGGTCAGGCATGGTGGCTCATGACTGTAATCCCAGTACTTTGGGGGGCCAAGGCGGGAAGATCACTTGAGGAGTCTGAGCAGCCTGGGCAACATAGCAAGTCCCTGTCTCTACAAAAAAATTTAAAAATTAGCCAGATAAGGTGTCACATGCCTGTAGTCCCAGCTACTTAAGTGGGAGGCTGCGGTGGGAGGATGGCTTAGACCCAGGAGTTCAATGCAGTGAGCCATGATTACACCACTATGCTCCAGCTTGGGCAACAGAGTGAGACTCTGTCAAAAAGAGAAAGAAAGGGGGTGGGCGAAAGAGAGAGAGAGAGAAAGAGATGATATTGCATTTCATTAAAATTAAAAAGATGCACATCCAAAGAACATTATCAAGAGAGTAAAAAGACAAGCCATAGGATGGGAGAATATGTTTGCAAATCACATATCTGATAATGGTTTAATATCTAGAATATATAGATAACTCCTACAACTCAACAACAAAAAGACAAACAATCTGATTAAAAACTAGGCAAAGGACTTGAATAGATATTTTTCCAAAGAAGATATGCAAATGGCAAATAAACCTGTGAAAAGATGTTCAACATCAGTAGTCATTAGGGAACTGCGAGTCAAAATTACAGTGATATATCACTTCACACCTACTAGGACGGCTATAATAAAAAAATGAAAAATAACAAGTGTTGACAAGGATGTGAAGAAATTAAAACCTTCATACATTGCTAGTGGGAATGTAAAATGATGCAGCTGCTGTGGAAAACAGTGTGTCAGTTCCTCAAAAAATTAAACATAGAATTACCATATGATCCAGCAATTCCACGATTAGGCATATACTTGACAACAAGAATTCAAACAGGTACTCGTGTTCATAGCGGCATTTATTCTTAGAGCCAAAAAATAGAAACAACCCAAATGTTCTTCAACAGTTAAATGAATAAGTAGTGTCATATCTATACAAAGGAATATTATCCAGCCATAACAAGGAATGAAGTATGAATATGTGCTACAACATGGATAAACTTTGAAACATTATGCTAAACAAAATAAACCAGACACCGAAAGATCGTATGATTCTAGTTATATGTAATGTCTAGAATAGGAAAACTCATAGAGACAGAAAGTAGATTAGAGCTTTCCAGGGGCTGGAGGTAGAAGAGAATGGGGAATTACTTTAAAAAAAGATGCAAAACACAAAAAGTAGAAAATAAAACTCATCTGTGATTTCACTCTCTAGGATAACTGAGTATCCTGCCAGTCTTCATCTTTTTAAAAAATCTATGCATAGTGACTAAGTAAAAGCTTGGACTTCCTGGGTTCAGTATGCACTCTGTCATTTAGTAGCTATAGGACATCTCTGTGCTGCAGCTTTTTTGTATGATACAACTAATAACTGAACCCACTCAGATGGTTGATGGATTAAACTGGATAATGTTTTGAATGATTAGCACAATGCTGGGTTCCTGGTAAGTGCTCAATAAATGACAGTTTATGTATTAATATATATCGGTATCTATCTATCTTTGTAATTATAATTACACTGGATATACTGTGTTTTTTTGTTTGTTTGTTTGTTTTGAGATGGAGTTTCACTCTTGTTGCCCAGGGTGGAGTGCAATGGCGTGACCTCGGCTCACTGCAACCTCCACCCCCTGAGTTCAAGGGATTCTCCTGCCTCAGCCTCCCAAGTAGCTGGGATTACAGGCATGTGCCACCACATCCTGCT
This sequence comes from Colobus angolensis palliatus, assembly GCF_000951035.1. Taxonomy (NCBI): domain Eukaryota; kingdom Metazoa; phylum Chordata; class Mammalia; order Primates; family Cercopithecidae; genus Colobus; species Colobus angolensis. The sequence continues at coordinate 135,889 of NW_012117511.1, read as the reverse complement.
AATTTTATATTTTTAGTAGAGACAGGGTTTCTCCATGTTGGCCAGGATGGTCTCGAACTCCCGACCTCAGGTGATCTGCCGGTCTCAGCCTCACAAAGTGCTGGGATTACAGGTGTGAGCCACCACTCCTGACCTATACTGGATATACTGTTTTGTATCCTACTGTATTTTCCATTTGGGTGGTTATAACAAAATATCTTATTTCCTTATTTCTTTCTTTTATTTATTTATTTTTTTTGAGATGGAGTCTCACTCTATTGCCCAGGCTGGACTGCAATGGTGCGATCTCAGCTCACTGCATGCAACCTCTGCTTCCTGGGTTCAAGCAATTCTCCTGTCTCAGCCTCCCGAGTAGCTGGAATTACAGGCACCTGCCATCATGCCTGGCTAATTTCTGTATTTTTGTAGCGATGGGGTTTCACCATGTTGGCCAGGCTGGTCTTGAACTCCTGACCTCAGGTGATCTGCCTGCCTCGGCCTCCCAAAGTGCTGGGATTACAGGCATGGGACACCATGCCCGGCCCAAAATATCTTATTTCTAGTAACTGGCCAGTGGATAAAAATATATGTATCTTAGACTGAGTAACAGATAAGCAACATAAATGTATTTCTCACAGTTCTGGAGGCTGGGAAGTCCAGATCAAAATGCTAGCAGGTTTCATGTTTGGTGAGGGCTCTCTGCTTTACAGATGGTGCTTTTTATGGGTCCCTACGTGGTACAAGAGGAAAACAGGCTTCCTGAAGCCTCGTTTATAAGGGCACTGTGATGGTTAATACTGACTGTCAGCTTGATTGGATTGAAGGATACAAAGTATTGATCTTGGGTGTGTCTGTGGGGGTGTTGCCAAAGGAGATTAACATTCTGAGTCAGTGGGATGGGAAAGGCAGACTCACCCTTAATCTAGATAGGCATAATCAAATCACCTGCCAGCAAGGCTAGAATATAAGCAGGCAGAAAAATGTGAAAAGAGAAACTGGCCTAGCCTTCCAGCCTACATCTTTCTCCCTTGCTGGATGGTTCCTGCCCTTGAACATCAGACTCCAAATTCTTCAGTTTTGGAACTCGGACTGGCTCTCCTTGCTCCTCAGCCTGCAGGCAGCCTATTGTGGGACCTTGTGATCATGTGAGTTAATATTTAATAAACTCTCCTTTATATATATTATATTTCATTAATTCTGTCCCTCTAGAGAAGCCTAATAGAGGCACTAATCCCATTCATGAGGGCAGAGCCCTGACAACCTCCTAAAGGTCCCACCTTTTAATGTTATTACATTTAGAATTGAGTTTTAACATATGAAGTTTGGTGGGGGGGATTAGACCATAGCACTTACCCTTCTCATTTTCCTATATAAGTAAAAATTATTTTTAATGGCCACATAGTAGCCATTGCATCATTGATTTAACAAAGTCCCTGTTGTTGAATATTTAGGGATTTTTCAATTTTTCATTATTTAAAAAATGCTATGGTGAGACTGGGTGTGGTGGCTCACAATGTAATCCCAGCAGTTTGGGAGGTCAAGGTGGGCAGATAACCTGAGGTCAGGAGTTTGAGACTAGCCTGGTCAACATGGTGAAACCCTGTCTCTACTAAAAATACAAAAGTTACATGGGCGTGGTGGGGTGCACCTGTAGTCCCAGCTGTTCTGGAGGCTGAGGCATGAGAATCACTTCAACCAGGGAGGTAGAGGTTGCAGTGAACCAAGATCGCACCACTGCACTCCAGCCTGGGTGACAGAGTGAGACTCTGTCTGGAAAAAAAAAAAAAAAAAAAAAGCAATGGTGGATACCTTTGTTTGATTCTTTCTGTTAGCCATGCAGAAGAAGAGAGGTATGATTTTTGGCCCTGCTCTGCCTTCTGGGCTCTTGGGTTCCTAACACAGTGTGCTACACTGAGATGGATCTCAAGGTGGGAAACAGAAATCTGAGTTCCAGTCATGCTTCTGCTCTATTTCCAGGTAATGCTGGGGACTCCTTTCTGTGGGCCTTTGTTTCCCCATGTGTGAAAGGAGAGCTTTAGAGGGAATGAACTCAAGATGCCTTTTCTGTTCTAAGGCTCAATGATTCTTAGATCATCCTCTACTAAGCTGTGGATTTCTCCAGCTCCATTATGGACTTCCTCAGGGCTGTGTGTGCACACGCTTGAGCGTGTGTTTCAATTTCTATTCTTAGCAACGTGATCTTTAAACAAGGAATAGATTTGTGCTTCTGTCTCATCTCAGATGCATGCAGCTCCTGCTGGGCTGTTTCATTCTCTGCCAGCCATTCATTCACATTAAAAGCAATGGCCCATTAAGGAAATAAGTGGATGATGCTCCTTCATCACCCATGATAAGTATTGCAGGCTCTGATCTAGGGGTTTGGCCTTCTTTGGCCACTAGGTCTTGGCTCTATCTGTTGTAGCTACAGATGAGGTCAGGGGAATCTTGATTTCAGCATCTCCCTCTCCACTCTACTCTCAGATCCTGTCTCCAGGATGGGCCAGGGATGCTGTTTGGTCAATATTGGTTTGTAAAGATGATGAGTAACTAACAATCCAGATGAGATGGTCACTGTTTGTCCTGAAATAAAGAGTGGACAGGGATGAGTACCCTCCTCTAAGAGTTCTTGCTGTGGTGGTGTCTCAGGGTCACTTTATTTTATTTTTAGACAGAGTTTCGCTCTTGTTGCCTAGGCTGGAGTGCAATGGTGTGATCTCGACTCACTGCAACCTCCACCTTCCGGGTTCAAGCAATTATATTGCCTCAGCCTCCGGAGTAGCTGGGATTACAGGCATGTGCCATCACGCGCAGCTAATTTTGTATTTTTAGTAGAGATGGGGTTTCCCCATGTTGGTCAGGCTGGTCTCGAACTCCCAACCTCAGGTGACCCACCCGCCTTGGCCTCCCAAAAAGTGCTGGGATTACAGGCATGAGCCACCACGCCCAGCCTATTTTACTTTATTTTTTGAGACAGAGTCCTGCTCTGTTGCCCAGACTGGAGTGCAGTGGCACGATCTCTGCTCACTGCAACCTCCGCCTCCCCGGTTCAAATGATTCTTCTGCCTCAGCCTCCCAAGTAGCTGGGATTACAGGCACACACCACCGTGCCCAGCTAATTTTTTTGTACTTTTAGTAGAATGGGATTTCGCCATGTTGGCCAGGCTGGTCTTGAACTCCTGACTTCAGGTGATCCACCTGTCTCGGCCTCCCAAAGTGCTGGGATTACAGGCATGAGCCACTGCACTTGGCCATCACTTTGGATATTTAATATACAAATTCAGATTCTAAGTCTGCGTCCTCGGAGGTTCTCATTTAGCAGGTCTGGGGAGGAGCCCAGTTTCTTCATTTTAAAAGACACTACAGGCTGCCTTTTATGTTTGAATAGCAAAAATAAATAAATAAATAAATAAATAAACAAATAAATAAAAAAATACACTACAGGGAATTTGGAAGCACAACCTTCGTGGAGAACATTGTCATAGTAGTAGGATTTGCAAGCTCTTAAAGCCACTAAAGCCAGGCAGGTAACAAATGGGTGGTGTGTGACAGAAGAGTGCTGGCGACTCTGATGAACAGAAGGATCTTAAGTTTTCTAAAACGCAGTCAGTATTGAGCTTTAGCTAGTTGTTGCCAGATAACGCCAGTCCAGTGTTGCTAGATATTCCATTTAATCTTTCCAAGAAGAGTTAGAAATCCTGATTTATTTGTGACATTCCCTATTTTTAAATATCGGCAACCAATTCAAAATTTAAACAAAAAAATTGAATTGTAGGCCAAAACATATGCGCTGGCTAGATCTGGCTCTGAATCTGCCTGTTGAAATCTCTTGACAACACTTTAGCCAAACAAAAGCTTGATTTAAGTCAAAATGATGCAGTCAACAGCTCTCTTGACTGGCAGCATCACACTGCTTCTGCAATGTGAGGCTCTCTGGGGTTCTGGACAACACCCAGCTTGGCATGGGGCAAAGTGCTCCGAGAGGGGAGTCAGGAGACCTGTTTCCTAATCCCTGCTAACAACGTGCTAGGTGACATTGGGAAAGAAATTCTCTCCCTTGTTACAGGATTTCTTTCTATAAAGTAAGGGGGATGACCTTTATTGCTCTTTCCAAGGTTCTAGATCATTCTTTTTCATGAAAATATATATACTTATTATCTGTCAGCTACTTGAAAAGGAAACTTTTCAGATTAAGTTGAAAATTCACCTTTAATTGGCTTGAGTAACAACTAGTTCTTCCTCTCCCATATTCTCCTGTGTCTTCAGTGATTTGTGTTTGCATGGAAGTTTCTTTCTGCTGTACGCTTTTGGGGGTATTTTCTAAGGGAAAGAGCTCATTTTGGAATAGAAAGTGTGGGTGGGGTTGAGCATATGGACTTCTCATTTGCTGAATACTACGTTTGAATCAAATAAAAAAAATAAAGGAATAGAGTTAATATGGGGCACATTCTGAAGTATAAAGCCACTTCCTTGAACTTCACTGTTCAAATAAAACCTTGCAATTCATTCTTTTTTCCTTGTAGCTTCACTGAGATATAATACACACACAATAAAATTCATCTATATAAAGCATACAATCCAATGTTTTTAGTATATTTACAGAGTTGTGCAATCAACACCACTATCTAATTTCAAAACATTTTCAACTCCTCAAAAAGAAACCCCATACCTGCTATTGGTTGCTATAGTCCTGGCAACCACAAATCTGCTTTCTGTATCTATAGACTTGCCTATTCTGGACCTTGTATATAAATGGAATTATACAATATATGGTCTTTTGTGTCTGTCTTCTTTCATTTAGCATAATGTTTTCAAAGTTTATCCATGTTGTAGCATGTATCAGGACTTCATTCCTTTATATTGCCAAATAATATTCTATTGCATGGCTATACAACATTTTTTTGTTTATCCACTCATCATCTGAGGGACAACTGAGATGTTTCCACTTTTTGGCTATTATATATAACAATGCTATGAACATTCACAAACAAGTTTTCATGTGAATATATGTCTTCATTTCTCTCAGTTATAGATAAATAGGGGTGTAATTGTCAGGTTGTATGGTAACTCTACATTTAATCTTTTGAGGAACTGACACAAAGTATTCCAAAGCAGCGGCATAATTTCACACACCTACCAGCTGTGTATGAGGGCTCCAGTTTCTTTACATCTTTGTCAACACTTACCTGTCTTTTTAATTTTAGTCATCTTCGTGTGTGAAGCAGTATTTCGATGTACTTTTCTTTTTTTTTTGAGACAGGGTCTCGCTCTGTTGCCTAGGCTGGAGTGCGGTGGCCCGGAGCTCGGCTCACTGAAACCTCCACCTGCCAGGTTCAGCGATCCTCCTGCCTGGGCCTCCCAAAGTGCAGGGAATACAGACATGAGCCGCTACAATTTTGTTTTGCTTACGATTTTGTGGGTCAAGTATTCAAGAAGGGTCGGGAGTGATGGCTCATGCCTGTAATCCCAGTGCTTTTTTTTTTTTTTTTTTTTGAGACGGTTCTGTTGCCCAGGCGGGAGAGCAGTGGTGTGATCTCGTGATCTCGCGATCTTGGCTCACTGTAACTTCTGCTTCCTGGGTTCAAGCTAGTCTTCCGCCTCAGCATCCAGAGTAGCTGGGGCTATAGGCGTGCACCACGCCCAGTTAATTTTTGTAATTTTTTGTAGAGACAGGTTTTAGCATGTTGGTCAGGCTGGTCTCCAACCCCTGGGCTCAAGCGATCCGCCCGCGTCGGCACCTCAAAGTGTTGGGATTACAGGCGTGAGCCACTACAATTTTATTTTGCTCATGATTTTGTGGGTCAAGTATTCAAGAAGAGCTTGGAGTGATGGTTCATGCCTGTAATCCCAGCACTTTTTTTTTTTTTTTTGAGCCCACATTGTCGCGCAGGCGAGAGTGCAGTGGCGCGAACTTGGCTCACTGCAACTTCCGCGTCCCAGGCTCAAGTGATCCTCCCACCTCAGCCTCCGAAGTGGCTGAGACTACAGGCGCGTGCCACCATGCCTGGCTAATTTTTGTAATATTTTGTAGAGACGGGTTTCGGCATGTTGACCAGGCTGGTCTGGAACTCCTGGGCTCAAGCAAGCGATCTGCCCCCCCTCGGCCTCCCGAAGTGTTGGGATTACAGGCGTGAGCCACTACAATTTTATTTTGCTCAGGATTTTGTGGGTCAAATATTCAAGAAGGGCCGGTAGTGATGGTTCATGCCTGTAACCCCGGCAGTTTTTTTTTTTTTTTTTGAGCTGGCATTGTCGCCCAGGCGTGAGTGCAGTTGTGCGAACTTGGTTCACTGTCACTTCCGCGTCCCAGGCTCAAGTGATCCTCCCACCTCAGCCTCTGGAGTGGTGGAGACTACAAGTGCACGCCACTACTCTGGACTACCTTTTGTATTTTCAGTAGAGATGCGTTTAGCCATGTTGGCCAGATTGGTCTGGAACTCCTGGGCTCAAGCACCCACCCACCTCGGCCTCCCAAAGTGCTGGGATTACAGGCGTGAGCCATCGCGCTCAGCCATCCCAGCACTCAGCCATCCCAGCACTTTGGGAGTTCGAGACTAGCCTGGGCAACATAGGGAGACCTCATCTCTTAAAAAAAAAAAAAATTACCTGAGCTTGATGGCATGTTGCTGTAGTCCCAGCTG
>NW_012117511.1:127385-128867 GCF_000951035.1 Colobus angolensis palliatus | reverse complement strand
GTTTTTTTTTTTTTTTGAGCTGGCATTGTCGCCCAGGCGTGAGTGCGGTTGTGCGAACTTGGTTCACTGTCACTTCCGCATCCCAGGCTCAAGTGATCCTCCCACCTCAGCCTCTGGAGTGGTGGAGACTACAAGTGCACGCCACCGCTCTGGACTACCTTTTGTATTTTCAGTAGAGATGCGTTTAGCCATGTTGGCCAGATTGGTCTGGAACTCCTGGGCTCAAGCATCCACCCACCTCGGCCTCCCAAAGTGCTGGGATTACAGGCGTGAGCCATCGCGCTCAGCGATCCCAGCACTTTGGGTGTTCGAGACTAGCCTGGGCAACATAGGGAGACCTCATCTCTTAAAAAAAAAAAAAATTACCTGAGCTTGATGGCATGTTGCTGTAGTCCCAGCTGCTAGGGAGGCTGAAGCGGAAGCATCACTTGAGTCCAGAAGTTGGAGGCTGCAGTGAGCTATGATTGTGCCACTGCACTTCAGCCTGGGTGACAAAGGGATCTTGTCTCTCAAAAAGAAAAAAATAAAAGATTAAAAAAAAAAGAATTCAGGACGGGCTGGGCTGGGTGGGTAGTTCTTGTTTGGGGTCTCTCACGCAGTTGCAGTCAGATGCTAACAGGGGATGCCGTCATTGGAAGGCTTGATTAGGCTGAGTGTCGAAGATGTCTCACTTAGATGGCTGGCAGGTGATGCTGGTGATCTGGTGGGAGCTCAGTGGGACTTTTTCCTTTTTTTTTTAAATGACATGTTGCTCCTGGCCATCAATGAGACTTCTGATTGGCATGCCTACATGTAGCCTCTTTAGCATGGCAGTCTTATGATAGTCAAACTTCTTACTTTGTTTCTCCCAGAGTGAGAATACCAAGAGAACAGCTGCATGGCCTCTTCTGATCTAGCCTGGTAAATTAGGCAGCATCTCTTCTGCTGCATTCTACTGGTTCCAAATGAGTTACCAAGTCCAAGAACTTGCAGTCATGTTCCAAGATTGCTGTAAATGCTTCCTGTGTACCAGCACTGTTTTATGTGATGATTTAATTCTTATTAAAAACCTCATGAGGGCGGGTACAGTGACTCACACCTATAATCCCAGCACTTTGGGAGGCCGAGGCGGGAGGCTCGCTTGAGGCCAGGAGTTCAACCCCTCACACTCACACTCCTCATATCCAATTACTGCACATTTGTCACACATAAACATAGCCGCCATGACACTGTACTGACACATACAAAATCTGTCACATTCCATCTTGCCCATGCAAGCTCAATCACTGTGACTTATTCTCCATGCTCAGCCACTGTTCAGTTTTTCATACTGTCACAACCACCAGCCCATCACACACTCAATTACTGTGACACAGCTCTAATCCTCAATCACTGTCACATACTGTTTTTCACACAAATATGGTCACCATCTGCACTCTTAAAGCAGGGTATTTACTCTCCTATAAAATTGAGTTAATATGCCAACAGCCCATTTTTCACACA
>NW_012117511.1:125519-125950 GCF_000951035.1 Colobus angolensis palliatus | reverse complement strand
GTCTCTTTTGCGATTTTTAAAACACAAAGCCCCGATGTCTTTCTGCTTTTGTCAACCTAAAAGGTGTGGCATATGCTGGGAGAGAACGAAGGTACCCTGCTATAACAGGTAACAAGGATATTTTTCACAGTATCTAGAGTATGAACGGTGAAATATTTTTTTCTGGTTTCCTTTTCACCCATTTGTCAGATACCTGAATAGCTTATTTCACTTAGTGTTTATAGTGACATTAAAATGTTGTACGGTAACAAATGTGATTGTCACCTTTTCACATTGAGTAAATGAGCAATAATTGCTGCTATAATATTCCCTGGGATTACTACTGCTAAAACGTTTGTATCCAGGAAGAAAAGATGTTTTATGTAATGAGCATTTACAGTATGCTTATTAGTGGGTTAAAAAAAATCACTGAGTAAGGGGTGAGATTGGTT
>NW_012117511.1:124533-124876 GCF_000951035.1 Colobus angolensis palliatus | reverse complement strand
TAAATTGAGATACCTTTTCCTTTTTAAAAATAAATATAACAAATCATAAAGTAGCCATGATAAAACATAAAGTATTATGTTATTGAATGAGTACGTGTGTGTAGTGTGTACATGACCTCCTCCTTTCTGTTGCTCATCATTCTTTGAAAAATGTGTGAAGTTCTGTTGGTAGGTAGAACACCTGAATGATGAGTAAACTCTAGGTAGGAAATGACTTCAAGATGGTACAGAGTGGTTAGGAGAGACCACTGGGTGTGTAGGGGCTAGGTCTCTCTACCCAGGTGACTTTGAGTAGTTTCTTAATCGGCCTTTATCTTGACTGAGCTTCTGTTTCTTCATGAAA
>NW_012117511.1:120465-123325 GCF_000951035.1 Colobus angolensis palliatus | reverse complement strand
GCTGTTAGTTCTGTATCTTGGTGTTCCTGCAAAACAAAATTTGTAATTTATTCATTTTTCTTTGACACATAATCTGGTCTATTACTTTAAGTCTTCACTGCCCTCTCCTTCCTGGCTCAACCCTATACTCCCCTCCTTACTTCTGTGTGGTATTCAGGTGATGAATGTGTGGATTCCATTTTGAGTTGGAGAAATTTCTTTTTGTCAGTTTGGATTTGATTTTAAGAAATAATGAGGTAAGCTTTTAATTTTGGTGTTAGTGCTTTATCTGGTAACTCTGAGACAAGACCATATTTTTAAAAAAATTTATAGGGAGAAGTATCCCAGTTTCTATGTTTTTTTAGCATGTTACCTTTTTATTCAACAATTTGCCAGATTTTGAGGGAGGGAGGGGTCAGCTGATTTCTCACATCTTGAATTTCAGTCAGTCCTATGACCTGTTAGTCTGGACCCAGCATTGCTTTTTAAAAGTTTGTCTTTTGCTGAGTGCTTTTTCATTGCTTTTTCCTGGGGCAGAGATCTGAGAAGAGATTTCAGGAGATTTGTGTTAATAGTTTATTGATCTCATGTGAAGGTTGTGAGTTTAAATTCCCAATTTGCTGTTCCATTGCTGCATCTTGAAGATTTTTCCTGCAATTAGAAACTACTTAAACTGTTAACTTTTATATATGATTTTGAAACTCTAGACATTTTTAGTGCGTGAACTTTTTTTTACATTAATGTACAAATAAATTGTTAGCATTGAAAAATAAGACACCTGCCCCCAAAGTGATACCATACTAAAGGTTTTCTTGTTTGGGAAACAGCTGAAATGGTCCTGCAGGCAATTCCTAGATAAAATTTCTGTACACTCAGGGAAGAACATTTTCTTATAGAGGATGACTGCCTTTGGAGAAGAAGGAAATTTTAACATGCAGTTTCTTAACTTGCATCTTATTCTTAAGTGTTTTGTTTGTTCTCTTTCTCTTTGTGTCTGTCTCTGTGTGTGTGTGTTCGCGAGCATGCATGCCTCTGTTTTGGGATAAGGAAGTTGTAGGAGTTGAGTGGGGACACTTCTTTTTTTGAGACGAAGTTTCACTCTTGTTCAGGCTAGAGTGCAATGGTGTGATCTTTGCTAACTGCAACCTCCACATCCTGGGTTCAAGTGATTCTCCAGCCTCAGCCTCCCAAGTAGCTGGGATTACAGACAGGCATGCACCACCACACTCGGCTAATTTTGTATTTCTAGTAGAGATGGAGTTTCACCATGTTGGCCAGGGTGGTCATGAGCTCCTGACCTCAGGTGATCCACCTGCCTGGGCCTCCACTGCGCCTGGCCGAGTGGGAGCACTTTTGTTGAGTAGGTCAAGAATACTGCTTTCCCTTGGTAGATGACAGGCTACTGCTCACTGGGATGGGATTTTATTTCATCTGATTGCTGAAATATACTCTTTCCTAAGCTTTAAATGAAAATAGTCTGTTCCATTCAGTTAGGAAAATAAATTGATAACTTTAAATTGGGGGAGGAGAGTGGGAAGAGACCTTCTTAAAACTATTAAAAAATATTTTAGCTGGGCACGGTGGCTCACGCCTGTAATCCCAACACTTTGGGAGGTCGAGGCTGGCGGATCATTTGAAGTCAGGAGCTTGAGACCAGCCTGGCCAACATGGTGCAACCCTATCTCTACTAAAAATACAAAAATTAGCCAGGTGTGGTGGCGGGTGCCTGCAACCCCAGCTACTACTCAGGAGCTGAGGCAGGAGAACTGCTTGAACCTGGGAGTCGGAGGGTTGTAGTGGGTGGAGATCATGCCACCGCACTCCAGCCTGGGCAACACAGCAAGACTCCACCTCAAAAAAAGAAAAAAAAATACATACACACACACACACACACACACGCACGCACACATATATTTTAAAGGTTTCTTTTTCAAATTAAACTTGGTCTGATACAATTGAAACATTTTGGGATGCCACTTGAACACCTTTTTTTCTGATTCGGGAAAATGGTCTTTAGGATGTTACTTCCACTGTGCCTTCCTTAATGAAAAGCGATAATGAGTAAAGGATTTTCACTCTGCGTGTAGACAACATGGGGTTAATAGTCATGAATTTTGTTGAAAGGCCTTGATCTTGAATTACTTTGGGCAGTGCTACTGAGCCTGTTTGAGATTGAAACTTACAACTATTATACTTGGTAGGCCTTAGATTTATATCTTTTTGCAAAGAAAAATGTGTTTCAAAGATGTGAAGAAATATAAATTGTCTTAAATTGTACTTGAGAATAATTGGACTGAGCTCCTTGATGTCTTATAAATTATATTTCATTTTTAGTGTTTTATAAAGGCCATGTGATTATTTGTTGCATAGCACTAAACAGCTTTAAATTATAGTTTAATTAAAAATATTATAGTCAATTTATTGTTGGTATGTACTAACAGTTTAATACTGCCGTCTTTAACTTACTGTCACCTTATACGATGAATTTTTTTTTTTTCCCCCTCTGGGAGAAAGCTCTTTATCCATGTAAGTAAATTCAGCAGTAGAAATAAGAATATAAGTGTTAAAAAGACATCTGATGTTGCTTTCTTTTTTGACTTTAACCAGATTTCCCAAATGGCAACATTTTACCATATTGCTTTATTCCCTGCAATATATAGTTTTTAAAAACATTTGAGTGTAAGTTGAAGACATGATGCCACCCTTATCCTTAAATATCTCTTTGCCTGAAAAACCAGGGCATTTGCTTTCTTCTTTTTTTTTTTTTTTGAGACGGAGTCTCACTCTGTCGCCCCGCCTAGAGTGCAGTGGCCGGATCTCAGCTCACTGCAAGCTCCGCCTCCCGGGTTTACGCCATTCTCCTGCCTCAGCCTCCGGAGTA
>NW_012117511.1:112753-115225 GCF_000951035.1 Colobus angolensis palliatus | reverse complement strand
AAAAAAACCAGCTGTAGTGGAACATAAGTAAGAGCTCACTCACACCCCAATCCCAGGGAAGGCATTAATCTATTCATGAGGGATTCACCCCCATGACCCAAACACCTCCCGTTAAGGCCCACCTCCAACTTTGGGGATCAGTAGTCAATATGAGATTTGGAGGGATCACACAAACCAAACTTACAGAATCAGTGAAAAAAGTAAAGTGCAAAAGTATCTACTACTTTATGTATAGCATACTACATTTTGTGTAAGAAAGAAGGAGAAATAAGAAAATACGTATGTATTTGTTCATTGGGGCAAAAACAAAACACAAAGATAAATTGGAGGTTGATAAGATTATTTCCTAGAGGATAGGTAAAAAGGTATGCGGTGGAAAGGATAGAGGAAATAGGGGCAGGGACCCTTCTGAGGATACTTTTCTGACTTTTGGAACTATGTTAATGTTTCACATACTGAGTATATAAGCAACAAACACACCAACCAAATCAAGTGATTAAAAAAAAAATACCTTAAGGGGGAGTACAAACAGAAACAAATGAACTGAACTGTATTTCAAATGAGTAACTTAACTACACTGAAGGAGTGAAAAACAACTAATTTAGGTAACTTTTGATCCTAGTATTTGAACTCTGTCCTCAGGATAAAGACAAAAAGATGGAAACAAACGTTGAACTCTAGTTAATAGAGTTAACTAGAATTTTTGTTTTTTGTTGTTGTCATAGAGGCATGGGTTTGCAATTCTGAAGCAATTGTCTATACTATTGTAAGCAAATAAGTAAATATATTGTGGAAAATGGGAGCCAGTTTCTCACTGTTGGAGAAGGGAGTTACAAAGGTGAAAAGGATAAAAGGATGAAGGTTAAAATGAACTCTGATGTTTGATTGGAATTTAAGATAGTGGCATAAATTCATGGTTTTAGCAGTATGTACATATAGGCCGGGTGCTGCAGGTCACACCTGTAATCCCAGCACTTTGGGACGCTGAGGCGGGCGGATCATGAGGTCAGCAGATCAAGACCATCCTGGCTAACATGGTGAAACCCTGTCTCTACTAAAAATACAAAAAAAAAAAAAAAATTAGCTTGGTGGTGGGCGCCTATAGTCCCAGCTACTTGGGAGGCTGAGGCGGGTGAATGGTATGAACCTGGGAGGCAGAGGTTGCAGTGAGCCAAGTCGTGCCACTGCACTCCAGCCTGGGCAACAGAGCAAGACTCCGTCCCCCCCAAAAAAATACAAAAATTAGCCGGGCATGGTGGCGTACGCCTGTAGTCCCAGCTACTTGGGAGCTAAGGCAAGAGAATGGCGTGAACCGGGGAGGCAGAGCTTGCAGTGAGCTGAGATCGCGCCACTGCACTCCAGCCTGGGCCACAGAGCGAGACTCTGTCTCAAAACCAAAAATCAAAAAAGTATGTAGATATAGAAATAGATCTTATTATGGATACACATGCATGCATCTGTACATCTTTTTCCACGTTTGTCTGTTAAGATGGCCAGGAAGCAGTGATACCCCTTTAGCAATGAGATCACCTAGCACTAGATCTTGGTTTCTAAATACCATTAATACTGTTCTCTACTGGAAGGAACCTTAGAGAAATGGCAGATTCCAGAATAGGGGAAGAAAAAATGCAAAATATGCTTAGAGCATCTTGTAGTCTCATAACATATGGGAGTGCTCAAAAAAGTAAAATGATGGGGATATTTGAAAGAGATATAGGAGCCAGCCTGGCAAAACTCCCATTGACTGACTATAGGGCAATTTAATCATTGAAATAAATAAGACAGTACTTGTTTATTACCCATAAATAGGGTAAAGATCTGTGATAAATAAATGATCTAGAAGTCCTTAGTGTAGAATTCTAACTAATGAATGAACATAAAGGAAAAGGTGGTTTAGTAAGTTGTCTTTTGGCAATTATAACAATTGATTTAAGTAAGAACCATAAATGGATCTTAAAACTAGTGGTAAAAATGAATGTTAAAACTAGTATGTGAAAGTTTGAGAGTAGTAGATGTTAACATAGTCTCAAAGTATGTTCTCATAAGTTATTATTAATTTTACAGGGGGAAAATAACAACTTTACAGGGGGAAACCTGACACCAACTTGCCCATGTGATTAAAGTCAACATCTTTGATGTTATTCTAGGTAATAATAATGAGCAGAGTTTGTTTTATACTTAGTTATGCTAATGAGATCTTGTCTTTATAATTAGTTCAGCTAGGCATTTAATGAAATTAAGCCTAAAGGAACCAAGCAGAGCATAAAGGGGACCAACTTTTTCTCTGTTTAAAAAATATATCTTCTTAATTTTGTAACCAGATGTCTTGGGAAGGAAAGGTTGATAAATTTAGGCCAGTAAGGTTTTGGCCATGAACTCTAATCTTTATTTAGCATAATAACTTCCTCCCTTTGCACCAAGTGTGTCTTTTGCTGTACAACTGTTTTTGTTTTTTTCTGTGTTATGTGGTTG
>NW_012117511.1:109785-111848 GCF_000951035.1 Colobus angolensis palliatus | reverse complement strand
TAGCGCTCTGAGTAGCTAGGACTGCAGGCATATGCCACCATGCCCAGCTAACTTTTTTAATTTTTATTTTTTAGAGATGGGGTCTCATTTTGTTGCCCAGGCTAGTCTTAAACTCCTGGCCTCAAGCAGTCCTCCCACCTTGGCCTCCCATAGGGCTGGGATTATAGGCCTGGCCTTTTTAGTTTTAAATTGACAGATAAAATTGTATGTATTTATTATGTACAACATGGTATTTTGAAGTATATATACATTGTGGAATGACTAAATATAGCTAACATATGTATTATGTCACATAGTTGTCATTTTTGTGGTGAGAAAACTTAACATCCATTCAGCATTTTTCAAAAGTACAATATATTGTTATTAACTGTAGTTACTATGTTGTACAGCTACTTTTTAATTTGAATTGTGATTTAAAGAACATTTCCAAGTACTTTTTACTGAAAACATATCTAAGATTAAATTTATTTTGCATGATAATTGATGATTTGGCTGGGTATAAAATTATTGGGTCCCAACTTTTTTATGTTAATAACAGTAGAGGTCCTGCTTTATTTGTCATCTTTATCTCTCTGGCCTCAAGTTTCTGTTCTGTAGAAATAACTTCTCTAGGTGTATGCTTGCAGCATTTTCTTATCATTGGAAATGGACACATTTATTAGGATATGACTAGCAGTTTTTCTCTGTCACTAGTATTCCCAGGGAAATGATGAAACACTCTCAGGTCTGGGAATACTTTCTTCTCCATTTTTGTATTCATTTTTTTCAATTGCCTTCTGAAATACCTATTATTTACGCATTGATTTTCTGTTAACTTCCATAGTACATTGTTTTAAGTTAGCTAAGGAAAGGGTAAGATCCTCTCTATTCTGGGAAGATTTATCAAATTTGTCTTCTCCATCCTTGATGAAATTTTCTGGATGTCACACATAATTACTGTCTCCAAAACATATTTAGTGCCCTTGATTTCTCGGTCTGATATTAAACAACAGTAATGTTCTCTTTTCTGAAGGCCACAAAACTGGTATTTTTGTAAAGCTTGATACTGTTTAATGAAACAACTTCCAGGGAAGTGATTTTTCTTTGTGTGGAAGAATATATTTGTTTTTCTTCTTGTTCATTCAAGAAGAGTTGCTTATAGCTGTTCTTGGTTTAGGAAGTTAAGAGCTGGTCATCTCTCAGAATTGCCTTGGGGTACTGAGATTTCTGCTTTGTTTTGGTGCTGAACAGCAAATTGACATTGGGGAGCTTCAATTTCTTGGAGAATATCAGTAGCAGAATTTCAACAAATACGAAATTTTATTAAATCCTCCAAATCTTAATCTCCAAATATGGGCTTTTGACTGAGAGGTATAATTTTGTAGAATTAGAGATATTTAAAAGGGATAGTTTTCAAGCTTTTACATCCTTCATACCTCAGCTTTCTGCACTGAGGCAAGTGGAAGTGTGTGTATTCTTAAAAGAAGGTTTTGGATTAGAAAACGATCCTTTTTTGCTTCTTTTATTCTTCTGTAGCTCAGACCTTGAACAACAATCTGTGTCTGGTTCACCTTGACGTTGTTTTAAACCCTGTAAGCCCTAGACTATAAGTATTTTAGTAGAGGACTTTATATATTTGGTATGTTTTGTCTGAATGTATGTCTCTTAGTTATATTTGTTTGTACGTTTTATTCATATTTGCATTTTCAGAATCGCAGACTAGGAATACCTTTGTTACACAGAACTAAGCACATAACAAAATATTTGTTGGTATTTGCTAGTATGAAGTTTTGAGTGGAGGCCAGGTACGGTGGCTCACACTTGTAATCCCAGCACTTTGGGAGGCTGAGGAGGGCATATCACTTGAGGTCAGGAGTTCCAGACCAGCCTGGCTGACATGGTGAAACCCCATCTCTACTGAAAATACAAAAAAAATTAGCCAGGTGTAGTGGCATGCGCCTATAATCCCAGCTACTTGGGAAGCTAAGGCAGGAGAGTAACTTGAACCCAGGAGTGGAGGTTGCAGTGAGTCGACATCATGCCACTGCACTCCAGTCTGGGCAACAGAGTGGGACTGTCTCAAA
>NW_012117511.1:99903-109685 GCF_000951035.1 Colobus angolensis palliatus | reverse complement strand
TGGATTTCAGAGATCATATGTGGCATATACACTTTGAATCTTGAGTTTTAGAAGTTGATCCGTAACATTCGATTTTAGCCAAAATAGTCTTTGGAGAAGATAGTCCTCTCTTAATTTCTCTCTGCCAATTCTGACTTGGGAAGTGTACAACAGTCTGAGAGTAAGGTCTTAAAAGTTGTAACTTTTGTCTTATTTCCTGATGAATTTTCTCCTAATGCCTGTTTTTAGTTAATGATGATGTGGTTGACATTTCAGTAGTCAAAAGATGTGAGCTGAAAGGAAAGGTAAGCAGGTAGTCAAGTCAAACTGCAAAGGAAGATTTGTGATAGATTTAATGTTTAGGTTTCAGAAATTACATGGAAAAGATAGGTGGCTATTTGTAATTTTGTCCTTTTTGCCTCTAAAATTAAGATGTGTCAACTAAAGGAAATTTGCCCCATGCAAGTAGGCTTGTGTGCAGGTACACAGAGGCATACATTACTTAACTTGAGGAAGGAGTGCGTTTGAGGTTAGAGAGAGGTTTGTGGGTTTTTGGAATAAAAAAGTGGAAATGTGAAACAAAAGTCTGATAATTTAATGACAAGTTGCAGATGTTTAAATTAATGATTGTAGTAGCTTGAGTACTATATGAATTATTATTTTCAGATAATGGCATGGAATCTCCATGCCAATAAGATGGTTTCAGTTAACTATTTAATAATTTTTTTAAAAAATTATTTTGTTTGAGACAGGGTCTCCCAGGCTAGAGTGCAATGGCACAATCACGGCTCACTGCAGCCTTGACGTCCCTGGCTTAAGCGATTCTCCTACCTCAGCCTCTCGAGTAACTGGGAGTACAGGTGTGCACCACCATGCCCGGCTAATTTTTGTATGGTTTTGTAAGGATGTGGTTTCGCCGTGTTGCCCAGGTTGTTCTCAAACTCCTGGACTTAAGTGATCTGCCCACTTTGGCCTCCCAAAGTGCTGGGATTACAGGGAACTACTTTATTTTTTTTTATGTTATGTTATGTTATGTTATGTTATGTTATGTTATGTTATGTTATGTTATGTTTGAGACAGGGTCTCACTCTGTCACCCAGGCTGGAGTGCAGGGGCACAATCTTGGCTCACTGCTACCCCCGTCTTCGGGTAGAGGCAATCCTCCACCTCAGCCCCAGAAGTAGCTGGGACTACAGGCACACACCATCATGCCCCACTAATTTCTGTATTTTTTTGGTAGAGACAGTTTTGCCATGCTGCCCGGGCTGTTCTCAAACTCAGGCTGAGCTCAAACGATCCGCCCGCCTGCCTGGGCCTCCCAAAGTGCTGGGATTATAGGCGTGAGCCACTGCGTCTGGCCTACAGGGAACTACCTTAAGATTATCAAGTGACTTAATGTCAAAAATTTCTGATAACCACTGCGAAGTGTTTTATGACAAAGCACTTTTATTTATTTGAAAGTTAATTGAGAATGGAGTGGGAATGGCGAGGTTGCATATTGGTAATTCGAATTTAAGTTTTGAGTCTTTGGGTTATTTCCTTACTATTATGAAGCCTGAGAGGTGTGAAAATAGTATGGAAAACTTCTGTTTCACTATTAGTTTGTAATTTTTAGTTTTTAATTTTATATTTAGAGACAGACAATTGTGTTTATTTTGTCTCCTTCCTCAAATCATTGCAAAGTACATATTTAGTGTATATTTCTTTGTAGTGAGAGTTTCAGAAAAGCCATTGGCTGAGCTGATTATCCAATGAAGTTGTCTGACATGAGTTACTTTAGTTTGTGGTTTTAGATGAACAGTACATGGTGCACAGCTGTTGCTCAAACAGCTTTGTTCCAGCTGTCTTGCTGGCCTGTCACAAAATACCCCACATTCCTTTTCTTTTAAAAACAGAGCCTCTTGTAATATTCTATACTTTATTACTTAAAATGGATCTAGTAATGACTTTCTTCGTTTTTACTCCGATCAATAGCTGTTTACTTAGAGTAATGCCAAGATAAATTATGTGTAATAGATTTCAGCCTTGTCATATTTTTAATTCTTTAAAAATTAAAGTTGCAGTTGTGAAATATGTATATGAGACAAGTTAAGTGATTAACATTGAAAAAGGCACCATACATTAATCATGACCCCCAAATAAGTAGCTAGTATCTAGATAATGAAACTAGACATCTTCTGTTATTTTTTTTTTTTTTTGAGACAGAGTCTCGCTCTGTCGCCCAGGCTGGAGTGCAGTGGCTGGATCTCAGCTACACGGCAAGCTCCGCCTCCCGGGTTTACGCCGTTCTCCTGCCTCAGCCTCCCAAGTAGCTGGGACTCCAGGCGCCCGCCACCTTGCCCGGCTAGTTTTTTTGTATTTTTTTAGTAGAGACGGGGTTTCGCCGTGTTAGCCAGGGTGGTCTCCATCTCCTGACCTCGTGATCCGCTCGTCTCAGCCTCCCAAAGTGCTGGGATTATAGGCATGAGTCAACGCACCGGCCCTGTTTTCTTAATATTAACCTTGAGTTTGCATTAATTTCAGTAGAATTATGAAATGAAAAGCTATAATATCGTGTTCTATAGCTTGTGTAGAACCTATATTGATGAAATTTGGTTTGTATTTTTGATAAGCTGATTGGTTGGTGGTACCTCATTTTTCTATCCAATGCAGTAACTGAATTATATTACTAAGTGTTTCAAGTTTTGTTTTTTAATTAGGAGCAGGTACCTATGAAAAATATATTGAAGTAATTATGACTAATTATTTCATTTTCTACCAGTTACAACCCTTTATGATTGGAAGGCAGCACGGCATCGTCATGGTCATTATTTCCATTCTACAGATGAGGAAATGCAAGCTTGGGAAGAAGGGATTTGCCCAAGGTCCTGTAGCAAGTAAAAAGCAAAGCTGGGATTTAAGTTGGTTTTGTATTTCTAAATATGATCCTCTTCTTACTACAAAACTGTTAAGGTGAAGTTGGAATAAAAATGCCAACACTTACTAGAGGGGTGCTGAAAAGAATGATAGATACTCTTTCTGAATGAAGTTCTTGGTCATGTGACTATGTTAACAATTTGAATCTGGCAGGAGCAGTGGGGTAGGAGGAGAGGGAAGAATGAGATTTCACCCAAAAGCACACTTGATGTATTTGTATTTCTATTAAAACTGCAAATGATGGGTACTGATAAAAGCTGGTATGGAGCTGAAGATTTGCAGTGGTGTCCTCTCCAAAACGTAGTTTAGGAATACTATTATATGATTATTAATGTTGTATAAATGCATGAGAATGATGGATACCAAATTCATGATATTGATTACCTCTTGGTGTTGAGGGAGGAGAGAGGGGAATATTATCGAGGAGGCCTGTAAGAGTCTTCAATCATATTACAAATGTTTTGTTTCCTAAGTTGGGAGGTGAGTATGCATATTTATATTTTTTCATAACATTTTCTGAAGTATTTTATAGTTAATTAAGAACAGAGAATGTACTCTGACTTAACTGTGTAGTCAAATGGAAATTTTTAGCTGTTAATTTGGTATTAAAGGTATCATGACTTGTTTGACGAGACACAAGTGTGTTCTTCAGGGGTTTTCTTCAGAGTAGGAAACTATTTTTATTTTTATTTTTTTGGTCCTCGTCCTCTCAAACAAATAAAACGAGTACATTCTTATTACAGTAAGAAATTCATATTTGAATTTGTGGATAAAACTTGTATGTGAATGTGTGTGTTATGATTTGCTTTAAAAATTACTATACATGGTTTCTGAAGATTTCTCCAAAGCACAGTATCTGATTTTGTCTTGGTAGTTACAGGAACTGATGATTAATTTTGCCTTTAGTTTCCTGTATAAATAAATGCCTTTAACTTTTCTCAGCATCGAATTCATAATACTATTTGAAGGTATATATGCCCACATAATGTAGTTTGAGGTAGGTTTAACGATTGAAAGAAAACCTATAGTATCATACTAGACCTGTGCTCTGTGCTGTGCTGTTGACTTTTTTTGCACATGAAATTTATTCCTTTAGAAAATGGATTACTTTGAGATCACTTGGACTCGGGAAGGGGAACATCACACACTGGGGCCTATCATGGGGAGGGGGGAGGGGGGAAGGGATTGCATTGGGGAGTTATACCTGATATAAATGATGAATTGATGGGTGCTGACGAGTTGATGGGTGCAGCACACCAACATGGCACAAGTATACATATGTAACAAACCTGCACGTTATGCACATGTACCCTAGAACTTAAAGTATAATAAAAAAAAAAAAATGGATTACTTTTGGACTGAGAAGATTTTCATCAAGAGTTGAATTTTTAGTGGGAGGGATAGGATTATTTATTGAAAAAATGTGCTGCCACTCTTTTGGTGGCCTTGTGTATGACAGGAATCTTATTTTCATCATGGGATTGGAAAAAATGCTCTGGTCATTGTTCATTTTAAAGGCTTCACCCAATTTGGGTACTTATGCTTTTGAGAGAGGTGGGATGGGAGAGAGAAAAGGAATTCTGTGTTCTTGGAACAAGAATGTGAAAGTATATACATTTGA
This sequence comes from Colobus angolensis palliatus, assembly GCF_000951035.1. Taxonomy (NCBI): domain Eukaryota; kingdom Metazoa; phylum Chordata; class Mammalia; order Primates; family Cercopithecidae; genus Colobus; species Colobus angolensis. The sequence continues at coordinate 105,169 of NW_012117511.1, read as the reverse complement.
ATGTTGCTAATTTCCTTAAGAAAGGAACTCTTCATCTTTAGATTTATAGATTATAATGTTTAAGAGGAAATGGGTAGGGGTAGGTAAGAGGTGGAAGATTGGGGAAGGTGGAATAAGTGCTCTTGTTCTTGTTTAGAGGTTTGGATTATATTCTTTTTGGGAATTACCTAGGAATTAACTCATGGTGTAAACTGGGGATCCTTTGGTGATTGTGGATAGATTTTTACTGAACTAAGGGTCTGACTCTTGGGGTATTGCTTTTGAGAACTTGAAAAAGCATTTGCTTCTAGTGTGGTTTAGTTTTATAGGTGATTTTCTTTTGGTGTCTTCTAGCAGAGCTATTCGTCTCATTCCAGTGACAAGTAGAAGCTGTGGTCCATTAAGGCTTTTTAATAAATTGGAAATGTTCTTAATGTAGGGATTCTTAAACTTTTTTGTGTAAAGGGCTCTTGGTAGTTTGGTAAAGCCTGTGGGATTCTCAGAATACTTTTTTTTGGCTGGGAGTGGTGGCTCACACCTGTAATTCCAGCACTTTGGGAGGCCGAGGCAGCTGGATCACTTGAGGTCAGGAGTTCGAGACCACTCTGACCTACATGGCAAAACCCCGTTTCTACTAAAAAAAAAAAAAAGCACAAAAAATTAGCTGGGCGTTGTGGGGTGCGCCTGTAATCGCAGCTACTCAGGAGGCTGAGGCAGAAATCACTTGAACCTTGGAGGCGAAGGTTGCAGTGAGCCGAGATCGTGCCACTACACTCCAGCCTGGGCGACAGAGGGACAGACTCTGTTGCCCTGTCGCCCAGGCTGAAGTGTAGTGGCACGATCTCGGCTCACTGCAGCCTCCCCCACAACCCCCAACCCTGGCTCAAGCAAACCTCCCACCTCAGCCTCCCGAATAGCTGGGACCACTGGCCTGCACCACCACGCCTGGCTATTTTTTTTTTTGGTGTTTTTAGTAGAGATGGGGTCTCTCCATGTTGCCCAGGCTAGTTTCGAACTCCTGAGCTCAAGCCATCTGCCCACCTCAGCCTCCCAAGGTCGGTGGGATTACAGGCATGAGCCACTGCTCCTAACCAGAATACTATTTTTAAATGTATAAAATAAAATATGTATGATTATAAGGGGGAACCAATACATTTAAATTCAAATATGAAAATGTTAGAAGCGAAATTCTTTAACTTTTTAAAAAATTCTTTTTAGGTTTAATAACTTTCTTTTTTAACTTTAACTTTCTATTTTCTTGCTTTCTAACTTTAGTAGTATAAATGCTATTCTGACTTAGCTGCAATGGCTATTACATGAAAATATCTGATATTTGTTGTTGACAGTCAGCAGGTATTGCTAGAGTGCTTTATGGAGGAAGTGCTAAGTTTCAGTTGGAGGTATCAGAAAACAAAATTACAACAAATTTAGTTGAAAGATCTAATTGACTTTTTGATCCTAGAATCTGGCAACATCTCATTTTATAAAATAGAATGACTATTCTGATGAACTGAGCACAGAAGTTTGGCTTTACAGGCAGAAAAGGGCTGAAGAAAGCAAAAACAAAACAAAAAATGGATTGGTCTTTTTATGTTTTATTATCGATTTTTTCTTTTCCTTTTTTTTGGTAGAGACAGAGTCTCATTATTTTGCCCAGGCTGGTCTTGAACTACTGTCCTCAAGTGATTTTTCCCAGCTCGGCTTCCCAAAGTACTGGGATTAAAGGTGTGAGCCACTGAACCGGGGGCCCATTGATCTTTTTAAAGTTATTTTCCTTGTAAAGGTTAAAGCAGATGGAACTTCCTTATTGTGCCAGCTAAAACTGGCCTGTTTGGGGATTTGGCTGTTATCTCTCATTCTCCTGATTTCTAGAAGGTCAGATAAATGGCTTGGTGGGGTGGAACTTCATTCAGCACGGGTAACTTCATTTTGGTTTGGTCTGTTGGGCCTAGTACAGAAGCTCAGTCCAAACAGATGGTCTCTCATAAGTTTGGTTTAACAGAGGTTAGTGAAAAACCATTTCCCCATCATGTTTTGAAGTTTTAAATCCCAAGAACCCCTTTCTATTCTGATGGAAAAAAAAAATCAGAGTTTGGGATTGAGTCCCAAATTCACTGTTTTGTAGTATCTGTCCTTCTGTAACTCTGAGCTTTAAATCCCCATAACCCCTTTTTAATGTAGTTTTAAAAAAAATTAGGATTTGGAGCCATTTGACTTTGGGATTGAGTCTTATCATTACATGTTGTGCATTCCTAATTCAAAAATCTGAAATCCAGAACGCTCCAAAATCTGAAACTTTTTGAGTCATGATATGATGGCACAAGTGGAAAACTTAAAACTTGACCTCAGTTTCGCTCTTGACCTTGAAACAAAGTACACAAACTTTGTTTCATGAACAAAATTATTAAAAATATGTATCAAGCTACCTTTTAGATATGTGTAGAAAGTGTATAGATGCATAAATAAATCTCATGTTTAGACTTGGGTCCCATCCCCAAGATAACTCATGTATATGCAGATATTCCAAAATCCAAAATAATTTCAGATCTGAAACACTTCTAGTTCCAAGTATTTCAGACAAGGGATACTCAGCCTGTACTTACTAGTATCTGCATCCTTATGCAACTTCGAGTCTTAATTGTCTCATCAATATAATGGGGATGATAATAGTATTTACCTTACAGGATTTTAGCTCTTTTGTGGGTACTCTTAGGTATTACATTATTTATGTATAATTTATTGCAACTTACTGATACTGTCATTTTGCCAGTTTGAGTAAAGTATGGAAACCTTACTTTATGTCCCTTTATTTTCCTGTTTATAATATAACTTTTAAATATTATCACTATATACATTTTACAGTATTAACATTTTTTTTTTGAACTGTCAAGCATACTACAGAAAACTCGAGAAGGAAAGCTATGGAGTTTGTCCATATTTTTGCTAACCATGTTCTTTTTTCCCTTTCTAATGTTTCAAGGTTCCTTTTATTGTTTAAGGAACTTTCTTTAGTCATTCTGTTAGGGTCATCCTGCTGGCAATACATTCTCTTTGGTTTTCCTTATCTGAGAATATCTTGATTTCTCCTTCATCCCAGAACAATTTTTTAAAAATTTACTGTATATAAGATTCTGAGTTAATACAGGAGTCCCCCCTTATCTGCAAGGCTATATGTTTCAACCCCCCCAGATGCCTGAAACTGTGGAAAGTATTGAACCCTACATATCCTGTTTTTCCAATAAAGAGATAGATACCTGCAATAAAGTTTAATTTATAAATTAGGCACAGTAAGAGATTAGATTATTAATAAAATAGAAAAATTACAACCATATACTACAATAGAAGTTATCTGAACGTGGTCTTTCTCAAAATATCTTTTTGTTCTATATTCTTATTATGATGATGTGAGATAATGCCTACTTGATGAGATGTAGTGAGGTAAATGATGTAGGCATTGTGATGTTGCATTGTTACTATTGACCTTCTGATGTATGGTCAGAATCATCTGCGTTGGATGATCCTGGATCGTTGAGGCATGATGATGTGGATCGTTGCACGATAATGTCAATAGTTGAATGTTCAGAGCAAACAGTGTTGATGACTAACGGGTGAGTAGCATATACAGTGTGGATACCCTGGACAAAGGGATGATTCATTGTCCTGGGTGAGATGGTGTGAGATTTCATCAGGCTACTCAGAATGGTACACAATTTAAAATTTTATTTCTGAAATTTTCCATTTAATATTTTTGAACTGTGGTTGACTGTGGGTAACTGAAACCAAGGCAAGTGAAACTGGGGATAAGCAAGGTACTGTAGTTTCCTTTGATCAGCACCTGAAAGATACTGTGCCACTTCTTCTGATCCCCATGGTTTCTGATGAGAAATCTGCTTTTTTTCTCCTGTAGATAAGATGTTTTTCCCAGGCTGCTTTCAATATTTCTTTGTCTTTTGTTTTTAGAAGTTTAATTATGATGTGTCTTGGTGTGGATTTCATTGGGTTTTTCCTCTTTGGAGTTTATTCAGCTTCTTGAGTGTGTAGGTTTATGTATTAGCAAATTTGGGAAGTTTTCGGCCATTATTTCATGTACTTTTTCAGCTCTATTCTCTTTGTCTTCTCATTGGGATCCTCTGATAACATGGAGGTTAGATCTTTTGTAACATTCCCAAAGGCTCTTGAGGCTCTATTCATTGTTTTCTTTTCTTCAGAGTGTTTTCTGTTTTTCAGATTTGGTAGTTTCTACTATTGTGCATTCTAGTTTGTTGATTCTTCTGTCCCTTCCATTTTGCTGTTAAGACCATCCATTGAGCTCTTTATTTTGATTATTGTATTTTTTAGTTTTAAGCTCCCACTTGTTTCTTTATACTTCTGTGTGTTTACTGAGACTTTCATTTCTTTGTCAAGACTTTTTTTTTCGTTTGTTTCAAGCTGTTGAAACATTTTGATGGAGACTGCCTTAATATGTTTGCCAGATAATTCTGACATCTTTGTTATCTCAACGTTGGTGTCTGTCGATTGTCTTTTTGTCATTTGGTTTGGGATCTTCCTGTTCCTTGGGTTTTTCTTTTGAAATCTGCACATTTTTATATTTTGTTGTGTGGCTCTGTATCTTCTTTAGACTGGGTTAGCTGGCTCTTTTGGATACCACTGTGGCAGGAGAAAGGGAAGTGCTGCTTGTTACTGTGAGGTGGAGGCAGGTGTCTAGATTCGCTACTCAGCTTCCATTAAGTCCAAAGTGTGGGGACACTCCTTGTTACTGCCTGGTGGGGATGGAAGTCCATGGACACTGCTGGGAGATGGAGGTTCATACTGGCCAATTGGGATGAAAGTCTTAGCTCCCCACTTGGTTTTTTCTGACAGCATTGCAGTGGGGTGTTGGGGTGCCTCTTTACAGCCTTTTGAGTGTGGGATTCTAGGATCCCCACTTGACCTTCCATGGTGTGGGCAGCGGTTTTCTCTTTGGTGTCTGGTGGGAGTAGAGCAGTTGTCATCTAAAAGTTTTCTGTCTTGCTGGGACATCCTGTTCCTGGTCCTTTAGCTAGAGAGAGCTTTCTTTTGTTAGGGCTTTTTTTGTGTGTGTGCCTTTCGGCATTTCCACGTTGCTGACTTTTTCAACTCCAACTCCAGGATATATGTTGCAAAAAGAAAACCCAGGAAACTCCGGCTCAAGGTGGAACTCTGGATGACTGCCATTGAAAGGGAGTCTGGAAGTAGAAAAGGAACAAGATGACTGAACAGAACCCACTGGAGAACTAGAGACACAAATCATGTTAGGTATTACAGAAAC
>NW_012117511.1:94605-96468 GCF_000951035.1 Colobus angolensis palliatus | reverse complement strand
ATGGTCTCGATCTCCTGACCTCGTGATCCGCCCGTCTCGGCCTCCCAAAGTGCTGGGATTACAGGCTTGAGCCACCGCGCCCGGCCGAGTTTTTAATCTTAAGGGAATATAATTGGTGTAGCTTTCTAGAGTGTAGTGTTATGTATCAATAGCCTCGCCTTTTCCTTTGACTTGATAAATACACCTCCAGGGATAAGAACCATAAATATCTATCTACAGTGGTATTTATCATGACGTGACTTATAGTAGTGATATACTAGAATTGTCTTACATAGACTAATGATTAAATATAACTCTTTTTTCTAGTGGACTTAAAGCAGATCAGTGTAGCTTAAAAAATTATTTTAGAAATATATATGATGATGTAAGAAGTTGCTTATGCTATGATTTACCTGAAGAAAAAATACTTCTTGTGCTTTTTTTATCTTTAACAGATAAAACAATGGGAAGAAATAGAAATTGACCCAAATGTTATCTTTTTCTTTATACTTTCATAAAGTTTTTACAATGGTCTAATTATTTTATAATAAAAAAGTTGTAAATTAATTTACTAATTGATATAAAATGATATTTAAACATTTTTTGGTTTGTATTGTTATGGTTTCCAGGGAAGTCTGATTCTTATTTTTACTGTTGCATTTTTTTCTTGTATGATTTTTTCATGTCTTTGCCATTATCCGTTAGCTTACTTGGAAAAGCCTCTGGATGTTTTGTATGTACTTCAGTTAATTTCTCTATTGTGTGGTGAAACACACACAGTAGAGTACAAATCAAGATTTTCTCTGTCGCTCAAAGCTTAGAAAAAGATCATTTTTAAAGATATCTGATTTGTAATTCTTTTATTTTCTATTTTCAGATTTTCTTATGCATTATATCTTCTTTTATAATGAGTCTCTTTCATGGCTTTCTGTTTTGCTCCAGTGATAATGTGTGTGTGATTTTTTTTAATTGGTTGAAAAACTGAGTGAAATATTTGTGAGTCATTAAAAATATAACATTTTAACCTTACGATATGTAAAGATGCAAGCAATACAAAGGCTTGTCAATTAAAAAGTAAAAGCTTCCTGTTTACTTCCCATTCTTATTTACATTCTTATCAGTGGTAACCACATATGTTAAAGTGTACCCTTTTTAGTATATTGTCATGTGAATTTTGAAAAATGTACACAGTTGTGTAACCATCATTACAAGCACATATAGGACATTTCTGTCTCTCCAAGAAGGTCCCTTGTCTCCCTTCCTGCTGACTTTTTATTCCCATTGTTCAGTTTTGCCTGTTTCTAGACTTTATGTAATAGAAATATACAGTATGTACTCTTTTGTGTCTGGGATGTTTTTGCTTGGCATGATTTTGACATTCACCTATGATATTGCTTGTTTCTATAGTTCTTTATTATTTTATTATTATTACTATTTTTGAGACAAGGTCTCACTCTGTTGCTGAGGCTTGAGTGCAGTGTGCCATCATGGCTCACTATAGCCTCAACCTCCCCAGGCGCAAGTCGTCCTTCTGCCTCAGCCTCCCAAGTAGCTGGGACTACAGGCACACACCACCACGCCTGGCTAGTAGTTTGTTCTTTTTTATTGTTTGGTAGTATTTCATTGTATGATATACCACAGTTTGTTTGTCTGCTTATTGATAGAACATTTGGATTGTTTCCAGTGTTCAGGAACTGTAAATAAGGCTGCCCCAGACGTTGATGTACAAATCATTGTTTGGACTTACATTTTCATTTCTCTTGGATAAATACCAAATTGTGATTATTGAGTCGTATGATAAGTGTAACTTTGGGAGACAGGTAGTTTCTTATAAAATGGTTGTACCATTTTACATTCCCAGCAACTGGGTATGGAAATTCCAGT
>NW_012117511.1:86681-93700 GCF_000951035.1 Colobus angolensis palliatus | reverse complement strand
TAAGTATCCTATTAGTGTTTTCCTTTGATGTTATTAGTAATGTAATTTTACCAGATGCTGTTTTGACATCTGTAGAAATGGATCCCTGTTTGTTTTTATTAAGCCATTACTGTGGTATGTTGAATCATTAGAATATATTTGCTTAGTACATTGAGGGATTTTATACACCATCATTTTACCCCAGTTTCTTGTTTATTTTGTTAAGTTGTATGGGTGCTGTGTTTCTTGTTTCCAGTTTCTGGGTTCACAGAAACTTGTGACCAAGAATATATTTGACTTGAAGGATGAATTGAGTAGTATGTTCATCTTCATATTCTCCCAGGGCTTTAAATTTTATGTTCTTTAAAAAACTGGATTTAGGGTCAAGCGCAGTGGCTCATGCCTGTAGTCCCAGCACTTTAGAAGGCTGAGGCAGCAGGATTGCTTGAGCCCAGCAGTTTGAGGCTACAGTGAACTAAGATCACGCCAATGCATACCACCCTGAGCAACAGACTGAACTGTCTCTAAAACAAACAAAAAACAAATGAAATTTACTACTGTTATTAGCCACAGTTACTCCTATTGTTGATAAACAATTTTGTCTATTTCATCCTGTTGATTCAGTTTTCTGTCTCTTGAAATGTAAGCTTTATGTGTAAATATGTTTTTCTTCTTAAAAATTTGAGGGTGTGAAAACATTGCCCTAATTAAGTTTCTCAACGTATAGCTGTGGTTAAAAGTACCTTATTTTTGTTACAGCCTTTTTCCCTTGAATATTTATATCATCTGAAAATTTTTTTTTTTTTAGTGTTAACTGCGTGTCATCATAATGCCTCTGCTTTTTCAGGGAATCTGAAATGATTAAGACATCCCTCATCAGTGGTACTCATTTAAGTTTCTGAGAATGGTGTTCCCCCAACCCCAAGGAACCAGTTGTTTCTTAATTGAAACAAGGTCTCGCTCTGTCCTCCAGGCTGGAGTACAGTAGCACAATCATGACTCACTGCAGCCTTGACCTCCCAGGCTGAAGTGATCTTCCCACCTCAGCCTCCTGAGTAGCTGGGACTACAGGCGTGTGCCACCATGCCTGGCTAATTTTAAAATTTTTTGTATAGACTGGGCCTCCCAAAGTGCTGGAATTACAGGATGTAAGCCGCTGAGCCTGGCCAGGAAGCAGTTCTTAAATTATCAGGACTACCAGTGAATAGATCCTTGTATTTTTCCTTAAATTATTTTGTTCTGTTTTCCTTTGGGTTTGTTTTCTAAAATCTTATAATTCATTGTGTGATTTTCTATCTTTTAATGAACACATTCACATTTCACCGTGAATACTACATTAGTCATTTGGATATTTGTTAATTATCTTTTTGTTTGTTTCTCTCTTAAGAGATAGGGTCTTACTCTGTGACCCAGGCTGGGGTGCAGTGGCACAATCATAGCTTACTATAGGCTCGAACTCTTGAGCTGAAGCAATCCATCTACTTCAGCCCCTTGAACAGCTAGGACTACAAGCATGTGTCACCATACCTGGCTAATTTATTTTTATTTTTATTTATAGAGATGAAGTCTCACTATGTTGCTCAGGCTGACTTCAAACTCCTGGGCTCAGGTGACTGTCTCACCTCGGCCTCCTGAAGTGCGGGGATTACAGGCATGAGCCACTGTGCCTGGCCCTGTTTTTAATTTCCTAATTTAAAATGTGTCCTTTCATCATGTGAATTTTTAGTATATATTTAAAATTTAAGTCTTTGTTGATTTCTGCTTTTTTGTTCTATTTTACTTTTGGTATCATGACCAGAAATTTGCAAGTTTTAGACATTAGAAAAGGTATGTTTTTGCTATTTACTACAGGAATCAGATCCAGGTGTTGAGGGGGCCTAAAGCTTATATCATTTTGAGGACCCTCTTTAGGAAAGAAAATACAAGATTATGCACACGTGAATATTTGTTTAGAATAAGAAAAGGCATCTGTGTATGTGAGGGGTCTAAAAGCCTAACTTGATGAATTCTGTGTTCGATCTATCTCTGCTTTAAAATATATAATTTTGGCCAGACGCAGTGGCTCATGCCTGTAATCTTAGCACTTTGAGAGGCCGAGGCGGGTGGATCACTTGAGGTCAGGAGTTTGAGACCAGCCTGACCGACATGGTGAAAACCCGTCTTTACTAAAAATACAAAATTGGCTGGGCATGGTGGCGCATGCCTATAATCCCAGCTACTTGGGAGGCTGAGGCAAGAGAATCGCTTGAACCTGGGAGGCGAAGGGAGGTTGCAGTGAGCTGAGATTGTGCCGTTGGACTCCAGCCTGGACAACAAGAGTGAAACTCCGTCTCAAAAAATATATATATATGTATATGTGTGTGTATGTATATATGTGTGTGTGTATATATGTATATATGTGTGTGTATGTATGTATGGGTGTGTATATATGTGTGTGCGCGCATATATATGTATATGTGTATATGTATGTGTGTATATATGTGTGTATGTGTACGTATGTATATGTATGTGTGTATATGTGCCTGTATATGTATGTGTGTATGTATGTGTGTAGATATGTGTATACATGTATGTGTATATATGTCTATACATGTATGTGTGTATGTATATTTGTGTGTATGTATGTGTGTATATGTTTGTGTATGTGTAGATATATGTGTATGTATGTATGTGTGTATATATGTGTATACGTGTATATACATATATGTGTGTGTGTGTATATACACACACATATATATGAAATTTGGTGTATTTGCTGGGCGCAGTTGCTCACGCCTGTAATCCTAGCACTTTGGGAGGCCGAGGTGGGCAGATCACCTGAGGTCGGGAGTTCGAGACCAGCCTGACCAACATGGAGAAACCCTGTCTACTAAAAATACAAAATTAGCCGGAGATGGTGTCGCATGCCTCTAATCCCAGCTACTCGGGAGGCTGAGACAGGAGAATTGCTTGAACCCAGGAGGCAGAGGTTGTGGTGAGCAGAGGTTGTGCCATTGCACTCCAGCCTGGGCAACAAGAGTGAAATTCCGTCTCAAAAAAAAAAAAATTTGCTGTATGTGTATTGCATATGTATTAATTTTAGTCATTACTTTGTGTCATATATATATATTTTACTACTTTACATACTATAAATGTTTTCTAGTGTTTCTGAGCTTTTACATTGATTTATACTTTTTTGTTGCCCAAATATTATTTTTACTATTGCCTAATGGCACCTTAAAATTTTACTATAGCTCTTGCCAAATACATTTTACCATTTGATATTGTTTTTACACTTGTCTTCCTGGCTTGACTAAATTTACTACAATGTTTTTTCTCACTTTTTTTTTCTTTTTTTTTTTGAGATGGAGTTTTGTTCTTCTTGCCCAGGCTGGAGTGCAAATCTTGGCACAATCTTGGCTCACTGCAACCTTCGCCTCCTGGATTCAAGTGATTCTCCTGCCTCAGCCTCCCGAGTAGCTGGGATTACAGGCATGCGCCAGCACGCTTGGCTAATTTTGTATTTTTAGTAGAGACGGGTTTCCCCATGTTGGTCAGGCTGGTCTTGAACTCCCGACCTCAGGTGATCAGCCTGCCTCGGTCTCCCAAAGTGCGAGGATTACAGGCATGAGCCACCATGCCTGGCCATTTTTCTCACTCTTTACTGTTAGCCTTATGTACTTTGTAAGCGCTACAGTGGTAGATTTTATTTTTTAAAAATCCTGTTAAGACTTTTTTTTCTCTAATAAAGCCATTTAACTTTGTCACAGCTACATTTGGTCTAAGTTTGGCTTCTTTGTGTTTTTTCCTCCATACTATGTATGACCTGTGACTTGTAAGAGACAACATCCATTCGCATTACCTGCAATATGGAAAGAAGTAAATAAACCCTTTTCATCCTTGAATTTTGTTTCTCTATTGAGTTGTTACAGATGAGAAGTATATATGAATCTGTGAAGAGCGTTGGAACCTAATTAAATAATGTACTGCACGTTTTTCTTTTTCCCTAAAACATTTAGAGGCTGGCTAAATAGGGGAAAATTTATATTGTTTGGGTTGTGTCAATTTTTATTAAAATCCTGGTAGCAGTCATACAAATAATTTGACTTTCGCATGAAATCAAGTGAAGAGAAAGGAGGGTAGAGAAAGACGCTTAGGCAATGTAAGTTTAGTTTACTGGGACAGATTAAAAGGCAATTTTGTGGGTACTGATAAAATGCTTCTGAAGGTAACATAATACTTTACTTTTTTAGTGTTAATAATGGCAAATTGCATTTGTTCTTAAACATTTAGGAAGGTCATGGAATTGTTTTTCTTTCTCTCCATCCCCACTTCCTCCCGGTGTGTAAGTAGTAAGATTTTTCCCCTCCTCTTAACTCTGAAGAAGGCAACTTCCTTTATTTTGCATTTTTGGGTGGTGGTTATAGTACTTGTTTTGAGGTTTGACCATCCTCTCTTCAGCTATTTTTATTTTTACACACCACTTGAAGTGAGTACACTCAGTGGTATTTTAACTGTAATAATCTGTAATGAAATGAAATTCATGCATGCATATTATGTCTTAAAACTCTGTTGTTTTGATTTAATTTTGTTTAATTGGTTTATGCTATGTCTGCTTCATCTTCGTTTTTAAACAAGTGACTACTTAGTTTTACACAGCAGAACAGAATAGCAAAATCATATTCTTAATAGGATTGAAATGTTTACTTTCTTTTTGATGTTATAAATGATTTAAGATACGACATAGGAGTTTTAACTGCTTGATTGCTCAGTGCCCTGTCCCCTCCCCCTCCCAAATAGAGGACAACATTTTGCTCTTACTGGAACTCTTAATTTTATCACGTCAGCTGGAATAAAGATATAGAACTTTTACTCCTTAAAATTATTTTACTTATTAAACAAATTTCAGAATTGGTGAAACTTGATGATAATTTTATGTTTGTATATTTACAGTCTTTTCTAAAACTTCATTAGCATTAGAAAGTACATATTCCCTGAAATGTTTTAGTATAACAATTTATGTAGTTGAGTTTAATCTGATATGTGTGATAACTTTTTATTTAAAATAAAATTTAGGCACCATGTAAAATAGTTAACAGTGGCATATTTCCTGGCATAGAAATTCAGTATACAAAATGCTAAAAATTACACAATAGCAGCAGCATTTTAAAAGCTATGTAACAGTCTAGTTACTTGTTGTTTTAAGCTGTCACTATTTCCGGTTTTGTGAAAAATAAATATAGCATTAGGTACATGCCCTGAGATTTTCAGATCTGCACATATTCTATGGAAGCCTTCTTTACTATTTTTGGATTCCATGCTATGGGATAATGAGGTCACTTTTCAGCACTATTCAAGGAAAGAAAACCAAGTTCTCTCAAAGGGATTCTAGTAGATGTCCATGTTTTGCTGAATGCTTTTCTGTAATATTCTTAGAGAACATCTCAAATTCAAGGAAGGAGATGAGAGAAGCATAGTGAGATTCCAGACTTCATCCTCCTTCAAAATGCTATCAGTTGCTGCTCATTCCCCAGCCTCCACTCTATTCCACAATTGGACAGTATTTTATGTACTACTTAGAATTTTTATAAATCATTGGAAGAAGACACCCCTTTTAGAATAGCAAACAAAAAGACTGTACTTCTACACACTTAAAATATGTGTTTTAAATGTTTTTACAGTCTTCCATACAAAATTTTAAAGCAAACATTAAATTTTTTTAAGACAAAGACTTAAATAAATAAATGGAAAAGCATACTATATTTTTAGATCTGAAGATTCAGATTCTTAACAGTGTCAATTCTAATAGTTAATCTACAAACTTAATGCCATTCTAGAATAAAAATACTAAAAGGATTAAAAGAAACCCCCACCAGTAAGTTACTCTTGCTGAGGTAAGTGGTAATGCAGGCTCATTTTGTAGTAAGACAAGGTGAATTCAAGTAACTTCTCCAATGTTACAAAGCTAGGAAGCGGTGAAGCAAGACTTCATATCAGGGTAAGTTTGAGGGCTCAGATATGATGATAGCTAACATGTAGTAAGCATTTATATTATTGTGCATTACCATTGCAGGTGAGGTACTATATATCTTCTCAATTAGAATACATCTTAATGTAAAACTTGTGAGGCTTCGCTAGGAAGAATCTAGAGATAATACAGACTGTGCTTAGAGATTTATGAACCCTTGATAATCCCTCCCCTCAATCTCGCTTTTTTCCAGATGCCTAAACAGTTGTCCCAGCATCATTTATTGAGTAGTGTTCTCTTTCCCCTATGATCTACTCTTCTATTTATATATCAAATTTCATTCATGTGGATTTGTTTTTAGGCCTTCTGTTTTGTTCCATTAGTCTTTTTTGCCTATTCTTGTGTCATTTCCATTCTAAATTTCGTAGAGGGTAAGATAAGTTTCCCTGCTGTGTTCATTCAAAAATTCATTCAGCACATATGTTGGAGACAACTGCTATGTGCCAGGAACTTTTTAGGTGCTGGGAAAATGGCATTGAGCAAAACAAAAAAAATTCTCTTGAATGTTACACTTATAAACAATTTCTTGGCTATTTTCTTGCTTATAAATTTTAGGATCAGCTTGTCAAATTCTATGAAAAACCCAGTAACATTAAAACAAATTTAAATTGGGTCAGTTAAAGGAGTACTGATATCTTCACAATTCTATCCGTGAAGAAAATGCTTTTATACTCATATACATTTTCCTTTTTTTTTGGCCTTTGTTTAAAACGTAATTATTTCTTTCCCTAAAGGTCTAGAATATATTTTTACTAGCGTTAGTCCTGTATATCATATAGTTGCTGTTGCTGTTATAAATGGTGTCTTTTATTAGACTTAAGCTTTCTAATAGCTTTATATGGAAGTGGTATTTTTTGTTGTTGTTTATTTTTTGGACGGGTTGAGGGGACTGTGTAGACTTTTATCCAAATACCTTGCTGAATTCTAATTCCAATCACTATTATGTATATCGTTTCCTGTGCAGATAATCAGGTAAAATATATTCTTTAAAAATTTGTATACCACTTTCTTTTCTTATTAAATTAACTAGGAC
>NW_012117511.1:86127-86631 GCF_000951035.1 Colobus angolensis palliatus | reverse complement strand
TTTAGTAGAGACGGGGTTTCACCGTGTTAGCCAGGATGGTCTCGATCTCCTGACCTCGTGATCCGCCCATCTCAGCCTCCCAAAGTGCTGGGATTTATCTTCACAATTCTATCCGTGAAGAAAATGCTTTTATACTCATATACGTTTTCCTTTTTTTTTTTTTTTGCCTTTGTTTAAAGCTTAATTATTTCTTTCCCTAAAGGTCTAGAATATATTTTTACTAGAGTTAGTCCTGTATATCATATAGTTGCTGTTGCTGTTGTAAATGGTGTCTTTTATTAGACTTAAGCTTTCTAATAGCTTTATATGGAAGTGGTATTTTTTGTTGTTGTTCTTTATTTTTTGGACAGGTTGAGGGGACTGTGTAGACTTTTATCCAAATACCTTGCTGAATTCTAATTCCAATCATTATTATGTATATCGTTTCCTGTGCAGATAATCAGGTAAAATATATTCTTTAAAAATTTGTATACCACTTTCTTTTCTTATTAAATTAACTAGGAC
>NW_012117511.1:83416-85322 GCF_000951035.1 Colobus angolensis palliatus | reverse complement strand
CCCAAAGTGCTGGCATTACAGGTGTGAGCCACCACACCCAGCCTTCTAATTATTCTTGAATCAATTTTGAGTTTGTATTTTTCTAGGCGTATGTCCATTTTGTCTGTGCTTCATATTTATTGCGTAAAGTTGTTCGTAGAATTCTCTTTTAAACGTCTCTAGCTGTAGTTATGTTCACTATAGTCTGTCCTTTAGTTCTCCTTAGCAGTGTTTGAAGAGGTATGCTTTTTAGTCCATCTATTGAATTTTTACCATTAGATTATATTTTTTATTTCCATAAGTTCTGTGTGTTTTCTCTTAAGATCTTAGTGGTCATTCTTTAACTTTTTATTTTTTAAATTCACATTTGTCTTGATTGGATTGATGGTCATTTTTTATAGCCTCTTGCTCACTTGTTTGTGATTTCATTTATTTTTAACATTTAATCTGGAATCTTGATGGGTATGGCTGATAAAATTTTAACAATGGATATTATGTACTTCCGTAATGAGAAGTTCAAGATAAATTAGATTGCGACTACTTTAACACATAGATACAGATCTGGATTGCTGTTTTCAGCCAGTAACATCTGTATTACAAAGGAATTACTTGATGGATGATTAAGATTTTCTTAGGTAAAGAATTTGGAAAAAATGTTATTTGTGGGAAATATGGGAAGAAAGAAACATCAAGGAAGAGAAGCAGAAAATCGTTGCTAGCTATGTCTTCCTAGATGGAATGTGTTTGGATAGCATTTGATGTTTCTTTGTGTTTTTTTTTTTTTTTTTTTTTTTTTTGAGACAGTCTCCTCACTTTGTCACCCAGGCCTGGAGTGCAGTGGCACGGTCTCGGCTCACTGCAGTCTCAACCTCCTGCCCTCAAGTGATCCTACTACTTTAGCCTTCCAAGTAGATGGGACTACAGGTGTGTACCACTATGCTGGGCTCGTTGTTTTTGTATTTTTGGTAGAGATGGGGTTTCACCATGTTGCTCGGGCTGGTCTCAAATTCCTGAGTGCAAGCGACACACCTGCCTCTGCCTCCCAAAGTGCTAGGATTACAGGTGTGAGCCACCGTGCCCAGCACATGTGATATTTCCTGATAGCAGTTATCACCTATTTGGTTGGGTATATTTGTCTTGAGAGTTAGACTGCGATCTCTTTTGGGGCAAACACTTTCACTGCTGTTGCTTTGGTTTTTATACAGTGTCTAGCATAGCAACTGTTAAATAATATATAGTCAATACATTTATTATAGCTAGGTAGATAGGGTTATAAAAGTACTAAACAAAGTTCACTTGTAGTTAATTATAATGAACTAATCATTGTCATATCATTACAGTACTCGGAATTATACCAGAAGCCACTAATAACTAGATCTGGATTAAATATACCTTTTAAATGCGTTGTTGGATTCAAAAGAACCAAACACATTTTCAAATGTTGTCTTCACCTCACTCTACTCAAACAAGGGTAAGCTTAAATGGAAGCAGGGGAGCATTTAGTGATGAAAACACAGGACAGGCAGAATTTCAGAAATGGGTAAGACTTTCAGTTAGAGACTGAATTTTCAGCCAGCAACAAGCCAGAAATGGTGGAAAGGGAGCTAAATCTGATATATTTCCTTTATTAAGAAGACTCCATCCAACCTGGCTAAAAGCGGTCAGAGGTAGGCTGAAGTGATCTTAGTAGGTAGATAGCTTCCCTACTCTCCCTGCTCCCACTTGCTCCTGGATGATCAAACACACACAGAAAAGACATGGCAAAAATAATAACAAATGTAGTGCCCCCTGCAACCCCTATGCAAAAACTTCAGAAATTTTGACAATTTTTGATCATTCTTTTAAGTGAGTATAAAGAATGAGGGACTTCAGTGCCATCCTTGTAGAGTTCCCTTCCCTGTCCCACCACCATTTCACCAAGGGAAAT
>NW_012117511.1:79939-83116 GCF_000951035.1 Colobus angolensis palliatus | reverse complement strand
AGCTGGGATTACAGGTGCACACCACCATACCCAGCTAATTGTTGTATTTTTAGTGGAGACCGGGTTTCACCATGTTGGTCAGGCTGGTCTCTAACTCCTGACCTCAGGAGATCTGCCCACCTCAGCCTCCCCAAATAGGTGTGAGCCACTGTGCCCAGCCATTTTCAATCATTTTTTAAATTGTTAAGTTACTATAAAAATTAACATTTTTATAGTTTTCCCACATTTTACTGCATACTACTTTATGTGACTTTATGATTGTTAGGTTATTAGAAAATGAATTTTGACTTAGATTCTTTTATATTTTTATTTTTACCAGTCCATCCTATTTAAAATAAATTGACAGTATATTTAATATCTTTCAGAAAAGTTCCTTCCCTGTGCTTTTATTTTAACCAGTTTTAGCTAATGTTTTTGCATAACCTTTTCTAAAAGCAACAAAGAATTGATTAAGGAGAATCTCTGGGCTACCCTGAAGGCTGTGTGAATGAGTTTCTATAGGAAAAAACTGTCTACTGCTTTTATTTTGTTTATAGATTGAAATTAGCTAAATGAAAGAATAAGTAAATGAGAGCTGCTTAAGTTAAGACATCCATTAACATTTTTTGTCTTGATTAATTTTCCATCTCAGAGTAAATTGATCTGGCTTTTGGTACTGAGCACGTGACTCTAGACAAGCATGCAGTCATTCTAGGTATACTGCTGTTTGAAAAAACAGCTTTAAAAAGATGTTAGAACCTGGGAAAAAAGATCTTGCTCTCTTGTGGTTTCACAGGGTGCCAAAGGTTTAGTTGCTTGTATGTTTCACTCAGTTGCTTTCTGTTCAATGAATAAAATCAGCACCATGCATTAGAACTTTGCAGACTCACTGCAAAGGAAATAGCAGGAGGTAAAGTGACCTCAAATGAATGTGGCTTTTTTTGTGGGGCGCAATGGGTGGGCAGTGCTACAACTAAATAAACAAATTGAGTTTTGAGGGAAGAAAACCTTTAACTCATCTTTATACTCTCTCATGGTGACATTTTTCTAATGCTGTCATTCCCGTTCTTTAAACATTTTTACAATGATTAGTTCGTTGTAAACATGTCACATAGCTGCAGTTGACATGTTTGTTTAGTGGTTTTATAATCGTATATGTTTTTCGAGTCCATCAGTAAACTGGAATTATAATCTTACTTCTGTTGTTTTGATCACACAACTTTTCTGCTCTCTCAAAAATAAAACTGCTACTTGCTTCTCTTCACCAAAAGCCTTTTAGGTAGGTTTATCGCCTTTTATCAGTTGAGTGAGTAAGATATTTAGAAAATATTTTACAGGGGAAGTAGGAGAAATTCTCCATCATGTATGGTAAACTTGGAGTTATCTGTACTCTTAGAAGACAGAGGGAACCTGAATAGTTAATATAATTTTTTATTGCAGTACAGGTCTTACATACCTTGGAAAAAGATTCTTTTCCTGCTTGGCATTATTGCCAAATGTCAGGATTGACGGAGGTGTATGGGGAGATGGATTTGAGAAAATCCGGACATTTTACTCCGTGAATCTAGAGAAAGCAGGGGCAATACATTTATTTTTGCCCTTTTCTGAAGGTAGCTCTCATTATAATGATGTAGCTTGGGGCACAGAGTTGAGCCAGACTGCCGGGCATCAGTTTCTGCTCCATGCTTACTAATCTTGTGACTTTAGGCAAGTTACTTTGGGCAAGTCTTTCCTCATCTGTATGATGGAGACAATAATAAGACCACCTACTTCATGGACTGTGAGGTTTCAGTGAATTAATATGGTAAAGCACTTAGTGCCTGACACATAGTAAACGATAGCTGTATTGTTACCAAGTCAGTAAGTGTGACTCAAAGTATACAGATATGTTTCCTTGAAGGAATTTGAAGTTTAATACTTACTTTTTCTAAAAGTCTGATTTGTATTTACTTTTGAATAGTCCGAAGTGGGGACTGAAAGAATGTACAAAATGTCCATGTTTGGGTTATCTTTCCTACCACTGCCCTGCTGAGCTAGAGTGACCACAGCACTGGGAGACGCAGGTAGAGCCACACCTGGCTGGGCTCAGGAGCCTTGCTGTGAGAGAAGGGTTTTGCTTTTCTTATCAGGATACTTCATTGAATAGGTGCCATCTCATCCCTGGGCACTCAAGTTTTTTTGTTTGTTTGTTTTTGTTTTTCGTTTTTTGAGATAGAGTCTCGCTCTGTCGCCCAGGCTAGAGTGTGCAGTGGCATGGTCTCAGCTCACTGCAACCTCTGTCTCACAGGTTCAAGTGATTCTCCTGCCTCAGCCTCCCAAGTAGCTAGGACTACAGGCATGCGCAACCATGCCTGGCTAATTTTTGTGCTTTTAGTAGGTAGAGACGGGACTTCTCCATGTTGGCCAGGCTGGTGTTGAATCCCTGACTTCAGGTGATCCGCCCGCCTCGGCCTCCAAAAGTGCTGGGATTACAGATGTGAGCCACCATGCCTGGCTGCACTCGAGTATTAAGTAAACATCCATGTAAGATTTATTAGGATAGTTATTCATTTGACAGGTATTTCTCTAGGGTTTACACATAGCAACGTCTTCAGGATTTTATGAAGACAGGGTTTTCTTTTCCTGTATAAAAGACAGCTTTAGTCCTAACGGTGAGGGGAAATATCATGAAAATGATTCCTTTATTCTTCCTGTTCCCTTTGAAAATGACCTGATTCTCTTTTAGAAATATAGTTTATTTTACAGTTGTCCTCTTCATACATTTATTTATTCTTTTAGAGACAGAGTCTCACTCTTTTGCCCAGGCTGGAGGGCAGTGGTGCAATCATAGCTTACCGCAGCCTTGCACTCCTGGGCTCAATCGATCCTCCCACCTTGGCTTCCTGACTTGCTGAGATTACAGGTGTGAGCCACTGTGCTCAGCTCCCCTTTGTTCATTTAGGGTTTGCAATGATTTGTAGGGAAAGGTCAAGAGGAAAAACTAGTAAGTTCACTCATCATCTGCTTCTTGTTAATAGAGGCTACATTTCTTAAAATAATTACCTTTGAATTTTGCTTCCCGAATAATTTAGTGAAATGTCAGTATGAATTCCTCTTGTCTTTTAAGATTTTATTTTATTTTGAGATGGAGTTTTGCTCTTGTTTCCCAGTCTGGAGTGCAATGGCACAATCTCAGCTCACTACAACCTCCGCCTTCCG
>NW_012117511.1:75475-78499 GCF_000951035.1 Colobus angolensis palliatus | reverse complement strand
GAGACCAGCCTGGCCAACATGGTGAAACCTGGTCTACTAAAAACATAAAAATTAGCCAGGCATAGTGGCGCCTGCCTTTAGTCCCAGCTACTTAGGAGGCTGAGGCAGGAGAATCACTTGAACCTGGAGGCGGAGGTTGCAGTGAGCCGAGATCGCACCACTGCACTCCAGCGTGGGCGACAGAGTGAGACTCTATCTCAAAAAAACAAAGACTACAAAAAAAACCATGTGCCTGCATTCAAAGATTTGGTTTGGCAATAATTTTCAAGCTGTTTTTCATTCTCAGTATTTCACCATTTGCTATTACGTGGCAGCTGTTAGATGTTCCTCTTTATTTTATGGCATCTAATTGATAATCATTTTTTGAAAAAAATGTAATGCAAATGTAGAAGACCATTAGTCAAGAGCTCTTGAATAAAATTTGTTAATATTTTGTTCTGCATCTATTGCTTTTCTGCACTTCTTATTTCTGCATATATTGTTTCTAAAATTGAGGATTTGGTTGATATGTAAATTATGATTAGAGACCAGAACAGTTTAGGACCCAAAATGATCAAGGGAAAGCACCTTGCTGGAAACCCCCATGACAATAAAACTCTCCTTGTAGTTCCCATTTGTACGTTTCAATTATAAGGCTTATGTTAAAATGAGATCAGAATTTCCATCACAGACTCTCAATTTCATAGTTGTGTAAGTGCCATATAAACCTACTTGTAAACAAAGGCATTTAATGATGGACATTATTTGAACAATTTAAGGTCAGGTTATTTAGCTCACATGCTAGAAAATACATGTCTAGTTTCACATTTTAAGTTGAGAGATTGTGAAGATGGGCTTTGATTCTAAAGGTGAATTTTATAATTTTTTCTAATGATTTTCCAGATTTTCTACAATGAAGATGTTTTATAACATAATAAATTAAAAATACTTGTTAAGTTCTTTTTTCTTTACTGGTTACTCTTGAGACTTACTACATTATAAACAAATGATTATTTTAGATGTGTATATTAATTTCCTAGGTCTGCTGTAACAAACCACCTCAAACTTAGTGGTGTAAACAAAGGAAATTTATTTTTTCATAGGTCAGAACTCCAAAATCAAGTTGTTGTCGTGCTGGTTGATTCTGGAGTCTTGAGGTAGAGTCATTTTCATGCCTCTGTCCTGGCTTCTGGTGCTTATCGGCAGCCCTTTGTGCTCCTTGGCTTGCTTGTGGACGCATCCCTCCAATCTCTGCTTCTGCCTTCATATGTCCTTCCTTTCTAGGTTATTTTCTATGTTTTGCGTCTTACCCTCCTTTATCTTATCAGGACAACAGTGGTTGGATTTAGGTCCAGGGCCATCTCACCTTAATTATAACTGTAAAGACCCTATTTCCAGAGAAGGTCATATTCATAGGTACCAGGCATTAGGAGTTGGATATATCTGTTTTGGATGCCACCATTCAAGCTGCTATAGTGAGCAAGCCTCTTCCTGCATTTGTAGATAAGCACTATGAAAGTGCTTTTGCTAAATGGAATAATAGCTGTAGAATCTGAACTATATTATATGCATAAATATGATTCACAGTTTAGTTACATGTTTACTTTCTTTTCATGTGGTTTACAATTGATGTGGCATTTTTTTTACTATGAAATTAGGCTGAGCACATATAGACAAGCTATAATTTGTGTCTCTAAATGGTGTGAGCAGGGTCTTAAATTCTGTAAACATGTACTGTTTAGCTCTTGACTTTTTTAACCTACATAATTGGGTATTTTTATGAGTATATATATGGTTCCTTTTGATATGAATCATGTTTGTCTCCACATAAAAGTTTAAAATTATCCCTAGCGATCTAGTCTGATTTAAATTTGTGTGCCATAAGAAGAGATTTTATAAAAACTGAGAATTGCTGGTAGAATGAGGTTAAGTAATCAAAAATAAGATGGGTCATCCTTGGTATGTATAGACAGCCACCTGCAGAGAAGTGTTGGCCCAGCCTCCAGGCATGTGGTTTGGAGGGAAACTCTGGTTGAGAGCATTTGCTGCTGCTGCTTTCCCATTTTGAGATGAACATGATGAGGAATTTAGTTCTTCATGTTATTAGGAAAGTAAAACTACAGTGATACAGGTGTAAGATTTTTTTTTTTTTTAATTTTTCTGTGCCGTAGACCTATATGTCTTCACTAAAGCGTAGCTCCACAAGTGTCAGAACTGACTGGGTGCAGTGGCTCACGCCTGTAATCCCAACACTTTGGGAGTCCTAGGTGGTAGGATCGCTTGAGGCCAGGAGTTGGTGACCAGCCTGGGGAACATAGTGAGACCTCATCTCTACAAAAAAATGAAAAAATTAGCCAGGCTGGTGGCATGCACCTGTAGTCCCAGGTACTCTGGAGGCTGAGGTGGGAGGAGCACTTGAGCCCAGGAGTTCGAGCCAGCAGTAAGCCATTATCAGGCCACTGCACTCCACCCTGGGCAATAGAGCAAGATTCTGTCTCTAAAAATAACAAAAAACAAAACAAAAAACAAGTACCTGGACTATGCTTGTTTTATTCTTATTCAGAACCATATCCTAGCTTGTAGGTAGTATGTACACAACAAGTGTTTGTCAAATGAATAGTATATTATAGATGCTCTTGAAATCTATGTGGCATTTCAAGATGTGTCTTATTCTTTTCAGTGGCTGCTTGCTATTCTGTGATAGATACTCCATAATTCATTTAACTAGTCCTGTGTTCTCCCATTAGGGATATTTAGGCTATTAAGAGTTTTTCAGGCCGGGCACAGTGGCTCACACCTATAATCCCAGCACTTTGGGAGTCTGAGGTGGGCGGATCACTTGAGGTCAGGATTTTGAGACGAGCCTGGCCAACATGGTGAAACCCCGTCTCTACTAAAAATATAAAAGTTAGCCACGTGTGGTGGTGGGTGCCTGTAATCCCAGCTACTCGGCAGGCTGAAGCAGGAGAATTGCTTGAACCTGGGAGGCAGAGGTTGCAGTGAGCCGGGACTGAGCCACTGCACTCTAGCCTGGGCAACAGAGCG
>NW_012117511.1:68489-70820 GCF_000951035.1 Colobus angolensis palliatus | reverse complement strand
ACTTAATCTTTCAGTTCTTTTTTTTCCTTGTCTGTAGAGAGAGAGAGCAGTGTCTGGTGTATAGTAAATGCCACATAAGTGTTTGCTGTCACTGTTGTTATTATGGTTACTTGACCTATCAGCAACCCTTATCTTTCACTCCTTAAATTATTTTCTTCTCTTGGCCTCCTGGCTACGATTTTCTTTGTTCTCTCCCTACTTTGAGCTGCTCCTTCTCAGTTTCCTTGCCTAGATCTTTCTCATTTTCCTGACCTCCCAACAGTGGAGTACCCCAGGTCCCAGTCCCTTTTGTTTTCTCTGTCTGATTGTTCTTGTGACAATACCGTCTATCTCCTGACTCCCAAAGTTGTCTTCAGCCCCACCTTTTAGTGAATCCCAGACTCATTTCTGTAGTAGGTGTCTAATAAGTGTCTTAACAGAACATGTACAAAACCACTCTGTGTTCTCGCGCCCATTCTCTACCCCACCAGCCTGTTGCAGCCCAATAAATGGTACCACCATTCTTACAGTTAATTAGGCAGAAAAACTTGGCATCATCTTTGAGTCCGTTCTGACAGACTCTCTATCTACATCCAGTTTATCTGCAAATCCTATTGGCCCTCCTTTGGAAGTAAACACGGATCTGGCCACTTTACAATTCCACTCCAGTCACCCCCCTTCAAGCTGCCATTTTCTTTTCATGATTTATTGTAATAGCTTGTTAAGTAGTCTCTCTGATTTCACCCTTGGCCTATAATCCAGTCTTCTCACTGCAGCCAGTATTACTTTTCATATGAAAGTCAGAACATTTTACTTACCTGCCTCAAACCCTCTAGTGGTTTTCATTTCACTTTGAATAAAATCCAAAGTCCTCACTGTGCCCCGCAAGGCTCCGCCTGCCTACCTGTTAGTTTTCTGAACTCTTTAACCACTCTGTCTTGTTTGTTGTAGCTACACTGGCTGTCTTGCTGTTTCTCAGATATGTTACAGTACTCTCACCGCACTGCCTTTAATTTAATGTTCCCTCTGCCTGGAATGAGCATCTAGATGACAGCATGACTCACTCCCTCAGTTGATCCAGGATTCCCTTTTCTAGTGTCACATTGTGCATGGAGCCTTCTCTGACTGTCTTATACAGTATCATATCCTCCTCTCCAACTCCTGCTGTTGCCAGCCCCCTTCATTTTCCTTCAGAGTTCGTATCACCTCTGATGTATTATGTTTGCTTATTTGTTGATGGTCAATACTTCAAGAAATTGCCAGTCCTCTGAGAGCCTGGGATTAGATCCTCAGCTCCTGACACAATGCTTGGTACATTGTAGGTGCTCAGTTAGTATTTGTAGATTAAGTGGTCTGGTGAGTGAACCTACGGAAGATTCTCGTGGCAGTTTTAGCAGCTTAGTAATAAAACATGGGCTGTGGAAATCACGCCCTTTAATTCTAGTTTTGCTTCTACAGACCATTCTCTGCTCTAGAAGAGGTGAGAAATGAAATCGGGGTTTAGGATATTGGTAGGTAACAAGGGCTGGAAGGGAGAGGAAGTAAAATTGGAAGTAACAGTCCAGACTCTGGGAAGCAAAAGTTGGTTACCTACCTGTTTATGGGGCAGCCTTCCATTTCTAAGTTTGGAAAGGAAAAGAGCCAATTTTTGAATGCCCGTTTTTAGTTAAGCAGTGGTACTGAGTACTTAACAATATTATTTAATCTTTACAATAGCCCTTTCAAGTAAGAATCATTATGTTCATCTTTTAGCTGAGGAAATTGAGACTTAAGAGATTAAATAACCTTCCCAAGATGATACAGCAATTAAGCGGGGTATGTGGGTCTGACTGCCTCCAAAATGCATGCTCTTTACTTCGTAGCACCTGAAGGGGGAGTCTTCAGTAGTTCACATTTCATGTGGAGCTGAAAAGTACAGAAAATTTTCACTCCTTGTAACAAACTTTTGAAAGTAGCTCTCAGCTTTGCAAGTAATTAAATTTGATGTCAGTGAGAAGTGACTTACTGCAAACCCTACAGCTATAAAGTAGCGGAGGTGGGTCTTCAAGCAAATCTTCCTCATTTAAAATCTGATATTTTTCTGTATTCCACAAATTTAAAACGAGGAAGTCCCGGATAGCACCTATAAATTATATTTGACGTATTGTAGGAGCTAAACATGTCATAATAAAATTATATACCTGGAAATAGTCTTAAAGAGGACATGAAGAGCAAACTCTTCATTTATAGCTGAGAGCCAGGAAAGAGGTTTACTCATCTAGGAGCACTCAGCTAGTTGTTTGTATAGCTGGGACTAGAATCTAGCTTTTATTACTAAAGAGTTTATGTTTAATCTGTCTAGGTCTTTCAAAA
>NW_012117511.1:65925-66804 GCF_000951035.1 Colobus angolensis palliatus | reverse complement strand
GTACAACCCATTGATGGCGCAGGAGCAGGTATTACCCAAAATCTTGGGTATGTGGAATTGGAATTGTGGAGAGTTGTTGGTGGGTAATAAGACTTAGCCCCACAGTTGAGATTTAGGAACTGTGTACTCATTTGTGGCAGGAAGGCTTTATAAGAAGGGGGCTATGAGAGAAAATATTTGCAGATCATCTGGGCACAGTGATGCATGCCTGTAGTCCCAGCTACTCAGGAGGCTGAGATGGCAGGATCCCTTAAGCCTAGGAGTTTGACACCAGCCTGGGCAACATAGTGGGATCCCATTTCTATAAATGAAGGAATGAATGAAAACCATTTAAAAATATTTGTAAATCGTATTTCTGATAAGGGATTTATATCCAGAATATATAAACTACTCTTACATTCAATGATAAGATAAAATTTAATAAGGGGCAACGATTTGAGTAGCCATTTCTGCAAAGAAGATATACAAATGGCCAATAAGCACACAAAAAGGTACTCAACATCCCACTAGGGAAATGCACATTAAAACTGCAGTGAGAGACTATTTTACATCCATAGGGTGTCTGTTGTAAAAAAAATTATTTCTTTTTTTTGGGTGGGGTGGGGGTTAGGAATGGGAGCTCACTCTGTAGCCCAGGTTGGAATGCAGTGGTGTGGTTACTGCTCACTGCAGCCTCTTAACACCTGGGCTCAAGTGATCCTCCTACCTCAGACTCTCACATAGCTGGGACTACAGTTATGCACCACCACATCTGACTAATTTTTAAATATTTCGTAGAGATGGGGGTCTCACTGTGTTGCCCAGCTGGTCTCGAACTCCTGGGCTCAAGTGATCCTCTCAGCCTTCCAAAGTGTTAGGATTACAGGTGTGAGCCACCAC
>NW_012117511.1:60178-61530 GCF_000951035.1 Colobus angolensis palliatus | reverse complement strand
CCATCTAGAAAGTGACACTGTGCTTGGCCACCTAGAAGGTGACGTGAACCAGAAGGGAGGTACCCATGGAAGCCCCAGAGATCGAGGGTTGGGGTTGTAAATGGCCAGGTCTCACTTAAGTTCTGGGAATTGAATATGGAGGGCCCTCATGAAAAAGTTGGTATGCACATCACAGTTAATTGGTGTGGCCTTTTGACACCCCCATAGTTTTTCCTGCTCCTTCAGTTCCCACCCTGAAGGAGCCAGAGACGGCCTAGTTGTGGGTAGAAGAGATGCAGAGAGCGGTGAGAGAGAGATGATGACAGGATCCCCCATATCCCGCAGCCCAACTAGACTTCTCAGCTCCATCAAGGAAGGGGAGAAGCTTTAATTTAGATGAGTATTGATTACTGCAATTAAGACAGTTGTTGAAACTGTGGTATTCTTGGGGCTCAAAGATATTTAAACTTTTTTTTTTTTCCTTTTTGTGGAGATGGGGTCTCTCTATGTCACTGAGGCTGGTCTCAAACTGGGCTGAAGCAGTCCTCCTGCCTGTGCCTCCCAAAGTGGTGGGATTACAGGCATGAACCATTGCATTTGGCCTTAATATATTTATAGTCAAAGAATGATTTTAAAAAATTATGAGACTTGCCTTAGATTTCACTCAGGAATAAGGAAAAACTTTCCCACAGAAGGGCTTGGAGGGAAAGTCTTATGTTTATACCCTTTGAGTTTAACTCAATGTATCAGTTATTCATACATTCACTTACACACATACATGAAAAAATAAGCAATTGTAAAAGGAAATTGTAAGTATCAATTATATAGTATACATTGAGCTTGGTATATGTATTTTCTAAATCACAACTTATTACTAATAAGACAGAAGTTGAGAAAAATCCAAACTCATGTCACTTTAAGGGTAAGAGAATATTGAGATTATTTTCTGGTTGGAGTGTTGAAGGCATTGCATAGAAAGCAAGATGTGATTTGGGCTTTATTAGCTATAATTTATTAAGGGCATCTGTTGTGCTTTGTACTCCACATAGACATAGAGTATTTTTTAACTTTTCACAGCAATCCTGCAAAGTTGGTGTGATTTTCATTTCATAGACAAGAAGTGAGCTGCTCTAGTTTCTCACAGCTGGCAAACTGATAGAACTGTGTCCGGGTCTATTTGACTTACACCTCAGACTCCCTCAATTCTGCTGCCTCCCTAGGCAGCCCCACACACCAGAGATACAGTGGTGGAACTAGGGATAGGATAACTTAGGCAGCGCTTCTGTCCTGGAAGAGGAGAATGGAGGCTACATAGCAGTCACTGGGGACCTGTGGCCCTTAGATCCTGAGGGGCAACTTTGTGAGCTTCCCCT
>NW_012117511.1:52907-55188 GCF_000951035.1 Colobus angolensis palliatus | reverse complement strand
ATGCAAGGGTGGTAGACTTAACCAGTGTGCTGGGTTCACTGAGTTTCCTAGAATTTCCAGTAAATTACCAGTTCCAGTGTGTAGACCAGGCACCACTATGTGGCAGTGTTTGGGAACTACACTTTCACCAATAGCTCCGTGTCAGGAGAAAGTGAGTTGTCACTCCTTACCACTGAATGCTTTCCTCTCCTTCCTTCCTTCTTTTCCTCCTTAATGTAGCTTCTTTGAATGGGGAGATACTGAGCTGGCAGTTCTCCTTAGGAGGCCAGCCCGAGCTTCTGTTACGTAATCTAGTGGCATGTAAGCAGGATTATCCTGCTTATCCCAGCATAATATTGTACTTTGGCATTACTAGGGGCTTCTGACAAACTTACCCAGATCAATTTTTTTTGGAGGGGGTGGCGTTGAAACAGGGTCTTGCTTCGTTGCTCAGGCTGGAGTGCAGTGGTGCCGTCATGGCTCACTGCAGCCTCATCTTTCTGGGCGCAAGCAATCCTCCTACCTCAGTCTCCTACCTCAGCCTCCTGAGTAGCTGGGACTATAGGTGCCTGCCACCACACCTGGCTAATTTATTTTTTGTAGAGATGGCGTTCTTGCTATGTTGGCCAGGCTTGCCAGACCAGATTTTATCTCTGTCTGAATGTGATAGCTTCCCTAATCCTAAATGTTTCTCCGTATCTCCTGACAACTTTAAAGAAACTGAAGTTCATTTGCCCTTCCATACTACCGGGAAGGCATGCTGCCCTTTGAATGGGGGTATTCCCTGTCTTTTGACTAGGATCCTTTTGCACACATCCTTTCATGTCCATCGGGAAACATGTGCTCTCTCCATCCTCCACCCTTCCTTTCCCCTCATTGTACTCTTGAGCCCTTGGGTCCACCCTCTTTCCCGATCCTTGCCTGAACCTTTACTCTCTAGCTCAGTGAAATACTGTGCTGGTTTTTTTTTTTTTTTTTTTTTTTTTCTCTCTTTCTACTACAGAACATCCTTTCTAGGATATAGTAACTTTTTATAAATTCAGGAGAGAGAGAGACTGTTTTCTTTTCTGGCAAATTGCTGAGGCTCTGTGTTTGTAAGTGAATGCACACATAGTTCTGTACATAACTGTAGTATTAACTGCCTAACTTCTCTTGCCTTCTGAACAAGCATGGTATTGGCACTTCATGCTGTTTCTATTCTTTGTCTTGGGTATAGATTTAAAATGCCCCAATCCCTCTTGCCCCCAGTAATAGCTCAACTACTGATTGTTGTATAAAAGACACTGGGCTCTGAAGGTAGAGACCTTGTCTTTATGGAGTTCTTAGTAGGTGCTGCATACATGATCACTGAACAAATGAGTGAGTGAAATCAAGAGAGCAAGGACAATTGGCCGAAGGGTTTCAAAGTAGTGGGAAATGGGGCTTTGCATGGTGAACAACACAGATCAAACTGAAGGGCTTTGCGTACTACATAAAGACTGGAGGGCTTTGCATACTACATAAAGAAACTATGGAATCCTATAAGCAGCAGGAAGCCATTTAATTTATATATTCTCTAGAGGTATTCATATATGTACAAAAAAGTGTACAGATCTTAAATGTACAGCTTGATGGGTTTTTACTTACGTAAATTACCAGTGTAGTTGCTGCTCAAATCCAGAGACTATTTCCAGAACCCCAGCTTTCATCTTGATTCACAGTGTTTGGATATCAAGTCCCAGAGGTCATGTGGTTGGTCTGAAGTGTAGCTAGGACTGGAATTATTACAGCTACTCCTGAGCTTAGCAAATCTTTATACTTGAGTAAAAAACACTAATTCACACCGTTTAACCGCATGACAAAAATAAGTTATTATTATGGTTGACATTTATTAATCAGCATGCCTTGGTACTTCATATGCATTACTTCATTCTACCTGCTTCACAGGATTTTGTTTCTGTCTCTGTTTTATAGATGCTAAAGATTAGACATGTAAAGTGATTTGCCTTAGGTCCCACAGCTAGAGAGTAGCAGAGTTAGAATTAAACCCAGGACTGTTCATCACTGGGACTGATTACTTATTGGTGATCTGTTGCCTCAAATATCTGGTATCCAAGTTTAACAAAAATGTTGCCTTTTTGGTGGGGGATGATGCTTGTATTTGTTACCTGCACACAGTGAATGCTCTTCTTAGGGATATTCTGACCTGTCTTGTTAGAATTTTGAGAGGGAAAGAGGTTTTTGATTCTATGATAGTCAGTTCCCAGAGTGATGTTTCGTTGGAGGAGGAATCTTCCAATGTGGATGGCTCTATAATTTACGT
>NW_012117511.1:49159-49882 GCF_000951035.1 Colobus angolensis palliatus | reverse complement strand
TTTACCCACTTACTGAAATTTTATTAGTTAAAACAATTTTTTGGTAACATTGTACATTCACCTTTTTTGTGGAGGAGGGGAACAAGGTCAGTTGTGTATTAATGCAGGCTGTTCATTTGTATTAGTCCGTTCTCATGCTGCTAAAAGGACATACCCAAGACTGGGTAATTTATAAAGAAAAAGAGGTTTAATGGACTCGCAGTTTCATATCGCTGGGGAGACCTCACAAGCATGGCGGAAGGCGAAGGAGGAGCAAAGACGGCAGGCAAGAGAGTGTGTGCAGGGAAACCGCCCTTTTGAAAACCATCAGATCTTGTGAGACTTATTCACTACCATGAGAACAGGATGGGGGAAAACACCGATGATTCCATTATCTCCACCTGGTCCCTCCCAGGACACGTGGGGATTATGGAACTACCGTTGAAGATGAGATTGGGATGGCGACACAGCGGAGCAATATCAATGTTATATATATATATAAATTTTTTTTTTAAGGTCTTTCATCTCTACCCCACATCTGAAATGTATTTTTTAAATTGTTTATTCCTGGAATGGATTGTTGGTCTGATGTTTGAAAGTGAGTCAATATCATTCATCATATTAGCAGAGTAAAAAGGAGAAATCATATAATCATCTCAGTAGATGGAGGAAAAAACATTTGGCAAATCCACCATCCATTCCTGATGAACACCTTATACAAAGGGAGTAGTGGAGAACTTTGTT
>NW_012117511.1:40131-42929 GCF_000951035.1 Colobus angolensis palliatus | reverse complement strand
CCGTAGGGGGCCCCGTTGGCTTAAAAAGTGTTAACGGGTTCCAAGAAGCTTAAGGTGTTGGGTGAAGTCTGATAGAATTACTAGATATGTTTGTGGGTAAGAAAGATGAAGTTGCTTTAGTGAGTAGGATTTGATTTATTATTTTGGGTCTTGGTGCCTGGCCCCTGTTTCATACGCTGTTCTGTAGATCTGGGAATCTCTGCTAGTTAGACAGTTTGATAGGAATGTGAAGTGGGCTGCCCTTTTTTTTTTTTTTGAGAGTGAGTTTCTCTCTGTCGCCCCAGCTGGAGTGCAGTGGTATGATCTCAGCTCATTACAACCTCCACCTCCTGGGTTCAAGCAGTTCTTTGCCTCAGCCTCCCGAGTAGCTGGGATTACAGGTGCCTGCCACCATACCCAGCTAATTTTTGTATTTTTGGTAGAGACAGAGTTTCACCATATTGGCCAGGCTGGTCTCGAACTCCTGACCTCGTGTTCCACCCGCCTTGGCCTCCCAAAGTGTTGGGATTACAGCGTGAGCCACCGTGCCTGGGCTTCATATTTATTTTGTATCTAAGGTAAATTGAGACCTGAGCGATGATCTTCTGCTTATTAACTTCTTGCCCAGGCATTATCTTTCTGTGAAGGAAAAAAAAGTGAAGGTTTTAGCTTTTTCTTTTTTAGTAGTTTGTTAAAAATCCCAGTCCCATTATTTTTTAATGGGTACAGAGTCTCAGTTTTATAAGATGAAAAAGAGATCTGGTGATGGATGGTGATGATGGTCGCACAGCAACATGCATATACTTAATACCATCAAATTGTATACTTAAAAATGGTTAAGACGGAAAATTTTATGCTATATGTATTTTGCCCCCTTTTCCATTTTAGTGTTAAGCAACTGATGGGGCAGTGCCTTCTTAAAATAATTATGACTGCCTTTTTGAAATGTTGTCCTTGGTTTTGGTTCTTAGGCTGTCTCCTTATCCATCGGTAATTCAGGAATGAGGGGGGAAGTAAAGGAGGTTTTTTGTTTGTTTTGTTTTAAATGCCAGGAACTATTAGATATATTTTAACATCACAAGATCTTTAATCCTCACAACAGCTGTGAAAGGTAGGTTTCCATTATTCCCCTCTAAAAAACTGAGGCTCAGACTAGGTCAACTAACTTTGTCTAATACTGAATTTATTAAATGGCAGAACACGGATAAGACCTGCATATCTCGTAAGGTTAGTTTTATATTGCACTCTGATGATGAATCTTTATTCTTAAGTATACCTTAGAGTCATGGAATTTCAAATTGGGATGGGAACTTAAGAGATTACTGAGTCTGGTATCTCATCTGATTCAGGACTCATCCATTAAAGCAACTTCTCAGCTCTTCTTATGCTGGTGTTGACGCATTTGTGCCCTTTTTTGGTGGGGGTAGGAAAGAGAGAAATAATATGCTTTGTTCCCTCGTTGAAGTTTAACATGGAAAAGCATATGCCCTTAAAGTGAACTTGTGCAAAAAATAACCTGTGTTTGTAATAGTAGATTACCAAGAAGGCAATTATATTTTAGAATTTTTTTATCTTGCAGGAAATTTCAAGAGCAGGAATATCCTCCTTCACCAGAATCAACACGCAAAGAAAAAGACAAGAAAGGCCGCCATTGTGTCATTTTCTAGAATCCCTTCAGTTTTAGCTACCAACTGCCAGGAAAAGCCCTCATCTCCTTCTCCTCTCCTCGGTTTACATCTTGTTGATACCTTTCTAGCCTTAGACAAATGATCACCATGTTAGCCTTAGACCAAGAAGCTGGCTAGTTCTTCCTGTGAAGCTAATACAATGGTCATTTCCAGACAAATTTAAAGGAAACACTAAGGCTACTTCAAAGATTATCTGATTCCTTTAAAATATATGTCTATAGACACAGACATGCTCTTTTTTTAAGTGCTTACATTTTAATAGAGATGAATCAGTTTTGGAATCTAAGCTGTTTGCCAAGCTGAAGCCACAGGTTGTGAAATTTTTAACTTTTGGAATCATACTGCCTACTGTTACTCTAAATAGAAATATAGGGATTTTTTTTTTTGATGTGAATTTTTGCCTATCTTTAAACATTTCATTGTCAGCCTTTATTAATCTTAAATACACTGAATTGAATCTACAAAAGTGAACCATCTCAGACCTTTACTGATACTACAACTTTCGTTTTCTGGTGGCCAAAATACCAAAATGCCTCTTGTATTTATGAATTAAAAACTGGTCATAAAAACCTGTTATTACTCCTACTCTTGAAGATGATAATATTCTACGTGGTCAAATATTTGGACTCATTCAGGACTTAGACATTTCAGTGTACTTGATTTTCTTTTTCACAGCCATGCTAAGGGTAAAAATGAATAATTTCTGTTTGTCTTCCTTTTCGAGTATTTCTGGATAAGGGATTCAAAAAACTAAAATTGTTTTTGTTTGATGTAATATAAAATACGGAATTGATCTTTCCAGGGTCAGAGATGATTAATGTTTTTGCTATATACTTTTATACATTATTTTCTTATCAAACTAGTTAACAAGTATTTTTATATGTTTGTATGCAGATATGCTTTCGCAGCATACCTTGTGTATATGTAAAGATAAGTATTTAATTCTCACTGTTCACTTTTAACTGACAAAGAAAAACAAGTGGAAACTACAGAAACTGTGGTAGAACTTTTACTTGCTAGTCTGGTCTTGGTTGTACCCATCTTTGCCCAGTCACATATCTACTCAAGAAAACTTCTCAATAGAGTACAACAGGATGAGACTCTGAAATCACTTTCAATATTCCCTCCTAG
>NW_012117511.1:36474-37996 GCF_000951035.1 Colobus angolensis palliatus | reverse complement strand
CTCCTCTTCCCCTCCTTTAGTAGAGACAAGGTCTTGCTCTGTTGCACAGGTTGGAGTGCAGTGGCGCCATCTTGGCTCACTGCAACCTGCCTCAGGTTCAGAGTCATCCTCCCACTTAAGCCTCTTGAGTAGGTGGAAGTACAGAAGCGCATGCCACCACACTTGGCTACTTTTTGTACTTTGTGTAGAGACCAGGTCTTGCCCTGTTGCCTAAGCTGGTCTCAAACTCCTGGACTCAAGCCGTCTGCCCGCCTCAGCCTCCCAAAGGTTTTGGATTATAGGCATGAGGCACTGCACCCAATCCCCATAACCATTTCTTCTGCTGCTGTTTCATCTGCTAGGAATCCTATCCAGTGAATTTTCATTTTGAATTTTTGTGGTTTTTTTCCCCCTTGAAAAATTATATTTGAGTCTTTTTTGTATATATTCTGCTTCTCTCCTCATTGTGTTCATGTATTCCTCTTAACCAGCCCTTCTCAACTGGTTTTGCACAACACTGAGCCCTGAATTAACACACAACAGATATGGCATTAGGGCTCAAGTTGCATCTAGATAATTTGCATTGTACCTTTGCCTCTAGAATGGTACAGCCATGTACCATTCTTGGGAAAATCAAGAAAATAGTCACTCAAATAACTTTCTGTGGGGCTCAGTTCTCTCACAGAACTATGAGAAAGACTACTTTGAATATTTAAATGCGGTTATAATAGCTGTTTTAATGTCTTTGCTGATTCTATTGCTTGTATAATTTTTGGATTTGTTTCCACCGACTGATTTTTCTCTAGTTACAGGTCGCATTTTTTTGTTTTTCCACATGCCAAGTAAGTTTGGTTGGATGAAGGACATTGTGTATTTTATGTTGTTGGGTGTCTAGATTTTGTTGTCTTCTTTGTCAGGTTTCGTTCTGATAGTTAATTGACTAGCTGCACTTCAGTTTGATCCTTTCAAGACTTCTTTGAAAGCTAATGCAGTCTCAAGTAGCCTTTTTTCCAGGCTAGTTTAGCTCCACTACTAAAGTATGGCTCTTTTGGGGTCTCTCTGCTGAATGCCCTGAATTATCACTTTGGCTTGTGAGAACTTGAAGAATTCCCAGCCCCACGTGAGCTCTATGGAACCATTCTATTCACAGCTCCTGGGTCATTCTTTGCCCATCCTCCTGGAGTTTTAATCCTAGACATATGTATCTTGATATTCAGCAAAGACTCATAGACTCTATGCATGTTTTTGGATCTCTTTTTATGTGTAGCTGTCTTCTCACCACGACTTTGTCCTGTGACTTCTAGTTGCTTCAGACTTCCTGTTCTTTAATGTCTCCTTTCAGCTCAGAGAAACATTTGTGTCCTACATGAAATCCCCCATCCCCTCTACAATCTGGAGTGTGCCTCCAGGCAAATGGCCAGTGCAGTGTTGAGGCTTACGCTACTTCTTTCCCTTCCATGAGGATTGTAGTCCTTTGCTGCCTGGTGTACAATGTCTGAAAACAGTTGTTTAATGTCTTTAGTCCAGGTTTTTGTTTTTTTTT
>NW_012117511.1:25011-26463 GCF_000951035.1 Colobus angolensis palliatus | reverse complement strand
GAAGTTAAGTGTGGGCTATTTTGAGAAATTCTGTGGCAAAAGCAGGGCAAGATGGGGAAGTTATCTTGTTTTATGGGGTAGGGGGTTAGAGGAATAAGAATAAACCACTGCAAGTTACTTAGTCACAGGTACAGAGGTATTCAGATCTGGAACTAGATATTAACACCTTTAGCGTTTGAGAGATCTGGAAACCTAGTTCGCAGGTTAGCACATGCCTTTCTGATGGGGGAGAATGGTGCAGTGCAGCTTCTCAAGACTATCTGCATTGTAGGGCCAGGTTAAAAGGTTGTTAGTCTCCAGTGTTGTGGACCGATACTTCGCTAAATGTTGTAAAAAATGAATTATTTGGAAAATAATCGTTCTCCTATATATCATGGCAGTGTCAAATTAAAAGTTTCTGAACACTTGCTTTCAGTTTCTTTATCATTTGTGGATGTTATCAGGCTGCAGGTCTTGATTTGGGCAGCACTAGTGTAGTGAGTGGGGAAGGGAGCAGGAGAGTCACGTGTTTTTCACAGGTGGCTCTTTTGACTTCTGTAGGCTAGTGATTCCAGACAAGGACCACTGAGTAACAGTTGAATTCCAACACTAGAAAAAGAGGGACGGTGCTTATACCAATTCCAGGTGTTGTGGAGGAGTCAATAGACTTGAATAAGATGTTTTCACCCTTTTCTGTGAATACTTACAAATTATTTGAGGTAAAGAAAAATTGCTTAAACATGCAACTGCTTAAAATATGAGAATTATTACCAATCAGTTATGAAGACGAGTATTTAGAACAGTATGAGAAAATGTTAATGAATGCTATCTAGTGTTAAGATGCTATGAATATTATGAATGTTAAGTGAAGACAAATTTCATTTTGCTCTGATAACTGTAAAATCATGCATATTTTATTTGTCATGACATTTTCAGTTATAAGTGACAGAAGTGCAACCCAAGCCAGCTTCACACAGTGCATGCATTTACTCATTTATGAAGTGAGGGTTGGGTGGAATGCAGTTGGCTTTCAATGAGTCCTACAACAGGATACCATCAAGACCCACGTGTAAGAATTGTCTACATTGTGGAGGTGGAGTAGAGGCGTCTGCTTAGTATGAGCGAGCTTGTGTCGAAGCCTAAGGCCAGAAAAGGTAAAACAACTGGCCCCAACCCTCACAGGTACTCGGGTGCAGCAGTGGTTTGAACCTAGGTCCCCGGTGCTGAACCGTGACACAACCTCTGCTCTCCACCCTACAGAGCGTGTGAAGCCTTCTGAACCAACAGGGTTTCTAAAGCAGGATGTCATTATTTAAATTTGACATTTTAGTGTGGATCTTTTGCTTTCAGATTTCAAAGCATGTAAATTGAAGAATTAGCTTCATGCTAATTAGCATTCAGCTGCTATTTATAATTTGTTACTGCATCTCATTTTCAAAAGGGATTTATTTTTATTCTCCCTATGTTGGGCAA
>NW_012117511.1:15077-19176 GCF_000951035.1 Colobus angolensis palliatus | reverse complement strand
TATTTCCAAAATGATTTGTTAGCCAGAAGAACTATAAACCACCTAACAAGACTTTGGTAAGAAAGAGACTTGATGCTTCTTATAAATTCCCCATTGCAAACAAAAAATAACAATGCAACAAGAGTCATGTTACCCATTCTTAGCCATTAACCTGGTTTTAAGTCTCCCAAATCAGGATTTTACACGTACCCAACTGGGATCAAATAAGAACATGAGACACTGGGTGGCTTGTCCTTGGATTAGGAATCACCATTTTAAGGAACTGTATCATGGGTTGAGAGTTGTTTAGATAGCTTAGAAAAACATTGCAAAAGTGGGCACTTCCATATGAGGACTTTTCTTCCCCCCAAGTAGAAAATTAAATCTTGTGTTTTGTTTGTGCTTTTTTGGGGAGAAGGCAATTCATTTAAGGATTTAAAACATGTTGGAGACAAGTAGTTCTGAGATGTAATAATGGTCCCTCCAAGAACAAGGGAGCAAAAGCCCTATCTGTCTTTTATTGAAAATGGAGGAGGACAATATAAAGAACCTCCTGAACACCTACTTAGCTTAAAGACATGAAAGACGCAGTGAATTTTTATGGAACAGTCTCTCGTGTTAAAGAATATGTGTTGTATTTGGAAATATCCTGATGTGTTTAATACAAATTCTTAGTGTATTCAGAGCATTGTATGTGTCTCACCAATCTCACACATTTGGATTAAGCAATAATGAGGCCTATAAAAGAAATGAAACAATAGTTTTCAATAATAAATGCAGGAGGAAAAACTGCTGATGGACCCAACTGAGAAAATGTCCTTTTACACTATCCCTCGGTGGTCAGTCTCCCTGAATCTGGTGTGCTTATAATTGCTGGGAAGGCAGTGTAAACCTGTGGCCATTCCTATGCATGTCTGGGAGGACCACAGCCCTGGTGTGGAGCACTGACAGATTTGGCTTTCCACCACAATTGCTTGCTCAGCTTAATCTTATAATATTCCTTTCCCTTAGATTTATTTTCTGTCTTGATAACCTTTTCTCTCTACATACAAAATTTCATGACTAAAATAACTTCAAAGTACAGAGAGAGATTGTACTTTGTTGAAGGAATGCCTTGGGGGGGGCTTTGGGCAGACTTAGCAAAATGTTTGTATAACAAAAATGTTTTCTTGCTAAAAACTGATTTGCAAACTTGAAAGTCTAGATGTGTATAGGAAGATTTTAAAATTCAGACATGGGACTGCTAAAGAGACCAATTTTGCTTCCTTGGTCTTGGTTCCAGTAAGGATTTAGTACCTAAAAGTTCAGAAGGTTGGCTTCCTAGAAGAGTTGTGCATACTCCCCCCAAACCCCAAAAGCAAGGGAAAAATACACTCTAAACTTATTCTTTATCTTAGGTGTAAAAACTAGTTACCTTACATTTAAATAAAGCAGCCATAATTTATTTTTTTTTTTTTGTAGGGGGCATCAGGAGCCAGTATCAGGGGTAAGATAAATGCATTCCGAATTTCTCAGTGGAAGAATAAAAGCCACCCAACGTCAGTTCTCCTCTTGAAGTCTACAGGCTCTGTTTTCCCCAGGAACTATTGATGACTGAGGAGACTTGAACAGAGACCTCAAGTTCCACTAAGAAGAGATGGGCAAACAATGGTTTCAGTGAACAGGCCAAAGATGAGAATGAGGGGAATCTGCTCTCTTCATCTGACTGAGAATGTTTCCTACCTGCCGCACCCTGGGACTCAGGCATAGAGTCACTTCCAGACATGGTTGCCTCTCCATGTGGAGGAGGTCGAGGTCTCCGTCCTGCCTGGCCAGGTGGAAGCTCCAGGGGACATGTTTCAGTTTAGTACAAGGTGGCTGACGCTACTCCCGTGCAGGAAGAGGGCTGGCTGGAGGTGAGGGTGCCCCACTCAGCCTGTACGCATCAAGAAGTATTCAGAAAGGATGTCCCTGGCATCCACAAGACTACTGGGCGAACCACACTGCAAAAATGAAAACTAGTGTACACAATTTAAATTGTCTTAAGCAAATAATCCAGCCATTGGTGATTCTGGAATCTAGAGTGCAGCCCTGGGGAACTCGTACCCTTGCTAACAAGGATGAACGTTGCATGCTCTGATCTCCTTCTTGTCTCTGCAGCTGGTAAACTGGGAGCTTTTGAATCTCTTCTTTACAGTCACGTAACATTCCTGAATTCCACCTCCACACAGTTTGGTGCATTCTGACCAGGCTGTCCATGGGCGCATCCTAGAACCTGAAAGCATGAGAAGGCCTTGTTAGGTCTACAGAAACGGGGGACGGAGCGGGAATGCTGAACTCTAGTAGAACTGTGAAATGTGGTTGTCTGGTCTCCTCCTCTGTTCAAGTATGTAATGATTTGGTTAGAGTCCTTATTAGGGACAGTTAGGTCATATGTGACTGATTGCAAAAAACGGCCACAAATGCTTCACGAATCTTCTCATCAAAAGGCAGACTCTGTTTCTCCACCTCTTGAATCTGGGCTTGACGACATGATTTGCTACGGCCAATGGGACATGAGCAAAAACAGGCCTAAAAGCTGCTAGGACCCTTCTACCATGTAAGCAAGCCTGGCTAGACCACTGGAGAGACCATGTGCAGACAGGCCTCAGCCATCTCATGAGGCCCCAGATATGCAGGTGAGGCTGGTCTGGCCCATTTGTGCTACCAGCTAGTAATAACCACATGAATGAGTCCAAACTCGACCCAAGAAGAACCATCCAGTGGACCCAGTTCACATCACAGAATCATGCTAAGTGGTTGTTTAAAAAGATTGTTTTGGGGTGACTTATGCAGCAGCCATGCAAGGAACACTAAACTGCTTTCTCTTATGCCTTACTCCCCAAGTACTTGGCTCCCAAATGTTAAGTATAGAGAAGTACAATTTTTGTTCTTCCTACTCAGCATAAACATGCTGCTCTCCAAGAAAACTTCCTTGACCCCCAGAGATTAGATTTTTTGATTACTGCTTCCATAGCACTCTAGATTCCTCTCTTATAGAACCCATCACATTTATGGTTAGACATGAGATATTTGCTAACCACACTATAGCTAAGAGTCATGGAGGAATGTATGGTACAACTATGTATCTGGCACATAGTAGACTTTAATGAACGTTTGTTGATTGGCTAACTACCATGTAGAACAGAAACACTTTGATATGCAAACAGCTCCCTAATCATAAGGATCCCGAACGGTCAAGTAGCTCCTCACACTTTTTCCATTTCTCATCATCCTAGGTGGAGGTGGAACATCTTTAAAAAAAAGAATGGGATTTTAAAAATCAGAAAACTTGATGTACACGTTAACCTTCACTTTTTTACATGGGCATCATCTTGAACACTGAAGCCCCTGGTAGGCATTTTTTTTCTTTTAAAGTCCTGGAAATCTCTCAAGTTAAGCTGGAGTTTGGGGACGTACAATCTTTTTCTTGGGTTACAAATAAAACCTATCTGGCCGCTGTGTCTGTTTTTGCCACCTCCAGATCACTAGGAACAGGTCTGATACAGTCACCCTTTTGATTAAAACCACCTACAGAGTCAAGTCCCAAATCCTTGGTGGGCCACTGGCCTTTTGTGGTCTGGTCCCCACCTTCCCAACCTGGTTTCCTGCCTGCCTTGTCGTTTGTGCTTCATCTGCATCCCCATTTATCACTTGGACCTATCATGGTCTTTGGCATCGCTGTGCCTTTGTAATGATTATTCTTGTGGCCTGGAATGTACTTTTTTTTTGAGACGGGGTTTCACTGTTGTTGCCCAGGCTGGAGCGCAATGGCGTGCTCTTGGCTCACTGCAACCTCTGCCTCCCTGGTTCAAGCAATTCTCCTGCTTCAGCCTCCCAAGCAGCTGGGATTACAGGTGTGTGCCACCATGCCCGACTAATTTTTGTATTTTTAGTAGAGACGGGGTTTCACCATGTTGGCCAGGCTGGTCTCAAACTTTCTGACCTCAGGTGATCAGCCCACCTTGGCCTCCCAAAGTGCTGGGATTACAGGCATGAGCCACCACACCCAGCCTGGAATGTACTTTCTAAGTGGCAAACTCTTCCAGGTTTTTCAAGACCCACTCTAGTTTTCCCTGCTTTAACATCTCCCTGAACTCCA
>NW_012117511.1:7733-13115 GCF_000951035.1 Colobus angolensis palliatus | reverse complement strand
TGGACCTTTTGGATATAAAACTTTCAAGTCAGGTACTCTCAGTCAGAAGGCTATGGGGCCCTAACTCTGGTGAGCTGGCCTGAACCACGGGCCAGTCTTAGTTACTGAATATCCCAGGCTTTCTCTAGTGGACAATCCAAGTTACCTGTACCTGTGGCTGAGTCTCCTAAAACAGCCCAGGAACTGGAGCGTGGGGTGGGGATTAAGGCCTATTCTTGCCATATCCAGTGTTCACACTTTGGACCAATTACTTGGTTTCATCCTCAGAGCAACCTAGGAAGTATTTCCTGCTGCTTTACAGATGGGGAAACTGAGGAACAGAGGTGCTGAGTCATCGGCTGAAGGTTACTAGCTAGGGGAGGGAGGATAAAGGACTACAAGTGCATGCTGGAGGGGACCAGAGCCACAGCCAGTGTGCCTGCCCTTTCACTACCCAAAAGAGCAGCTCTTGGAAGACCAGCCAAGGAAACTGGCTTGCTTGGCTTGGAGGTTAGTCCCATATAATACAAACAGCTGATCGCAGATATTTTGGAAAACAGGACTGGGAGTGGAGTGGGGTGGGGTGAGCTTTTGGGAACTTGGCTTGTTATCTTGCTGGTTTTCTTACCAGTCTGCAGGAGTCATTGATTTAATGTCCAGCTTCTAGTCATGGGGAAATAAAATGGTCACAGGGAAAAGAATAGAATTAAAAAGCTTGGAAAATCCATGGGTCACGCAAGCCCGTAATTGTTGGGTGAAAGGAGGGAAAGAACTAAGGTTTATTATTGAGCCTTGTGCTGTTTTTCATGTGTGTCTCTCATTTACACTTCACAGCAACTTGAACTTTGGGTGTTATACAGACGGTAGTGGGATTCTGACTTTACTAATTAAATTGACTGCAGTGTTCAAGTAACTGCAAACACTGAAAGCCAAACCCCAAACTTCTCCCCAGCAAACCGTTTTATTCTAGCATCTAGCAGTATTAGCACTGACTGGTTCAGGGCTCCCTGGACTCAGGAACATAGAAGTGATAGGCTTTGGGGAGCTCCAGGACTTACAGCATTCAGGGAACATGCACTTCTCCACCTGCTCCAGATCCTCACTGCAGTCTCCAAGTTCTGCCAGAGACTTGAGCATCCGCTGTCGGGTTCGCATGCCCTTCCCGCAGGTCACGCTGCAGTCACTCCACTCGGACCATGGGGACAGCAAGCATGGGATGGTATCTAGATCAAGAACCGGGTTTGCCACTGAGAACAGGTTCCTTTTGTTTTCTTTGAGCTCCCTGGCCTGACAATGTCCCACACCCAGTCCCCTGCTTTGCCCCCTGGAATAAAGTGGAATTGGCCCATGGGTTCAAATAAGAGTGAA
Organism: Colobus angolensis palliatus; assembly: GCF_000951035.1. Taxonomy (NCBI): domain Eukaryota; kingdom Metazoa; phylum Chordata; class Mammalia; order Primates; family Cercopithecidae; genus Colobus; species Colobus angolensis. The sequence goes on along the minus strand of NW_012117511.1, from coordinate 11,768 downwards.
TTCTATGGAGCAAGAGGTGGCTCAGCAGCCTACTGCTCTTCTTGTCACTCTCTTTCATCTATCCCCTCCTCCGCCCCGGTGGTTATGACATGAGGGTTGGAATATGACTACGCAAGTCCCCACTGGAAATGCCACTGAGGATTTCGTAGGGTCTTCCTAGAGACAGGAACATCCCACACTCAGTAAGAATCAGGCACTAAAGAAGAGGCTCAGGGCTGCATTTTCGGACATTGTGGTCCTGAACTCCCTAGAATGTGCATGTACTTGTGTGCCTGTATACACCTGTGTACTGATGTGTGGGCCCATATGCATCTGTGCACAGAGCAGGGGAGGTCATGCTTTATGGGATCAACCAAGTCCAATGTACAACAGGAGTGGGCTGGACCTGGGTGGTGTATGTCCCGCCTAAATGTGTTGCCCCTCCTCCCCACCACGGCAAGAAAGACACTCCTATAAAACACAGCTGCAGGTGAATTCTATCCAGAGGCCACCAGTTTGCCACCCCAGCATTGCTCAGAATGTCCCCCAATGGAGGTTACTCTCTCTGGGTCTGGTTGATGTCCACACACCTATGGCTCTCATCTGGCTCCCAGCAGTGCCTGGCAAGGACCGTGGGCCAAGCTTTCCTCCTGCTCAGCCTCCGACCTTCATGGTGGTAATAGTGGATGCTACGGCCCTCCACGCCTGTCCCCGGTGGCCTCCTTCAAGCCCACCCCCGCTCCCACTCACGGCACTCCGGCATCATGCACTTCTCTGCCTGGGACGTCTGGGCCTTGCACATGGAGCCGTCTGCGGGGCTCATCTTGATCGTGCGGTGCCGTTTCTTCATGCCCACGCCGCAGGTGGCGCTGCACTCCTCCCACTCGCCCCATTCGGTCGTCAGGCAGCTGCTGGGAGCTGGGGAGGCCGGTAGCACTGGAGTCGCACCTGCTGTCTCCCCGACCTGCTTGCCCGCCCGCCCGGGGCCCCCACTCACAGCACTCCTCGTTGACTGTGCACTTCTCCGTTTCCTCAGTGGGCAGCGTGCACACGGAGCCGTCCTCTGGGAACGGCTTCACGTACCTCTCCCGGGACCTCATGCCCGTCCCGCAGGAGATGCTGCAGGGCGACCAGGTGATCCACTCGGACACAGTGCAGGTGCAGCCGTCTGCAACATACCGAGCGCGCCTGCAGCAGCGGCGGGGGCCCGCCAGGCCGCGCGCGGGAACTTCCCGCCAGTGGGAATCAAGAGTTAGGCAGCTGAGGATGTCAGCACGCCTAAGAGGTCTAAATCCTTAAACCGGCAAAGTTCTCTAAGAGGAAATGCCTCTTTTCCAGGTGCATGGGACACTCAGAATTACTCCTTATGTCATGAAAATACTTTTGAAAGATGCTTGTATGGAAAGGAGGGTGTTTAAAAACTGTAGACACACATATATCTAAGATACGATATAATTTGATCCACATATAATTTAAGATAAATCATAATCCATTTGTACGAGGAACAATCCTTCCCTGTGGAGGGGGAGGTTAAGGACCTCAGCTCCTCAGCTTAGACAGCTCCCCAGTCCCAGCCCCAAGAGAGCCTTCAATGTTGACAGGCCAGTCCCAGCTTTCCTCCCGCCTGTTTGTAGGAATGACTTGTCTATGGGAGGGTTTACTCCCCTCCAAAGTGCTTATTGTGGGCAAAACGAGCTAGCAATAAACCACCATGCAAGTGCAGCACTGGGAGAGGTATTTAAGAGCCTCCCCCTAGGCAGAGCCAAGGAATTAATGACCTGCATGGGATACGCTTGCTTTCTCTATCCTCAGCTTGGAAGTGGTTTTTTTCCCTGCCATACACCAGTCCTGCCTAACCATACCTTCCCATTGCCTTATTGCATCTGTAAGATCAATGAGTAGCGTAGATCTATCAGGCAGAGAAAGGGGTCATGGCTTGGGAAGCAGATAGCCGACCTTTGCACAGCAATCAGCTTAGTGCAATCTTGCAGCTTGAGCCATCATGACTGCATGATGTTGCAAGATTATACTTAAAGCCTGACCTTTGTGCTGTTGCAAATCGAGAGACTGAGAATTTCTGCAATCAGCCCGAACGTCCTGACACAAAGAAGTGAGAGCGCTCTGACTCACGCTGAGGTAGAACACAGATGAGGGGCCGTAAATGACAGAATTAGGGCAATGGATCTAGATTCAATCTGGGCTGATCTGTTAACAGACTCCTTAAGAAGAGATTGGAGTTAAGGCCCAGAAGCAGGCTATGTGTTATCTGTAACTTGTCATAAGATGTATCTATGTTTGTTAGTTCTTCAGTAAAAGAAGGGAGCGTGGTCAGTCAATCTCAAGAATTCCTTTGATGTCATAAGAGAGGTTCTGGGTTTAGAGCCCTCAAGATACTGTTGCAGATAGGAGTCTGCCCAAGGTGGGCCCCGCTGACATCTACTGTCAGGGTCCTTGTGCCCTCGCCAGGGACACTGTCTGACTGCTGGGCAGACCCTCCCTTCCTGAACTCCTGCAAGCCCCTGGCTGGTCTGGGTTGTCTCCTCACCTGCGTCACTGCAGCCAGGGCCCATGCAGGGCTGGAAGTCCTGGGTGTCGGGGCAGGGGACGCTGAGGTCCAGCTGTGCCTTCAGCATGCGCTGTCGCATCCTCTTGCCTTTGTCGCAGGTGGAGGAGCTGCAGGCGGACCATGGGGACCAGTTGGAGTAGATGCAGGTTTCAGGGGTGTCATCTGGAAAGAGTGTTTGACATGTTTTCCCTGGGAGCTTATGGGAGCTGCCACTGGCCCTCTCCCCATACTGGCTCATCTGGGAACAAGAAAAGCCATGCTGCCAGACTGGCCTCGGTGAGCCTGCGTGCCCCTGGGATGGAAGCAGCCATTCACTTCCCTTTCAAGATGACAGTTTAACATCTTGCTAATAAATATCTAAATGAGCAGAATGATTCTTATTATCCCTTCCGCTCAATACATGAACTTCTTCTCATTTTCAGTCCCTCATCTTGGCATTGTTTCCACACACATGCATGCTCACTGTAGGCAGTTTTGAAAAGCTCAAGGCTTGTTTTCATGCCATGGCTTCATCTTCCCAATGATCCCGTACACAGTTGTCATGGTAAGAATAAAAGCAGCCGCTATTCATTGAGTACTTATCACGTACCAGCACCATTCTAAGAGCCTTACATGTTTTATCCCATTTAATTCTCACAACTGTATGAAGCAGGTTCTTTTATCATCCCCATTTGACTGTCAAGGAAACTGAGACAGAAAGGTTAGCTTCTTGCCCAAGATCACCTGTCTACTGAGAGTCCAGGTTGTCTGGCTCCAGATCCCATAAGAAAACTTGAGCTTGAACCATTACTCTGTGCTCCCTCCTGACTGTAAGATCTGGGCCTTTCTTTGCTTGCTGCGAAAGTGAATGTATCCACACCTGCCTTATAGACTGGCCTGAGAATCGAAGCAGAGAGTAGTCTGAATCCTGCGCAGCCCATTCAAACGAGATTTACATGATTGTTTTAAAGGCCTGATGTTGTTGAGTATATATTCTGATGTCATATCTTCACCAATTCCCTATGCTTTATGCCTAACCTTGGCCTTGTTTTTGATTATTTCTTGAGGAGAAATCCTCAGAGATAGGATTACCAAGTCAAAGCACATGGTTTACGGTTCTTAAAACAGGTTAGCAAATTGCTTTCTCAAAGGGTTGTGCCAATTTATGTTGCCACCTGCAATAAAAGAAAACAACGTACCTTCATCTTTCTCTTCTGGAGCCAGGTCAGCTACAGTATCATCGACATTGTCAGGTACAATATTGCATTGTTCCCCCTGCAAAAGGAATTTTACTTGGAGGGCTCACATAGCGAAAGAAGGGAACGTGTAGTGTGAAGATGAAAGAGGACTAAAATCTAGTGCCCATTCTGTATACCAATCGTATGCCATGGCAAAGTTCTGGGCCAACATTTACAATCTGCCTGAGAAAGAAATGCCAAGAAAGCAGAAATGGCTAACCAGAGATGATAAATACATAACTTGGGTACCAGCACTCCCCAGTTCCTGGCCCA
>NW_012117511.1:3228-5833 GCF_000951035.1 Colobus angolensis palliatus | reverse complement strand
CCATTATATTAGAGTTCTGGGGGTTGGTCCTCACTCTTGAGGGAAATCTGCCTGGATTATGGATGAAGAATGAGAGGGACAGAGAGTATTCAGATTTGTGGTCTCCCACTGAACTCTGCCTTTGGCCACGACGGGTTTATGCCCTTCTCTGTCATGAGCCCGTCCATTGAAGAAACGTGGAGGGAACCATATACTACCACCCTATCGAGTATTTCTTTTCTTTTCTTTTTTCTTTTTCTTTCAGAGACAGAGTCTTGCTCTGTCACCCAGGCTGGAGTGCAGTGGTATGATCATGGCTCACTGCTGCCTCAAACTTCTGGGCTCCAGTGATCCTTGCAACTCAACCTCCCATCATCAGAGGGGTCATCTCCCCCAACTTCCTGTTTCCGTTGTCCTCAGAAGGCAGGCGCTGTCCAGCTCCAGACTGTACCCATCGGCTCACAGCTGGGGAGCAGGGACCAGCTGTCGAGTCAGAGGCCTTTGGCCGACACCCCCGGTTGCTGGGAATAACATCCTGAGTCTAAGCTATCGGAGGCTGCTCTTCAACCTCTATCTCTCTGTGTCACTCAGATTCTCAGGAATGGCTGGGACCACGTGAGACACACGGCAGCAACCACTCAGAGTGGCTGGGAAGGAAAGAGTCACATTCACAGGGCACGCAGTGGGTGGCAGTCCCATATTATTTCATTTTCCCCTCATGGCAATCCTGTGGGGTTAGAATTATTATCCTGTCTCGTAGAGAGGCCATGGAAGTGAGTAAGTGGTTAATGAACTAAGAGACACAACTAGGAGGCAGCTGAGACTTGAAGGCAGCTTGGCCTGACTCTGCACCCCCAGGCTGCTAAACATGGGGAATCCTTGGCCAGAGACAAACTGTTCTGTTCAGTCCAGCTGGCAACTGCTCTGCCTCAGCTGTCTAGAAGTCCCTGTGCCTCTGCTGGGACCAGCTGCTTCTGGCCGCCCTCACCTGGCTCCAGAAAGCAATGACTGCAGACCCGACTGGGGGTGGGGAACTGGGGCCCTTGGGCTCTGGTATCACCTCTTACAGCTGTGTGTCCTTGGGCAGATTACCAAACCTTTCTGTGTCTCAGTGTCCAAATCTTTAAAATGATGATCACATATTTCTACTCCAAAGGGTTCCTGTGAATTTCAAATGAGCTAGGTTGCAGACAGTACTAAGCCTAGTACCTGGCCCTAGAACTCTTATCACCATTAGTGTTATTGAGAGAAGCACCATAGGGTTGTATGGAGACCAGAAAGGGGACAGGTGGGAAGAAAAGACTTCCTGAGTGGACTTTCCATTTTAGCCTGATGCCAGTCTAGGTTCTGGCACAGGAGTGGAGAAGAACCTGGCCTGAGCCCTGGCTTTGGCATCCGTTGACTGACAAGGTCCTCTTGCTGCCTCCCATGCACCCGCTCCCTTATCCCGCCCTACATGCTACCTAAGAAGCTCCCTGGGCCCTGACAGGCAAGCCTAGCTGCAAGTCAGCTGCAGGTTCCACTTGTACTTGCATCTATTGGGCAAGCTCTTCAATGATTGGAAAAGTGTGGTCCTTGGACCAGCAGCATCAGCAACCTCTAGGAACTTGAAGGAAATACAGATTCTTGAGCCCCACCCCAGATTTGCTGAATTAGAGACTTGGGGTAGGACCCAGCAATTTAATAATCCCTCCAGATTTTAATATACCTCAAGCTTGAGAATGCTGGGTCCACTCATCTTTCAAGCCTCAGATCATGTCGCCTCTTCGAGCGGCCTTTCTGCCTGCCTTCGGCTGAGGCAAGTATATAGCGCCAGATTCCCACACTCTGCACAGGTCTTGCCTTCAGCTGAGGCAAGTACATAGCGCTGAATTTCCCACATTCTGTGCAGGTCTCTATAGCCAGACCCCAGGAATGCAATCACTTCCTCACTGTTTCCTCTCCCCAGCTTAGACTGGGAGTTCCTTGAAGGAACTCTATGTTTTATAGCTGCACCCTAGGACCTAGCTGTCCAGTGGGCCAACTGAACAAATACACATATGATGACTTGAGCTCCTCCACTTCCTAGCTTTAGATCTTGGGCAAATGGCTCAGCCTCTTCAAATCTCAATATCTTCATCTAGCAAAATATACCTGCAGTGTTGCTGTCAGGATCAAATGAGATGCTTTATTAGGAAGCCTTTATAAACTGCTAAAGTATTGCAATGACATCATCAGCTACTTAGGCACAAATCAGGGGGTTTAATTTCCTTTTCCCACGTGTGCATTTTCTGGCATGTAAGTCAGTGATTTTAGCAGCTTCTTTACAGACCTGGTTCACACAAGGATTGCAGTCTATGGAGGTGTGGCATTACCTCATCTAGGGACTCACAGGCCAGGGTTCTTGTCTGCCTTCTAGTAACTGCTGAGCAGACAGCACTGGCACCTGGGTGCGGCTGCCCTCTGGGGGCGTCCAGCAGTCCCCTAGGAGGCAGGTTTCCTCTTCCATTGTTATAGAGACTGACCGCTCCATCTATTGCCTTCCTGTCTTCCTAAGTATGTGATCTGAGGCCAGATTAATCATTCATATCCTGTACCCCATGGGTGACTCTATTCACAATGGCAATCTAAGGGGACAAAAGCAGTT
>NW_012117511.1:0-763 GCF_000951035.1 Colobus angolensis palliatus | reverse complement strand
AACTATACTATGTACAGAGCTAATACAAATATGTAGAAAAAGATCCCACTAGATAAAGAAAAGTTATGAACAGACAATTCACATTAGATATGAAGACCCAGAGAAATGTTCCCTCTTTCTACATTTGGAGAGGCAGTGTGGTGTGGAGGGAAGAACCCAGGGCACTGGGGACAGTCAGAGCTGGATTCGAACCAGCCGTTTATTTCATAGCTGTGTGATGGGGGCCTCCACCTCACCTTTCTTGGCAGTGACTACACTGCCAAACGGGAGCGTCATCATCCTACCCCAAGGTTTTATTGTGAGAAATTGCTTATCATTGTGAGGGACACACAACAGGGCTTGGTAGAGGCTGATTTCCTTCTCATTCAACTTTTCCGAACAAAATGTTCCAAAACGCCATAAAAGAAAAGAGGTAAGAAAGGATTTTGAAACTGCTTCCAGAGACTTACAATCCCCTCCTAAATTACAGATCCACACCAGTGAGGCTCAGGAGGGTTTCCTAAACCACTCACGCAGTGTTCTGTCTCTCAACCTGTGTTTTCAAAAATCTGAATTTTCAGAGTTGCAAAAACTCAATACGGCCACAAGAGGGCGTCAAAGTCATTCGCTAGGCTGAAGTCCCGCAGGGGTGTGTGTGGAGAAAGGTCTGAGAGAGGTTCCCGGAGCGCTGGAAAACGCTGTGTTTATAACCAGGAAGCATCTAGGACTCCAGGTCCATCTGGACGCTTAGATCTACCACCTGCTCCTCTGTCCAAGGCCCATC
>NW_012117510.1:1875-2985 GCF_000951035.1 Colobus angolensis palliatus | reverse complement strand
CACACCTGACTGATTTTTGTATTTTTGGTAGAGACGGGGTTTCACTGCGTTGGCCAGGCTGGTCTCGAACTCCTGACCTCAGGTGACCCAGCTTGGCCTCCCAAAGTGCTGGGATTATAGGCGTGAGCCACCACACCCGGCCTTGTCTATGCTTTTGAGGTTTATTTGAATCTATTGCACTATCATGGTGGGAGGAGTATAATATATACTATTGTGCTAGGCCGGGTGCTGTGGCTCTCACCTGTAGTCCGAAGACCAAGGCAAGAGGAGTTCAACCATCTCCACGAAAAAAAAAAAAATAAATAACTGAAGTGTGGTGGTGCAGGAAGTATCGCTTGAGCCCAAGAGGTCGAGGTTGCAGTTAGCTGTGATTGTGCCACTACACTCCAGCCTGGGCAACAGAGCAAGACCCTGTCTCAAAAATAAAACAACAGTGTGCTAGTGTTCATGGTTTCCCAATGAGTGAGGTCGTGTCACAGGCAGCCTCAAATGTACCCAGCTGGGAGTAATACGGGATCGCCTCCCTCACCCCAGCTGCATCTGGGGTGTGGGACTCAGGCAGGGCCGGGATCATTGGCTGTTCACAAGGCCATCCCCACTTCCGACCTGGCAGCCAGACACCCCGATGAGTTTGGGCAGGGCGGCCCTTCGTTTTCTTGCTCCCTCCCTCTCAGATACTTGCAGAACACTAGGGAGGCCGAGGGAACCCTAAATACGACCCTCAGCTTGTCCAGGGTCTTGTGATGGAGAAATGCGGCATGGTGGCCCTCGCGTGTGTGTGCAGCGCCTGCAGGTGCCCGCCCAGCGCCTCCTGCACGACAGTTGCAGGCTGGACCCGAGGGTCCCGGCCCATCCACCGAGGTCTCCTCCCCCGTGCCCCACAGTGTCCAGAGGTCCTGCTTGCCCCAGACACTGCCCCAGGCTCCCCTCCCTTTCTGACGCCATCCACTCCCTTCCTCTGCGGAAGGGGGACCCGCTCCTTTGTGCCGAGGTGCCAGGCCGCTGAGGTCTGGAGCCCTGGCGGAAAAGCCAGGGTCCCTGGCCTTGGGTGGCCGGAAATGCTCCGCGGCTGCTGGGGATAGAGACGCCGGGCCAGGCTAAGGGCTCCCG
>NW_012117510.1:0-590 GCF_000951035.1 Colobus angolensis palliatus | reverse complement strand
GACGCCGCCTGCCCGCGATCGGCCGGCTCCGCGGACAGGAAAGGCTCGATCCGCTAGGGCGGCCTCCGAGAAGTCCCCAGCGCGCCGCCCGCACGGAGTGGGGGCTGAGAGACCCTAGGGACGGGGCCGGGTCCACAGAGCCCAGGAGCTGGGGGAGGGGAGGCGCCGGGGGCCCCGAGCTGCGGGAAGTCCCTGGACCCAGGCTGCCCGGCGGCTTCTCAACAGCACACGGACATCTAAGAAGCGCGGAGCGGCCCGGTGCCCCGCTCTGGACTTAGTGGCGCCGCGAGGCCCCACTCCGGGCCTCTGACCGCCGGGCACTCGGGTGTTGATCTGGGTCCTTGGGGACCCAGCCCGGCTCCAAACGCCCCCGGCCCGAGGGTGTTCAGAGCAGCCAGGAGGGCCGAACCGAATTCTGTCTCCCGGACCCGCGGTGGTTTCCCGCCCGCCTGGAGCCCCGTCGGAGGTTCGGGGACACCACGCAGGTGGTCCCTCCTCGAGTCCGGCCCGGAGCCCGACCTCCTTCCCCGTGAGCTCTCGCAGCCTTCGGGGCTGAGCAGCGCCGGCCCAGACGGGGGCGGGGAAGGAGG
>NW_012117509.1:964-2768 GCF_000951035.1 Colobus angolensis palliatus | reverse complement strand
ACAGCTCATAACAGCAAAAGAGTGACTATAGATGGTGTTCCAGAAAAGGAATTCATCACCAAGTCTAAAGAACATGGAAATGATCTTACTGTTTTCACGAGCTGGTACTAGAGATGTCAGACATCTCAAGTTCTTTGTGATAAGAACTTGCAAAATCATTGTTTTCATTATAAGTCACATGAAATACATTCATTCTAGACCTTTATTTACTACTCCCTTAACCAGTGTAATTGCAGGGTAATGGCAGCAACTGTCTTAGTCAGTGGAGTCTATTCCTTGAGAGGGCTGGATGCCCTAGAGATAAACCCAAATTATCTCTGGTTATAGTTGCCCTGAAATGAACCTTCTTTCCCAAAGAAAAACGATTACCTGTATCTCTTGGGCTGGGCTAGGATGGAGAGGCTTTGAGAGCATTGCTTGTACCGGCATCTTTGCTGATAGTCTGACAACGTTTAAGGCAGGTGTTTGTGGCATTTGGCCAACACCAAAGTGAAACTTAGTTGAAGATTCAGTAAGTAAGTGGGTGACTAATTTTGCTGTGCCTCAATGTTCACATGTTGTTGCCTTTTGAATAATTCTTGGTTATTGAGCTGCCTCTAAGCAGTAATTGTGTTAAGGCTGTGTGGATGTCTGGAGGAATGTCTCCTCTAGAAATTAGGATGTGATTTGGGAGTATCACCATGGGTTGCCTGAGAGGCACAGCCTGCAGCTTCACCCTCCTGGCCAAGAGCCCCTTCACTCTTGCTGTTGACATGCACCCCTCTTGCTGGATGGGCTGTCTTCCTTGCGTGTTGAAGGACACACCTTTGAAAATCTGTTGCCTCAGTAGAAGATGTTGGGGCAGTGGTTCTCAAAAGGGGTTTCCTCTGAGAATATGAATTTGTGGGACATTGTATCCAGTGAGACAATTAGAGAAGTAGATGTGAGGGTGGGGAAGTGAGCAGTAGGATTTCTGTTTTTCCCGGGGAATTTTAGGGAACCTTATTCTTGCTGGATGAGGTTGGTGGTACCAAAGAGCAGAGGGGTGCTGTGAGCTCTGGGCCGGAAATAAAGTAAGCTGGCTTCTTGTCCTGACTCTTCTAGTGTCTGAACCTAATGGTAGTTTCAGGAGCTTGATGCTGGGAAGAGAGCCCTTCTCTCTTTGGGAGCCAAAGCTCTCTGCCCTCCTTTTTTTAATGTGCAAGACTTAGTGCAAAGTGAGCCTGCATAGAATTTGCCAGCCTATGCCTGTATTTGTTGGGTCTTAAAACTCAATCACCAATAATTAGCACAAAAGCAGTTATGCTAACTGAAACAATTTAGGCAAGTTAAAACCTTTTTTGGCTCATCAAAACTCACTGTTCTGCATCTAAGTGTGAACTAATTGACAGTGAGATTAAGTACAATGAAATTGTGGGAAAGGAAAAACCCACTGGCAAGCTTTAGAAAGTCTTTATTAATTTTTTTTTTTTTTTAATTTGAGCCCAGATTTTCCATTTTTTTGTCCAGCCTGTCAACTCCACCTCCACCAGAATCGGGCCACTTCTCACCACCTTCATGGCCACCAGCTTGGGGCAAGCCGCCATCATCACCCATCTGGTTTATTGCAAAAGACTTGTTTGAACTCCCTGCTCGTGCCCTTGCCCCTTCATCAGCAGTTTTCCACCTGGCACTAGAATGATCGCATTGGTCCTCAGAACTCAGTGGCCTTTCTTGCCTTTCTTTCTCTTTCTTTCCCTTCCTTCTTTCCTTCCTTCCTTTCCTTCCTTCCTTCCTTCCTTCCTTCTTTCCTTCCTTCCTTCTTTCCTTCCTTCCTTCCTTCCTT
>NW_012117509.1:0-324 GCF_000951035.1 Colobus angolensis palliatus | reverse complement strand
TCCACCAGAATCGGGCCACTTCTCACCACCTTCATGGCCACCAGCTTGGGGCAAGCCGCCATCATCACCCATCTGGTTTATTGCAAAAGACTTGTCTGAACTCCCTGCTCGTGCCCTTGCCCCTTCATCAGCAGTTTTCCACCTGGCACCAGAATGATCGCATTGGTCCTCAGAACTCAGTGGCCTTTCTTGCCTTTCTTTCTTTCTTTCCCTTCCTTCTTTCCTTCCTTCCACCAGAATCGGGCCACTTCTCACCACCTTCATGGCCACCAGCTTGGGGCAAGCCGCCATCATCACCCATCTGGTTTATTGCAAAAGACTTGT
>NW_012117508.1:4422-6279 GCF_000951035.1 Colobus angolensis palliatus | reverse complement strand
AGGCCACAGGGAAGGGGGAACAGCAGCTCAGTGGCCCCACTTCCTGCCAACAAGGATGGCCTTACTAAACAGCAAGTGGAGAAACTGGCGAGAGCACTGAGCACGGGATCTGTGCAAAACGGTTTAAATGGAAATGCTACTGGGGCTGGTGCAGCCTGTTCACAGCTACTTCGTTTCTGGGCTTATTTTCCAGTAAGGAACAGCCATTGAATATTGGACTTCTTGGGATTTTCTCCACCGGACTTGGAAGCACGTGCTCTGGAAACCTCAGCGTTATCAGCTGTAACCCCACAGCACCAGGTACATGTTACAGGAACCGGGGGTGAAGGAATGCGGGTCAAATGCCTGCACAATGCCCGGCCCGTGTCATATGGTCTCTAGCCACAGTAGCCCTTGTGATGGCTCTTAGACTATTTATTAAGACAACGAAAGAGGTGACTCTCAAACAAACCTATGTTTCCAGGGACAGCCATCTGTGATTCAGGGATATTTTTATAAAATTCCATTGAAAAAAATTATTAGGCTTCTAACTTCATGACATGAAAGAAAAAATCTTTCCCAATGATTCCAAATCATCATGATCTAGGCAGGGTTTTGACAGTGGCAGGACTATTAGGCTTTGAAATCAAGCTGATGTGGGTTGGAATCCTCCCTCCATTAGCCGTGACTTTGAGCAAATGGCTGAGCTTCAGTGTCCTGATCAGCTACTTCACCATATGGGTGAGAAAATGAAATGATTTATATTGAGTTTCTGGAGCAGGGGCTTACTCATGACAAGCACTTAATATCTTTCTAATGACATTCATTACATTCAAAAAGACTAGACATACCCATACGTACAGATGAAGAATTCTGCAGTGATTCAGTTCTGCCTAGACACTCTCTCTCTCTTTAAGACACAGGTATTTTCTAGAATATAACTGGAAGGTTTGAAACCAAAGTTATTAATAAACACTTTCCATCAAACACAAGAACAGAAATAGAAATATATTTCTTCAAGCAGCTCTTAGTTTCAGAAAGTCACAGGTATCAAGTTACATTTTTTGTTTTGTTTTAGAAATAGGAACTTGCTCTGTTGCCCAGGCTGGATGGAGTACAGTAGCATGATCACAGCTCACTGCAGCCTCGAACTAGGCTCAAATGATCCTCCTGCCTCAGCTTCCCAAGTAGCCAGAACTACAGGCACACACTACCTCTGGTTAATTAAAAAAAAAATTTTTTTTAAGAGACAAGGTTTCATTATGTTGCCCAAGTTGGTCTTGAACTCCTGGCCTAAAGCGATCTTCCTGCCTCGCCTCCTAAAGCACTGGGATTACAGGTGTGAGCCACTGTGCCTGGCCCAAAAAAAATTATTAAGTGACCACATGGTCTAACAAAACAAGGCACCTGGAAAGAAATCACCAGACCTGCTGCAAACCAGACCCTCTATGAGAATTCAGATGCCTTCCCCCACCAATTAAATCAGAATTCCAGGGATGGGGTCTGGCTTTTGTATATTTTAGTTTCTCTAGGCTGGAGGAGCACTAGCTTCTTGTTGGAAGCCTCCCTACCTTCCTCTCCCACACCCTCACCCCAAACATCATTAAGAGAGACAAAAGAACATACTATATATGCAACTAAGAAGCAGAGAGCAAAAATTATTGATCTCCTGGTCTGCTCTGCTCACCAATATTTATATTTCCAAGCATATTTCAAAAACTTAAAAATTGGTTCCCTGGCCTGGGCAACATAGCAAGGCCCCACTTCTATTAAAAACTTAGCCAGGTACGGTGGTGCACACCAGTGGTCCCAGCTGCTCAGGAGGCTGAGGCAGGAGGATCACCTGAGCCCAGGAAGTTGAGGCTGCAGTGAGCCATG
>NW_012117508.1:0-397 GCF_000951035.1 Colobus angolensis palliatus | reverse complement strand
CTTTTCCCCCTTATGCAGAGTACTTAAGAATTAATAGGAAAATTTCCAGTGGAACTTCGTAACTGACAAATACGTTAACAGCAGCTTCTCAAAGGCCACCCTCAGCCGATGATCACAGCTCCTTCCAGTCGATGGGCTTCTTGCCAGACTTCTGCAGCAGCTCATTGGTCTTTGAAAAGTGTCTACATCCAAAGAACCCTCTATACACTGATAAAGGGGAAGGATGAGCTGTCTGTAGTACATGGTGCCGCTTCTGAAAAAGATCAAGAATAAAAGGTGGCAGATTTGGAACTTCAAAAAAAATTCTTTTTTTTGAGACGGAGTCTTGCTCTGTCCCCAGGCTGGAGTGCAGTGGCGTGATCTGGGCTCACTGCAACCTCTGCCTCCCAGGTTCAAG
>NW_012117507.1:2705-3400 GCF_000951035.1 Colobus angolensis palliatus | reverse complement strand
CCTCAGCCTCTCAAAGTGCTGGGATTACAGGTGTGAGCCACTATGTCAGGCCAGTAAGAATTTTTTCTTTTATCCTTCTGGCATAGAAAAGGGAGCTGTCATATGGAAATTGTATTTCTTACTTTAAAAGAAAGAGGATCAGAGTACTCTTCTTACATCTGCTGTTTTTCAAATGACCTTAACTCAAAAGAGTCAATTTGCTAGAATAGCATATTTTCTGGTGTCACGTTCTAATCTCCTTCACACACCTTAAAATATTTTGAAAGCCACGTACATGATCATTTATCTTTGTTTTGCTTAAAGATTTAATTAAAATGTAACAAATTCATAGCTGTCTCCCCATTCAATATGTTTTCTAGATATTCTCTAACTTGTTAGGTACAGACCTTTTTAGGGTCTTGTGTTAGCTTTGATAATGTTCATTGCGCATCAGAGAATGATTCATTATGTTACTGTATTTTTGAAAACACAGTTCACCTACATGCTGACATTAATTTTTAATTACAAGTTTTACAAATAAAATAGCTGTCCCCCTTCCTGGTTTTGTTTCTGTTCTCTGAATGAATCTGTTTTCCAGTTGACATTCGCAAGTTATATATTTATTTTTATGACTTTTCTAAATATAAAACAAACTATATATCTAAAAACTTTTAAAACTCCTATAATGCAGAGAAATGCCTAGAAATAACCTCAAA
>NW_012117507.1:0-364 GCF_000951035.1 Colobus angolensis palliatus | reverse complement strand
CTGTTTGCCGACTCTCTCCCAATGAGTTGTTTCTAAATAATGTCTTTTTACAAATAGAATGTTGCCTTTTCCAAAAGTATCTATGCTCCTCCCCGCCCCCGCCTCGCAACTCCCATGCTGGACCTGTAAAGACCCCAGACTCAGTCAGTACAGAGGGAGATGCAGCTTGACTGGAAAGAAGCAACTTGATTTGAGAGGGACAGCTGGACTTCAGGGGCGAGATGGTTTAACTTCGAAGAAGACCTGGCCAGAGATAGCTGGACTTCAGAAAGATTGCCTGCCTGTCCTTCTACCCCTCCAGCTCCCCTCTCTGTTGAGAGCCATTTTCATTGCTAAATAAAATGCTCCACATCCACCATACTTC
>NW_012117506.1:2889-3986 GCF_000951035.1 Colobus angolensis palliatus | reverse complement strand
TATATATTCTGGATGTTATTTCTTCATTGGATATATGTTTGGCAAATATTTTCTCTTATTCTGTCTGTTGTCTTTTCACTATCTTGTTAGTATACTTTAATGCATAAATGTTTTAAGTTTTTGTAAAGTCAGTTTGTTTTTCATTTGTTAACTGTGTTGCTTAAGTGATTTTTAAAAAACAAGCATTTATTAAATGCCTCTGAGTACCCTTGTCCCCAGTGTGGTTGATCTCAGAGAATCAGCTGCGCAGGCTGATCTTGCGGACCCTGCTTCTCTGGGCGCCTGTATTTCTTTGTGTACCTCAGCTGACATGGATGGCGCTGGTGTTTCTTCACGCCTTCATTTAGATGCCCATCACCGATGAGGGAGTTTAGTTGAACGATAGAGATCACTCCTATCATGCTGGCATTTGTATTTTAAGAAACTGAAACATCCTGGAAAAATTCTCCCAGTGATTTAGTAATTTAATTTAACAGTGTGCTTCATTTCACTCTACTTATAATTGCATAAATAGTAACTTTAGAAATACGTGATATATTAGTCTGTCCTCACACTGGTATTAAGGAATACCTGAGACTGGGTAATTTACAAAGAAAAGAGGTTTAATTGGCTCATAGTTCCACAGTCCCTACAGAAAGCATGACTGGGGAGGCCTCAGGGAATTTACAATCATGCCAGAAGGTGAAGGGCTTGAAGCGGGCAAGACAGAAAGCAGGGAGACGCCACACAATTTTAAACAGCCAGATGTCATGGTAACTCACTATCAGGAAAACAGCACTAAGGGGGAAATCCTCCGTCATGATCCAATCACCCCCCACCAGCCCCTACTTCCAAAATTGTGAATTACAATTTGACATGAGATTTGGGCAGGGACACAGACCCAAACCGTATCACGTGGACACATACTGATTATCATAAAGTTGTTTTCTCATTCAGTCAGTTGTTTAAACCCACATAATTCTACTTTTTAAGATCTAAAATTTGTTAGATATTCTGTAAGGAAAAAAATAATCAAATCTTGATTTATACTGGCTGCCATGACCTGTAATGCTCATGTACTTTCCTGAGACAGGCAGCATTCAATTTTCTTTCCCCTA
>NW_012117506.1:0-534 GCF_000951035.1 Colobus angolensis palliatus | reverse complement strand
TGTCCCTGAGAAGTACCTTTTGGTTTGATTCTCCTTCAATTTCCGGAAGTTTTACTGCTCGTCTATTAGCTTATTTCTTACACTTTTCTTCCCAGTCTTCAATTACGCGGGGGGTTTCATCTTGTGTAAGACATTTGGAATGAAATGTTGGAGGCCTTGCTCTGTATCTCTTGATGAGTGGGGTCTGCCTGACAATTAATCAGAACGCAGTGATCTGTTTACAGCCAGCAGCGGTCAGTCATGTGCGCTACAGCGTTCAGAAGAAGAGGCACTGCCGTTCCATCCATTTGCCTCTGTGTTTCCTTCCTCTTCTGCTCTGCATAGCTCATCCAAATCACTTCTAGCCTCGCCATTAGTTTGCTGAAATTTACATAGGAAGTTGTTGTTGTTGCTGTTGTTTTCGGTTTCCATTACTTCTGTTACTGCCTAAAGTTGTAAGAATGTTCTTATTGCCACAACATTAATTACCAGTGGTGTTGGAGATGCAGTACAAGGTAATGGTTAAGACATAGGTTTTGATATCACACAGTCCTG
>NW_012117505.1:5170-6708 GCF_000951035.1 Colobus angolensis palliatus | reverse complement strand
ATGGAGGCCTATAGAGAAAAAGGGAATATACTCAGATAAAAACTAGAAAGAAGCTTTCTGAGAAAGTTCTTTGTGAAGTATGAATTTAACGCACAGAGTTATAGCTTTCTTTCCACTGAGTAGTTTGCTAACACTGTTTCCTTGGAATCTGCAAAGAGATATTTGGGAGCACATTGAGTTCTATGGTGAAAAGGGAAACATCCTCAGATGAAAACTAGAAAGAAGCTTTCTGAGAAACTGCTTTGTGATGTGTGAATTCATCTCACAGATTTACACTGTGGTTTTCATTGAGCAGTTTGCTAACACTGTTTTCTCGGAATCAGCAAAGGGATATTTCAGAGCACAATGAAGCTTATGGTGACAAACAAAATATCCTCATAGAAAAAGTAGAAAGAAGCTTTCTGGAAAACTGCTTTGTGATTTGTGAATTCCTCTCACAGAGTTACATAATTTGTTTCATGGATCAGCTTGGTAGCACTGTTTATGTGGTATCTGAGAAGGTATATTTTGGATAGCATTGAAGCCTATGGTGACAAGGGAAATATCTTCTGATAAAAACTAGAAAGAAGCTTTCTGAGAAATTTCTCTGTGATGTGTGAATTTATCTCACTGAGGTACAGCATCCTTATCATGGAGCAGTTCACTAACACTGTTTTCGTGGCATCTGCAATAGGATATTTTGGAGCACATTGAACTCTACAGTGAAAACGGAAGCATCCTCACATAAAAACATGTAACAAGCTTTCTGAGAAACTGCTTTGAGATGTGTGAATTCATCTCAGAGAGTTCCACTGTTCTCTTCATAGAGCAGTGTGCTAACACTGTTTTTGAGGAATCTGCAAAAGGATATATGGGAGTGAACTGAGGTCTATGGTGAGAAAGGAAATATCCCTAGATAATAACTAGAAAGAAGCTTTCTGAGAAATTTCTTTGTGATAGGTGAATTCAACTCACAGAGTTACACTGATCTTTTCCTTGTGGAGTTTGCTAGCACTGTTTTATTGGAATCTGCAATAGCATATTTCAGAACTCATTGGAGCCTCATTAAAAATTAAATATCCTCAGACAAAAACTAGAAAGAAACTTTCTGAGACACTCCTTGGTGATTTGTGAATTCATCTCACAGAGTCACACAATGTTTTCAATGGATAAGTTTGATAGCACTGTTTTTGGGGTATCTGAGTTGGGATATTTTGAATCACATTGAAGCCTATGGTGACAAAGGAAACATCGTCAGAAAAAAAACAGTAAGAAGCTTTTGGAAAAAGGTATTTTTGATGTGTGAAGTCATCTCACAGAGTTACACCTTTCTTTTTATGGAGCAGTTTGCTAACACTGTTTTTGAGGAATCTGCAAATGGATATTTGTGAGCGCTTTGAGGCCTACACTGAAAAAGGAAATATCCTCAGATAAAAACTAGCAGGATACTTTGTGAGAAACTGCTTTGTGATGGGTGAATTCAACTCACAGAGCTACACTGTTTGCTTCATTGAGCCATTTGATAACACTGTTTTTGTTGAGTCTGTAATAGGATATTT
>NW_012117505.1:0-305 GCF_000951035.1 Colobus angolensis palliatus | reverse complement strand
AGTTTGTTGATGCTGCTTTCTTGAAATCTGCTTGGCATATTTCGGAGTACATTGAAGCCTATTGTTAAAAATTAAATATCCACAGACCAAAACTACGAAGAAACTTTTTGAGAAAATCCTTTGTGATTTATAAATTAATCTCATGATGCTTTCAATGGATCAGTTTGATAGCATTGTTTTTGGGGAATCTTAGGAGGGATATTTTGGATCGCATTGGAGCCTATGGTGTCAAAGGAAATATCCTGAGGAAAAAACTAGAAAGAAGCTTTGTGAAAAACTGCTTTGTGATGTGTGAATTCATCTCA
>NW_012117504.1:0-2581 GCF_000951035.1 Colobus angolensis palliatus | reverse complement strand
ACAGGCGCCCACCACCACTCCTGGCTATTTTTTTTTGTATTTTTAGTAGAGACGGGGTTTCACCATGTTAGCCAGGATGGTCTCGATCTGCTGACCTCGTGATCCACCTGCCTGGGCCTCCCAAAGTGCTGGGATTACAGGCGTGAGCCACCGCGCCTGGTCTGACATTCTTAACATTTACTTATAAGCTTTCCCCCTTAAAATGAAGATAATAAAAAAAAAATTTTTTTATTTTGAGACAGAGTCTTGCTCTGTCGCCCAGGCTGAAGTGCAGTGGTGTGATCTTGGCTCACTATAACCTTCGCCTCCCAAGTTCAAGCTATTGTCTTGCCTCAGCCTCCTGAGTAGCTGTGACTGCAGGCATGTGCCACCAAGCCTGGCTAATTTTTTGTATTTTTAGTAGAGACGGGGTTTCACTGTGTTAGCCAGGATGGTCTCAATCTCTTGACCTTGTGATCTGCCTGCCTCGGCCTCCCAAAGTGCTGAGATTACAGGCGTGAGCCGCCGTGCCCAGCCTAAAATGAAGGTAATTTTTAAATGTGCATAATAGAAAAACGAGAAAACAAAACAAAAGCCAAACAATATAGACGTGTATAAAGAAGAAGAAAGGAAAACCCCAAATTGTGCATTCAGAAAAACCTAGTTAGCATTTTATATGCTGAAGAGTTGGCCATGTTGGGGAGAGTATACTGTGATATTTTTAGATTAAGATAGGGAGGGGTTTGGCCTCTTCTAGAAAAAACTATAGAAGAAAAGAAATAATCATACTAAATTATCCTGAAGTAAGACATTTCGCCTGGCTAATTTTCTGTATTTTTAGTAGAGACGGGGTTTCACTGTGTTAGCCAGGATGGTCTCAGTCTCCTGACCTTGTGATCTGCCTGCCTCGGCCTCCCAAAGTGCTGAGATTACAGGCATGAGCTGCCGTGCCCGGCCTAAAATGAAGATAATTTTTAAATGTACATAGTAGAAAAACGACAAAACAAAACAAAACAAAAGCCAAACCATATAGACATGTATAAAGAAGAAGAGAGGAAAACCCCCAAATTGTGCATTCAAAAAAACGTAGTTAGCATTTTATGTGCTGAAGAGTTGGCCATGTTGGGGAGGGTGTACTGTGGTATTTTTAGATTAGTACAGGGAGGGGTTTGGCCTCTTCTAGAAAAAACTATAGAAGAAAAGAAATAATCATACTAAATTATCCTGAAGTAAGACATTTCGCCTGGCTAATTTTCTGTATTTTTAGTAGAGACGGGGTTTCACTGTGTTAGCCAGGATGGTCTCAGTCTCCTGACCTTGTGATCTGCCTGCCTCGGCCTCCCAAAGTGCTGAGATTACAGGCATGAGCTGCCGTGCCCGGCCTAAAATGAAGATAATTTTTAAATGTACATAGTAGAAAAACGACAAAACAAAACAAAACAAAAGCCAAACCATATAGACATGTATAAAGAAGAAGAGAGGAAAACCCCCAAATTGTGCATTCAAAAAAACGTAGTTAGCATTTTATGTGCTGAAGAGTTGGCCATGTTGGGGAGGGTGTACTGTGGTATTTTTAGATTAGTACAGGGAGGGGTTTGGCCTCTTCTAGAAAAAACTATAGAAGAAAAGAAATAATCATACTAAATTATCCTGAAGTAAGACATTCAAAATATTTATACTACATGGAATGCCGTTAATTTAGCTTTGAATGTTTCTGTTGATTTGTCTTATAGAATTTTTGGTTTCTGAAAATATACCTCTGTTGTTTCTCTTAAAGTTTGTGTGACATAGTTGGAAAATACCTCTGCTTTGTTGAAGTGAAACTGAGAACAAAAAAACTCTGACTTCTTAACATTACTACCAAAGAGAGAAAATAGATTAAAACTCAGAATTACTAGAACTTTAATATCCTATGATTTTTGCTTCCTTTAGAAAAAATATTTTTCCATCTGATTTGTATTATGATTAACATAAACTTACTGCTATTATTTTATACAGACAAGGTCTTTACTGGGTGTATTTGAAGAAGATGCCACAGCTATTTCCAACTATATGAACCAGTTGTATCAAGCTATGCATCGGATTTATGATGCACAGGTAAAACACTGAGGACTAACTTGATGCTTTTAAAACATGAATTTTTAAGCCTCATGAGGACAGGTAGTGTCTGTCTTGTTTACTAGTGCTTAGCCCTGTACTAGTCTCCTAGTAATAAATATTTGTTGAATGGATGAATGAACATTGTATATTACAGAACTGACATTTCAACTACTAGAGTACAGTTTGTAGTACTACAAAAGTGATAGAAGATTGAAGCATCTGCCCATTCTCCCCAAACATAGTTTGGGGCAAACCCCCCATGAAACTCACTGATAGTGATCTTTCCTAAGATTTGAATGAAGATCCCATGTCATCACTGGTATTTTCCCTAATCATGCTTATTACAATCTTATGGAACACTTCCCCACCCCCACTTTATTTATTTATTTATTTATTTTTTTGAGACAGAGCTTTGCTCTTGTTGCCCAGGCTGGAGTGCAGTGGTGTGATCTCGGCTCACCACGTCCTCCGCCCCCCTGGGTTCAACTGATTCTCCTGCCTC
>NW_012117503.1:2841-3659 GCF_000951035.1 Colobus angolensis palliatus | reverse complement strand
TAGAACTTAAAGTATAATAAAAAAATAAAATAAAATAAAAAAATAAAAAAATTAAAAAAAAAGAAAGCTTTCTTCTAGTTTTTATCTGAAGGTGATTCCTTTTTCAGTGTAGGCCTCAATGCACTTCCAAATATCCCTTCACGGATTCTACACAAACTGTGTTTCCAAACTGTTGAATGGAAAGAAAAGCTTAACTCTGTGTATGAATGCACACATCACAAATTGGTTTCTCAGATATCTTCCTTCTAGTTTTTATTCTGGGATATTTGCTTTTTCAGCATTGGCCACAAAGAGCACCCAAATGTCCAATCGCAGAATGGACAGAAATAGTGTTTCCAAACTGCTGAATCCAGAGAAAGGTTAACTCTGTGAGATGAATGTACACATCAAAAGCAGTTTCTCAGAAAGATTTTTTCTAGTTTTCATGTCAAGATGTTTCCATTTCACCATAGGTCTCATTGGGCTCCGAGATATCCTTTCACATTTTCTACAAAAAGAATGTTTGCAAACTGTTCAATGAAAAGAAAAGTTGAACTCTGTGAGATGAATGCACACATCACAAAATGGTTTCTAAGATACCTTACTTTTAGTTTTTATCCTGGGATATTCCCTTTTTCACCCTTGTCCTCAATGAGGTCTCAAATGCCCATTCGCAGAAAGCACAAAAACAGTGTTTCCAAAATGCTGAATACAAAGAAAGGTTTAACTATCTGAGATGAATGCACACATCACAAAGCAGTTTATCAGAAAGCTTCTTTCTGGTTTTTGTGAAGACATTTCCTTTTTCATCATTGGCCTAAATGCGATCTGAAATATCC
>NW_012117503.1:0-871 GCF_000951035.1 Colobus angolensis palliatus | reverse complement strand
TCTGAAGATGTGTCCTTTTTCACCTTAGTCCTCAATGAGATCCCAAATATCCCTTTGCAGACTCTGTAAAAACAGTGTTTTCAAACTGCTGAATGAAAACGAAGATTTAACTATGTGAGATGAATGCACACATCACAAAGCAGTTCCTCAGAGAGCTTCCTGCTTGTTTTTATCTAGGAATGTTCACTTTCTTGCCCTTGGCCTCTATCAGCTATAAAATGTCCATTACCAGAATGGACAACAACAATGTTCCCAAACTGCTCAATCCAAAGAAAGATTTGTATCTGTGAGATGAATTCACATGTCGCAAAGCAGTTTCTCACAAAGTTTCTTACTAGCTTTTATCTGAAGATGTTTCCTTTTTCACCATAGGGCTCAATGTGCTCCCAAATATCCCTTCACCTGTTCTACAAAAACAGAGTTTCCAAACTACTAAATGAATAGAAAGTTTTAACTCTCCCAGATGAATGCACACATCACATGCAGTTTCTCAGACAGCTTCTATCTAGTTTTTATCCTGGGATGTCGGCTTTTTCACCTTTGGCCTAAATGAGCTCGGAAATGTCCATTTGCAGAATGGAGAAATATAGTGTTTCCAAACTGCTGCCTCCAAACAAACGTTTAACTCTCCGCGATGAATGCACACATCACAAAGTGTTTTCTCAGATAATGTTCTTCTAGTTTCTATCCTGGGATATTCGGTTTTTTGGCATTAGCCTCAATGAGCTCCCCAATGCCTATCCACAAAATGGACAAAATCGGAATTTCCACACTGCTGAATCCAAAGAAAGGTTTAACTCTGTGGGGTGAATGCACACATCACAAAGAAGTTTCTCAGAACGCTTCATTCTAGTATTTATCTGAAGATGAT
>NW_012117502.1:2357-5955 GCF_000951035.1 Colobus angolensis palliatus | reverse complement strand
AGTAGCCAGGACTACAAGTGCATAACACTGAACCTGGCTTGCTTACCTATGGCTTTTAAAAAACATCTCATTTTTTCTTCATGAATGCAATAGCTTCTTTTATCTCTCTGAGACCATAACTTGTAGGTCTTAACTTTTCTGATTCCTCTATTGTCTCAGTTTCCTCCAAATTCTTTTCTGTTTGTTTTATCTCTATTTCTTCATGCTGGAAACTTCCCTCAAATGTCTGATTCTTACCTATTCATTTATATCTAAGAGTGAGGCACTAAAACCTAAAAACAAAACCTTTGTGGAGAAGTGCAATGTACTGAATCATAGACTTATTGCAGAATGATTCAGTAGGGCCCGAGCTATTCCCTAGGGAAAACCTCCCCAGAAATGTGTCAGCATCTCTAAATCTTTTTTCTAGGCATGGCCATTTTCCCCAGGAGAAATTCTCCTTCCAGTTTCATACTTTGGTGGGTGTTATAGATGCCAGCATTCTAAGAGCCACGGTAAGGAAGGAGGCTTTAGAGTCTGACTTTGAAATATATCAATTTTCACTTATTTCCCCTACTTTCTGCAGAGCTTCCTGCCTTTCACCTATGCCTGAGTTTGAGTTTCTCAATTCAATACCTTTCCATTTTCTGCTGGGCTGGGTTACTTGTCTGCCTATGGTATGGAAAGGGATATAAAGGTCTAACTGCTTCATTCACAGATATTCAATCCATCCTTCTGTTTTCAGCCTCACTTCTCACCCCTACTTTCAGAGATGACTAATACTACCTATTCCTGAGATTTTCCAGGGTTTGAAGGCAGGGTTTTTCTTTTTGGCTCCCCTCTCTGCAGGCAATATTGTTTCTGCTTTCTCTGCTCTGCTATATCAATTAGCAATTGCAAACTGATTTGGGGGCTTCCAAAATTTAATTGGCATCTCTCAACTGTTCTTCTACCCCCTCTTATTGTCTCCCTTCATGTTCTTTCTCTTAGATTTGTGCCTTTTAAAATCCCTTTAGTGTCATCTAGGTGGAAATTCAGGAAGGAGCAAAAGGAAATGCGAGTCTCCAATCTTTCATGTTTAGCAAGAAACCTGTACTTTTAACTTCTCCGTTATGCCGCCTCTATGTATAGCTTGCATGACTATTCCCCACATAGATTATGATTTTCTTGAAGGCAGAGACTTGAAAATAAAAAAAAAAAATTCCGACACTCTTGGGAAAAGATTAAATGTGCTGTAGTTATGGTAGCAAGTAACCACCAGAACTAGTTCCAAACTGGTTTAATGGGCTGAGCATGGTGGCTCACACCTGTATTCCCAGCATTTTGAGAGACTGAAGTAGTAGGTTCACTTGAGCCCAGGGGTTCACGGATGCAGTGAGCTGTAATTGTACACTGTACTCTAGCCTGGGCAACAGAGTGAGACCCTGTCTCAAAAAAGAACCCAGAAAGGAATAAAATAAAATAATCTGGTGTACTGGATTGATGGCAACTTCCCTAACTGAACACACTTCTGAAATCTAGCCAGAAATAACCCTATGCTTTTGAAAGCCAGCCAGTCCACAACAATCTCATCTAAACAACTGAGTTTCCCTAGCTGGCAACAACCAACCCACCCCACCTCTTAAAGTCTACCAATCCCTCAACTTCATGCTCCCCCAACTTCTATAGATAATCAGCTCCTTGCTTTACTGGAGGAGACTGTGCTTCAGGCAGCATTAGATTCAGCTTTTTGTTTCAGATACTGAGTAGTAGTCTTTTTCTTTGTCAGATCTCAGCAACCACCACAGTATCTGTTGCTTGGAAGGTACTCAGTGGGAAGATAGGAGAAGGTGCAGAGGGCAACTGTAAATGTATCCTAAGTGAAGGGGCCTGGGCTGTTTGCCCTATGCAGCCCTGTGGCAAGGCTAAACCAGGTATAAATTTTGCTCAGCGTTCACTCTTCAATTCCAATTCATAAGCATCTTAGGTATAAGAAATGTAAACATCTGCATCCAGAAGCAATTATGTTTGCCTGCCACCTTTCCTTCAGTATTGTTAACTGTATATAATTGTGAAAGGAAAATATCTTGGAACCCCAAAATCACTAAGCTAAAAGGAAAATTCAAGCTGGGAATCGCTTAGGGCAAACTTGCCTCCCATTCTATTCAAAGTCATCCCTCTGCTCACTGAGATAAATATGTATCTGATTGAGTCCTTTGGAGAGGCTAATCAAAAACTCAGAAGAATGCAACCACTTGTCTCTCACCTACCTGTGACCTGGGAACCCCCTCCCTGCTTCAAGATGCCCTGCTTTTACTTCGCGTGGTCCTGCCTTTCCAGACTGAACTAATGTTCATCTTACCTATGTTGATTGAGGTCTCATATCTCCCTAAAATGTATAAAACCAAGTTGTGCTCTGACCACCTTGGGCACATGTCATCAGCAACTCCTGAGGCTGTGTCATGGGCATGCATCTTCAACCTTGGCAAAATAAACTTTCTAAATTAACTGAGACCTGTCTCAAATTTTGGGGGTTCACATTTGGTAACCACTGAGGGATTATGAGTGGAGATGCCCCTGACCTTTGACAAATCTCCTCCTGGTGCTTGGTACCAGCATGAGCTAACTTTATGGCTCAAACCAACAGGACAATTTGCTGAGGTGTGAGAGCATCCCCTCCAGAGAATCCCTGATCTCCCCAAATGTGGCCAAGATCTAAAGTTTATTTTTCCTTACAAATCCCTTCCCCCCCCACCGCTTTTTTTTTTGGAGTTCTACTTGCTCCCAACAAGGAAGGCAAGGTTTCCTGCTTCCATGATGATCCAAGGCAGGTAACTCCTTTGTGGAGTTTGAGCTCACTTCTTTTTTTTTTTTTTTTTTTTTTTGAGATGGAGCCTTGCTGTGTCACCCAGGCTGGAGTGCAGTGGTGCGATCTCAGCTCACTGCAACCTCCGCCTCCGGGGTTCAAGCGATTCTGCCTCAGACTCCCAAGTAGCTGGGACTACAGGTGCATGCCACCACACCTGGCTAATTTTTGTATTTTCAGTAGAGACGGGGTTTCACCATATTGGCCAGGCAGGTCTCAAACTCCTGACCTCGTGATCCACCCACCTCGGCCTCACAAAGTGCTGGGATTACAGGCGTGAGCCACTGCGCCCGGCCTAAAAGTACTTTTAGCTAATATAACATGCTTTTCTATGTTGTTTACATAGACTAATTTTTTCTAAGAAGCCAATAAATTACTCATGTAGCCTTATGTATATGCCAAAACTGAATAGAAAACTGATACCTCTTCTGCTCTAAATGGTGAAATAGCAAGTGAAAAAATAATGTAGCAAGAACTACGTGCTCATTGCATGTACTAAATTATTTAATACACGTGACACACTATAAATTAGTGACTGCTGCCATCCCCATTTTATAGAAAAGGAAATTAACTGGAGGCAATGGCATGCACCTGTGATCCCAGCTACTCAGGAGACTAAGGCAGGAGGATTACTCGAGCCCAAGAGTTTGAGATCAGCAGGCTAACATAGCAAGACCCAGTCTTAGGGCGGGGATAGGGGGGTGGGGAAGGAAGTTAAAACACAGAGAAGCTGGATTTAATATTTTGCAATTTTTTTACTTCTGTCCATTTTTT
>NW_012117502.1:0-943 GCF_000951035.1 Colobus angolensis palliatus | reverse complement strand
CAAAATGCCTCTTAAGCCCCTGATGATGGGTGCTGGTTTCCCTACAAAGGTGAACATGCTTCTCAGAAGATGCTCCTCCTACCTTCTGCATCAATGAGGGAAGTTTGGAGGACAAAGTACAGGTTACTTTTGGAACAATAGGTTCCAGTCTCCCTCTGTCCTTTTGACATATTTTCAGATGTAGAAGGGAAAGACCTAAGACACTATCCAAACCCATGGGCTCTATCATCACCTATAGGGTGTGACTTGTCACTGTAGCTGAGCCACCTGGCCTTAGCTGCATGTGTGCCACACAACCACTTGAAAGCTACCGGTTAGAAGGCAATGTGCTTGATACTAGATGCAGCCTGTTAAATATGTTATATGAATTCTAAAAATTAAATACATAAATCTTATTTTTGGTAAATATTGTCAGTCTCTAAAGGACACTATATATTTTAAATCTTATACTATAATTATAAATTTGTCTATTTCTCCTTATAGTTCCACTGTATTTGATTTACGTATATTGAAAATCTGTGGTTGGTTCCATGTAAGATCTTAACTGTCATGTCTTTTTGGATAAATATTTCTTTTATCATTACAAAATGTTTTTCTTTATCTCTTTTAGTCTTTTTCATCTGTAGTACTATATCTGTTATTATTACATCCGTATTACTACATCTGTTATTATCACATCTGTTATTATTTGCTTGATATTTGTTTTTTAAAATATATCTTTTATCTCACCTTTGGGCATCATTAGAAAATGGCTTAATATTTTCCGTTTTAGACCTACTGTTAATTCTTTATAATGAAATATGAGGAAGAAAATTTTTTTTTTTTTTTTGAGACGGAGTCTCACTCTATCACCTAGGCTGGAGTGCAGTGGCGCAATTTCCGCTCACTGCAAGCTCTGCCGCCTCCCAGGTTCACGTCATTCTCCTGCCTCAGCCTCCTGAGA
>NW_012117501.1:3179-3962 GCF_000951035.1 Colobus angolensis palliatus | reverse complement strand
AGTTCTTATAGACACAAATCTTACAGGCAAGATCTGGATGAAGCCTTGAGTGTTTGCCTTTCTGGGATCCAAAGAAACTCGTAAACCAGGGAGGATTTAAAGGAGGAGAGTAAGGGAAGTGAAAAGAGAATTTAATTTCCAAAGCCTCGAATTGACCCACACAGTTTGGCATGAAATGGTCACTTCTGCATCCAGAGCACACATTACTTTTTTGAAGCACCCGTTGAATGAGAGGAATACACACGTGCCCTCATAGGTTGAAAAAGTGATCTTTTCCGCATACATTGGTGAGTGTTTGAGAGCATTACTTGCACAATTCAACAATAAGGAGCGAGAGATGCTTAAAGAGGACATTACCCCCTAGTCAACGAATACATGGACCTGCAGCTGGAAATTACTTTAGTTTTAACTTTCAAGTAGACAAGAAACTTTTCTTTATGTCCAATAAGACTCTCTCTACTTAATTTTAGGCTGTACGCTGGTTAAAATAATTCTATTTGGGGAAAATATTGTGGTGGTTTGTCCCAAATCGCCCTGACATGTTCTCTGCCTTGAGTCCCCAAATCCCGGCCGTGGGGCGCAGCCTGTCACGCGTGGGCCAGGAGGACAGCCAGCGCACAGGGCAGATTGCCGCAGGTCATCCAGCCACCTTTTCTGTGCATTCATGTCAGGAATACAAGTTTCCCTGCACACTTGAAATCTAGGTGTAACCCAAGTTTATAGAACTGCTGGGAAGTGGAAGGCAGTCGGTTGCCTTTCTCAAAGGCTGCTCCGCAAGCAAGA
>NW_012117501.1:0-2139 GCF_000951035.1 Colobus angolensis palliatus | reverse complement strand
AGAGAATGAGACCTAAACAGGAGGAAGAGTTGATACGCATTAAGCTAAAGAATCTTGGTTCTGAAAAGAACAGCATTGTGTGTAAATTTAAATTTACATTTATTAGAATTCGCTCAGTAAATCGTGCTCTGCCATGAGGTCAAGGCCAGATTGGGCTTTATTTCCACAACCCCGTAAGGAGTAGCTCACCAGTGTCCTAAGTGGCTGTTTCCTGGGTGAACGTGATACGTATTTGCTGTCATGCTGGGAATACCAGTGAGAATCTCATGCATGGACAGAGGACATGATCGTCTTTATGTTTGTAACCTCGGGCCTGGAACAGTCTCCTTTTGTGTTCACTTGATTCTAAAAGGTCAGTGTTTCAGAATAGGCTTTTCACATGGTTCACAAGGAGGCCAGTTAGATCCTCTAGTGAAAAGGCAAACTCATGGCACCCTTCTGCTTCTCAAGGCAGGATGCTGGAGGGGCAAGTGAGATAAGACAGCGGACACGTGGAGGAGAACAAAGGGGAGCCCCAGGGGCATCTGCAGCCAGGTGGAGCCGTTCAGCCTTCTGGCTCACATCTGTTGGCTGGGTGGAGGTGTGAGGGCGCAGATCTGAAAACCAAGCGGTAACCCAGGGAGGGAACAAGCGCTGCGCAGCATTGATGAAACTTAAAAGATGAAGTCCTGGGCTGGGCGCGGTAGCTCACGCCTGTAATTCCAACACTTTGGGAGGCCGAGGTGGGCAGATGGCTTCAGCCCACTACAAAAAAAACCACACAAAATTAGCCGGGCGTGGTGGCATGTGCCTCTAGTCTCAGCTACTCGGGAGGCAGAGGTTGGGCGATGAACTGAGCCTGGGAGGTCAAGGCTGCAGTGAGCAGAGATTGCACCACTGCACTCCAGCCTAGACAACAGCCTGGACAACAGGCTTTTGGACACAGCCTGTTGCAAAAAAAAAAAAAAAAAAAAAAAAAAAGAACATTCTGACCCATGCTACCACATAGATGAATGCTGAAGACACTATGCTAAGTGAAAGGAGCTAGTCCCAAAGGACAAACACTGCATGATTCCACCTAGATGAGGTACTCAGAATAGTCAAATCCAGAGACGGGAAGTAGAGTGGGAGTTGCGGAGGCTGGAGAGAGGGAGGAATGGGGAGATATCATTTAATAGGAATGAAGTTTAAGTTTTGCACGATTAAGAAGTTCTGGACATAGCTTACACAACAGTGTGAACAATACTGAGCTGTACACTTAAAAATGGTTGACATGGTAAATTCCGTGTTATGTGTCTTTTAACCACAATTTTAAAAAATCAAAAATCCTGAAAGGTACTTTCTAGGGATGTGCAATGGGCTTTCCACAGCATTGCGTATGGTATGAGCACAGGGAAAGCCTTCTGCAGCGTACGTCAAGTCCCTTGACATGTTCACTCCTGAACGCCATCATTCTGCTTTGGGGACTGCTCCCAAAGGAATAAACCCAACTCAAGGAAAGGCTTTACTAACCAGTGTTGTTCATGTTACCAAAAAGTTGGAAGCCAAGACTCCTGGAAAGCTTGGCATGGTTAAATAAACCCTGAGCACCCACTGACTGGAATCACATGCAGCTATGGAAAGTGTAGTTTCTGGAAACTACAGAGTGACATGCAGAAATGCATAGAATGTTCCGTGAAAAAGAGAATATGCCAAATTATATCTACAGCATGATCTCAACTATGTAAAATGCCCAGGAATGAAAACACAAAATATTAATAGTGGTTGTCTGGGGTCATGAATCCATGGAAGATTTAACATTTTTAGTTTTTACTTGTCTGGGTCTTCTGGGTTTTTGAATGAGTGAGTGGTCTTGTTTATATCGGGAAGGTGTGTGGTAGATGGGAACACAGTCAAAAATGATCTTTAGTGAAGGAAAAGAAAGGAAAGCAATTGGCTGCTACAGGTAGACCCTGGTGGAGGAGGCTGTTCAGGGAGTCTCACGTTAGCTACATGGTTCTTGCAATAACCAAATCAGGCCGCTGGGGTTGTACTCCCATTTTGAACAGGAGAAAGTGAGGTTCCAGCAGGTTAGATAATTTGCCTTGGATTTAGCAAATAAAAGTTTTTGGCCGGGCGCAGTGGCTCACGCCTGCAATCCCAGCACTTTGGGAGGCTGAG
>NW_012117500.1:2945761-2948085 GCF_000951035.1 Colobus angolensis palliatus | reverse complement strand
GGGACCCTATCTAGGCAGGGTGGGACCCTATCTAGGGCCACCTGGTGCTAACTTTTTAGGTTTTGTAAGGCCTACTAGTTTCAACATCACATGTTGGCTGGATCGGTGATGTTCCCCGAGCCCTAAAACCAGCAAGTTTTTATTAGCGATTTTCAAAAGGGGAGGGAGTGCACGAATAGGGTGTGGGTCACAGAGATCACATACTTCACAAGGTAATAAAATATCACAAAGCAAATGCAGGCAAGGCGAGATAACAGGACCACCGGATGAGGTGAAATTAAAATTGCTAATGAAGTTTTGGGCACGCATTGTCTTTGATAACAGCTTATCAGGAAACAGGGTTTGAGAGCAGATAAACTATCTGACCAAAATTTATTAGGTGGGAATTTTGTCCACCTGATAAGCCTGGGAGCACTATAGGAGACCGGGGCTTATTTCATCCCATCGGCTTCGACCATAAAAGACGGGACGCCTTAAAAAGGGGCCGTCTATAGGCCTACCTTCAGGGCACATTCTCTTTCTCAGGGATGTTCCTTGCTGAGTAAAAGAATTCAGCGATATTTCTCCTATTTGCTTATGAAAGAGGAGGAATATAGCTCTGCTTCCCTCCGGCTCACCGGTGGCCAGTTCAAAGTTACCTCTCTTGTTCCCTGAACATCGCTGTTATCCTGTTCTTTTTTTTTAAAGATGCCCAGATTTCATATTCAAACACACGTGCTCTACAAACAATTTGTGCAGCTGACACAATCACAGGGTCCTGAGGCGACATTCATTCTCCTCAGTTTACAAAGAAGATGATGGGATTAAGAGATTGAAGTAAAGATAGGCATAGGAAATCACAAGGATATTCACTGGGGAAGTGATAATTGTACATGAAATCTTCACAATTTATGTTCAGAGATTACAGTAAAGGCAGGTGTAAGAAATTATAAAAGTATTAATTTGGGGAACTAATAAATGTCCATGAAATCTTCACAATTTATGTTCTTCTGCCACGGCTTCAGCCGGTCCCTCCATTCGGGGTCCCTGACTTCCCACAACATGTGAAGGACCTCTTCAAGGAGAACTACAAACCACTGCTCCACGAAATAAAAGAGGACACAAACAAATGGAAGAACATTCCATGCTCATGGATTGAAAGAATCAATGTTGTGAAAATCATCATACTGCCCAAGGTAATTTATAGATTCAATGCAATCCCAATCAAGCTATCAATGACTTTCTTCACAGAATTGGAAAAAATTACTTTAAAGTTCATGTGGAACCAAAAAAGAATCCGCATTGCCAAGACAATCCTAAGCAAAAAGAACAAAGCTGGAGGCATCACACTACCTGACTTCAAAGTATACTACAAGGCTACAGTAATCAAAACAGCATGGTACTGGTACCAAAACAGAGATGGAGACCAATGGAACAGAACAGAGGACTCAGAAATAACACCACACATCCACAACCATTTGATCTTTGACAAACCTGACAAAAGTAAGAAATGGGGAAAGGATTCCCTATTTAATAAATGGTGCTGGGAAAACTGGCTAGCCATATGTAGAAAGATGAAATTGGATCCCTTCCTTACACCTTATACAAAAATTAATTCAAGATGGATTGAAGACTTAAATGTTATACCTAAAACCATAAAAACCCTAGAAGAAAACCTAGGTAATACCATTCAGGACATAGGCATGGGCAAAGACTTCATGACTAAAACACCAAAAGCGGTGGCAATGAAAGCCAAAGTAGACAAATGGGATCTAATTAAATAAACAGCTTCTGTACAGCAAAAGAAACTAACGTCAGAGTGAACAGGCAACCTACAGAATGGGAGAAAATTTTTGTAATATACCCATCTGACAAAGGGCTAATATCCAGAATCTACAAAGAACCTAAACAAACTTACAAGAAAAAAGCAAACAACCCCATCAAAAGTGGGGCAAAGGATATGAACAGACACTTCTCAAAAGAAGACATTTATGCAGCCAACTGACACATGAAAAAATGCTCATCACTGGTCATCAGAGAAATGGCAAATCAAAACCACAATGAGATACTATCTCACACCAGTTAGAATGGCGATCATTAAAAAGTCAGGAAACAACAGGTGCTGGAGAGAATGTGGAGAAATAGGAACACTTTTACAGTGTTGGTGGGAGTGTAAAGTAGTTCAACCATTGTGGAAGATGGTGTGGCAATTCCTCAAGGATCTAGAACTAGAAATACCATTTGACCCAGCATTCCCACTACTGGGTATATACCCAAAGGATTATAAATCATGCTGCTATAAAGACACATGCACACGTATGTTTATTGCGGCACTATTCACAATA
>NW_012117500.1:2904807-2945661 GCF_000951035.1 Colobus angolensis palliatus | reverse complement strand
AAAACCAAACACTGCATGTTCTCACTCATAGGTGGGAATTGAACAATGAGAACACATGGACACAGGGTGGGGAACATCACACATCGGGGTCTATCGTAGGGTGGGGGGGATGGTGGAGGATAGCGTTAGGAGAAATACCTAATGTAAGTGAAGAGTTAATGGGTGCACCATTCAACAGGTCGCATGTATACATATGTAACAAACCTGCACGTTGTGCACATGTATCTTAGAACTTAAAGTGTAATAATAATAATAATAATAATAATAAAAACCAGGTAACTCCCCACTGATTATAAGTCCCCTACATATATGTATTTTTTATTTATCTGGATTGTTCAGCTGTGTACACTAGATAGCCCCTGGGGACTTGGTTTTTTTCTTTCAAGGTTGGATACTTTCTAATTTATTTTAAACTGTAGTAGCATAATGAGAGAGGCAGCAGAAACCCTACTCTGTGGTTCTACAGAACAATTAAAAGCCTCCTTTCTACTTCACTAGGAGAAAAAATACATAGAAGAAGGACCCTGAGTCATCAACTTTAGATTATACAATTTTCATATTCATGCATTACTCTCACTCCTAATTTATTCTGTTAGGCAATGAAGCAGCAAATGTTGGTTTACTTTAATTAAAAAGCTACTCAAATTAAACCAACATCATTTAAAGTTACATTAAATGAACCATCATACATCATGTAGTAATTACAACTATACACATATAATAGAGAACTGGACAGAATTAAAAACAAATTGTCACTGATGATGCTCAAATTGATCAATTTAGGCACAAAACACCATTTACTTGTATCCATAAGTTTAGATAATGCCTTGATATGCCATGAGGCTTATGTAGACAGATTAATTTCATTTTTCCCCCTTTCACTTTTGAGTTACATCGGATTTTGAGCTACTAAAACAATGTTAGTTCAAAAAAGAAAAAATTTAATAATTGATGCTGAGCTCTTCCAGTAGATTTAAAACAATATAAAATACATTGCAGTTGGCTTTTGAATAACATGAGTTTGAACTGTGGGATCCATTTTTACGCAGCTTTTGTTCCACCTCTGCTTCCCCTGAGACAGGAAGACCAATCCTGCTTTTCCTCCTCCTGCTCCTCCTCAGCCTACTCAGCAATGACGACCTTAATGATGATTCACTTCCACTTAATGAAAAATATATTTTCTTTTCCGTATGATTTGCTTAACAATTTTTTTCTAGCTTACCTTATTGTAAGAATACAGTGTGTAATGCATATAACGTGCAAAATGCACGTTAATTGGCTGTTTATGTTATCACTAAGGTTTCTGGTCAATAGTGGGCTATTCGTAGATACGTTTTTGGGAAGTCAAAAGTTAAACACAAATGTTCAACTGCATGGAGGAGCATCGCTCCTAAACCCTCACGTTGTTCAGGGTCAGTTTTATAATCATTAACCGTGATGGAAATAGTAGTAAGATTAATAATTTAATAAAGGGCTTACCAAATTAAGGCCGTCATATTAATCTCTGTTGCTGCCCGTTTGTATTCAGCCAGAGAGCCAAGTATAGTATTATATTTCTGAATGGCTGAAAAAAATCAAGTAAAGAAATATTTCTTTCTTTTTTTTTTGAGATGGAGTCTTACTCTGTTGCCCAGGCTGGAGTGCAGTGGCGCGATCTTGACTCACCGCAACTTCCACCTCCCAAGTCCAAGCGATTCTCCTGCCTCAGCCTTCCAAGTAGCTGGGATTACAGGCATGCGCCACCATGCCCCGCTAATTTTTGTATTTTCAGTAGAGACTGGGTTTTACCATGTTAGCCAGATTGGTCTTGAATTCCTAACCTCAAGCGATCTGCCCACCTCAGCCTCCCAAAGTGCTAGGATTACAGGCGTGAGCCACTGAGCCCAGTCAAATAAAGAACTATTTCATGACATGTGAAAATTATATGAAATTCAAATTCAATGTCTGTAAGTCATTTGATTGGAACACAGCTACAACTGTTTGTTTACATATTGTCTATGGCTGCTTTCATACTAAAGCAGAGTTGAAGAGTTGAAAGAGAGATCATATGGACCACAAAGTGTAAACAAATAAGCGATCCAGACCTTTTCAGAAAAAGAGTTTTCTGACTCGACTTAATATATTGATTCCCAGAATTTTGTGTAGACTATGTGCATCAGAATTAACTGAAGGAAAAAAATTAAAAGTGCAAATTTTTCATCTTTCTTTCAGACATTCTTATTCAGGGGCTCCAAAGCAGTTTTAGGGCTCAGCCTCTGGGCTTATCAGAATCTGTAGAGAAGTACAGGGCATCAGTTGGTTTGGGAATCACGGCCTCACTGTGTGTAGAGCGCTGCCCTTCTAGTAAGTCAATATTTCCTGGTTTGTCCTGTATCATTCATTTTGCATATAAATATAAATGATACTTTAAGAAAACTGACTCTCATTAATAATGATAATACATTTTTCCCAGAATCTATTTTGTCTATATCCTTAGAATATTTTTAGTTACACCTTTAGGTTAATATGCTAATTTAAATAGGCTAATCAATTTAAAGAGACAAAATCCATAAGGTGATATTACAGATTAAACTATTTGCCATCTAGAACAGATTAAGTACTAATATTTATAAGCAAAACTATCACTAGTATCCCATTGATTTAAATTTGACATGAAAATGGTGCTCAATCATGGATTATGCCAGGAAAAGAAAAAGACTAAGACTAAGACGTGGAAAGCGGTCCAGGTGCCATTACACAGACTGCAATGGATATTAATCCATGTGTTCTGCAGCTCTTGCTCTATGTGGAGTCTAGGTAAAGATTTTGACCTAAATTCTCTGAAACAAGGTTAGAGATGCTCCTAGATACTTGTGAAACCCTTATCAAATCTCTCTTTCAATTTCTCTCTTTTTTTAACATTGCTGTCACTGATTTATCAAATACAAATTTTTAGTTTATAATGTAATTGTGATTTTCTTCAGGGGTTATTTAAAAGCTTAATTGTAAAATAAAAATTTTTATGGGCCATGTAGGCAGTAAGTGTTAAATAACAAAATATAATTTGTATAACTTTTTGTTTTTTTTTTTGAGACAGAGTCTCGCTCTGTCGCCTAGGCTGGAGTGCAGTGGTGCAATCTCGGCTCACTGCAACCTCTGCCTCCCGGGTTCAGGCCATTCTCCTGCCTCAGCCTCCTGAGTAGCTGGGACTACAGGCGCCCACCACAACACTCGGCTAATTTTTCTGTATTTTTAGTAGAGACGGGGTTTCACCCTGTTAGCCAGGATGGTCTCAATCTCCTGACCTCGTGATCCACCCGCCTGGGCCTCCCAAAGTGCTGGGATTACAGGCGTGAGCCACTGTGCCTGGCCTAATTTCTATAACTTTTTAAATAAAAGGGAAAAAGTGAATATTATGAATATAATGTAAAATAATTAAATCAAGCTAATTAACATATGCATCACCTCACATGTTTCCCAATTTTTGTGGTGAGAACATTTGAAATTTACTGTTAGTGATTTTTGAAATGTACATCATTATTTACTATATTCACCACACTGTGCAATATATCTCAAAGTAAAAAAAAAAAAAGTATTTTTCCTGTCTAATTGGGGCCTTTTACACTTTGACCATCATCTCCCCATGACCCCAAATCCCCAGCCTCTGATAGCCACCATTCTACTCTCTGCTTCTTTGAGTTAACTTGTTTTAAATTTCACATATGAGTGAGAACATGCATCATTTGTGTTTCTGTGCATGGCTTATTTTGCTTAGCATAATGTTCTCCTATTCCATCCATGTTATTCCTATTTTTTTTTTTTTCAAGATGGAGTCTCACTCTGTCACCCAGGCAGGAGTGCAATGGCACGATGTTGGCTCATTGCAACCTCCGCCTCCTGGGTTCAAGCGATTCTTGTGCCTCAGCCTCCCTAGTAGCTGGGATTACAGGTGTATGCCACCATGCCAGTCTAATCTTTGTATTTTTAGTGGAGACAGGGTTTTGCCATGTTAGCCAGTCTGGTCTCGAACTCCTGACCTCAGGTGACCCACCCACCTTGGCCTCCCAAAGTGTTGGGGTTACAAGCATGAGCCACCATGCCCAGCCTCCATCTCTGTTGTTTCAAATGACAACATTTCTTTCTTTTTAAAGGCTGGCTGGTATTCCATTGTGTGTAAACACCTTTTCTTTACCCATTCATATGCTGAAGGACACTTAGGTTGATTCAATAACTTGGCTATTGTGAAGAATGCTGCAATGAACACGGGAGTGCAGATATCTCTTTGACATACTGATTTCAAAATTTTGGGGTAAATACCCAGAAGTGGAATTGCTGGATTATATGGTAATTTTATTTTAGTTCTTTTAGCAACCTCCACAATGTTTTTTCGTAACGGCTGTGTTAATTTACATTCCCTTTAACAGCATGCCAATGTTCCCTTTTCTCCACATTCTCTCCAATACTTTTCATCTTTTGCCTTTTGGACAAATGTGAGGTGATATCTCATTTTGGTTTTAATTTGCATTTTCCTAATGATGAGTAGTGTTGGGCATTTTTTCATATATGTGTTGGTCATTTGCATTTCTTTTTTGAAGAAATGTCTATTCAGGTCCCTTGTAATTGGTGTATTTAAATTCTTTACTTTTCAGGTAATTATTAATTTGTTACTGATTAAATCTGCCATAGTATTTATTTACTTTTTTGGTTTCCTTTGGTTCCCATTCCCATGTTTTTTCTTTTGACTTCCTGTGGTTTACTTGAATACTTCTAGAGGTCCATTTTGGTTTATTTACCCTGTTTTTGAGTGTATCTCTTTGTATAGTTTTCAGAGTGGTTGCCTGAGTATTACACTAAATATTACATGGGACTTCTCAGAGTTTATTGGTTTAAACATTTGACCACCTTAGTGGAATACAAAAACCTAAATTCCTTTTAGCTTCCTTTACCTTCCTCACTTCTAAATATTGTACTGAATCTAAGATGGTTTATAGATTTCTTTCAATAATCAAATGTAATTCATAAAAATCATGAGAAAAATGATAGTCTATTTTATGTACCTATATTTCTCTTCTTTATATTTTTTCCTTCCTTCCTGATACTCCACGTTTCTTTATTTTACCATTTTATTTTTCCTCCAAGCACTTCCCTTAGTCAGTCTTTAAGGATAGGTCTGTCAGCAACAATAACTTTTAAGATTTTTTTCCCTTGTCTCATTTTAATTTTCACAGGTTTAATTATGATATGTCTGGGCGTGGATTTCTTTGAGTTTATCCTGCCTGGGATTGACTCAGCTTCTAGTACCTGTAGGTTTATGTGTTTTGCCAAATTTGGAAAAATTTAAGCTGTTATTTCTGTGAATATTTCTTTTTGTCTTACTCTCTTTCTCCTCTCCTTCTATAACTCTGATGATCTAAATGTTGGATTTTTTCTT
Source organism: Colobus angolensis palliatus (assembly GCF_000951035.1). NCBI lineage: Eukaryota > Metazoa > Chordata > Mammalia > Primates > Cercopithecidae > Colobus > Colobus angolensis. Next base: position 2,940,251 of record NW_012117500.1, on the reverse strand, counting down.
ACTGCCCCATAGATTCCTAAGTTTCTATTCATTTTTTTTTCTCTATTTTTTTCTCTGTTGTCAGATTATATACATTTTATTTTTCTGTCTTCAAATTCGTTGATTCTACTTTCTGTCATGTCCCACTCTGTTAAGGCCATTAAGTGATTTCTTGATTTCTGTTATTGTTTTAGTTCTGTAGTTTCCACTTGATACTTTTTAATAACTTCTCTTTCTTTCCTAGGGTTTTCTTTTCTTTCCATTCATTTTAGGGAAATTTGTACTTGATTGTAAAAACATTTTGCAACAGCCGGTTTAAAATCCTTCTCAGATAATTCCAACATCCAATTTATCTCAGGATTAGCATCAGTTGATAGTCTTTTCTCATTCAAATTGTATTTTTTTTTTCTTTTTGGTTCTTGGTATGACAGGTAATTTTTCTTGTATCCTGGACATTTTGTGAAGAGATTCTAGGTCCTATTTAAATCTTTTAGTTTAGCATGCAAGTCACTCTGTTTAGTTTTATCCTGCAGATCCTGGCATACTATTGTGGGCTGTGGTTCCAATGACAGTTTAATTTTTAAAGTCTTTGTGGTGTTATTTTGGTCTGCTTGGGTTTATCTGGTGCCACTGGCTCTTCTATTAATCCCTACTGGTGCTGCCTAAGGGGTGGGAGAGATTTCTCCACCCTGGGGCACAGATGTCTCTTCATGGGGGGAAGGGAGCCTCTGGCTCATGAGGACAAAGAGGCTCTCCTGCCCTCATAGTGCTGGGATCATGCCTGCCTGTGGGAGACGGAAAGCATTCCTCAGTCCAGGAGCTTGTTGTGGCAGGATCTCGCCTAATGGGCACTGCTGTTTTTCTGGCTGGTGGAGGAAAGTCTCAGGCCTGTGGAGGCAGTGAAGCTTCGGCCAGGCTTGTTGTGGTGAGATCCCTCTTGCTGATGCTGCTGGGCGCCTCAGTATCTTTTGGTAAGGGAGGGGAGTGTAAGCAAAGCGGAAAAGGGGAACACTTCTCCAGCCGGTTTATTGTTAGTGGAACTCCGAACCAAACCCCTCTTACAATGGGACTAGAAGCTTACCTGGTGTTGTCAGAGGGTCTGTTCGAGCCATAGGAGGAATGACCTTACCTAAACTGCCTTCTGTTGCTTGTTTGGAGTCCTGGATTGACTCAGTTTCTTGGTCATGTTGGGTCTGAGTCACCTTTTTCTGTTGGGTGGGGAATGTAAGACACCCTGCTGCTGTGTTTTTCCTCCAATTCTGGATCTCAAATGAGTTTATCTTCTTCTTCATGCTTTTTGCAGTTTTTCTTTGGTTGTCTCTTGTGCTATTCCAGGGGTTCATAATTTTACTGGGCAGAGAGGAGCAGAGAGGAATGGACTTATGCCATCTCGTCTAAGACTTTTACCCAAAGTCGTAGGTAAACATCTTATTCAAATGTAATGCATCTATAGAGAAGGAACATTCTATGCTGTGGTTGAATTGTGGCTCCCAAAGAGATGTGTTCAAGTCCTGATCCCTTGTACACAGAATGTGACTTTATTTGGAAACAGCGTTGCTGACATTATAATGAGTTAGATGAGGTCCTACTGCAGGACGGTGGGCTCTTAATCCGATATGACTGGTGCCCTCACAAGAAGAGGAGAGTAGAACACAGAGATGCAGACACAGAGAGGGGGACATCATGTGATCATGGAGGCAGAGACGGAAGTTTTGTAGCTGCAAGCTAAGGCATGCCAAGGATTGCCAGTAAACCATCAGAGGATAGGAAGAGGCAAGGAAGCATTCTCCCCAACACGTTTCAGGGAAAACGTAGCCCCGCTGACACCTTGATTTCAGAATTCTAGCCTCCAGAATTGTGAGAACAATACGCATCTATGGTTTTAAGCCACCTAGTTTGTGGTATTTTGTTACTTCAGTCCTAGGAAACTCATATACTCTATATTTTGAAAATCCCTCCCAGCCAGAGGAAATATGGCCAGATTATGATGTCAAACAACTGGTGTGTCACGAAAGTGTCAAATATTTTCCTAGTCTATGACTAAAGTAAGTGCTACTAGCCATTACGTGTATCCTAAGTATTCAAGTATTTCTAAAGGAGGGAGACAGGACAGAGTGGTTCCTGCATGTTTCTTTTTATAACATACTCTATTTGAATACCTACTTACTGTGGTGCACAGGGACAAAGCCTTCACTGCTACTTGGCAAACCCTATATTCATCTCTTGTTGACTCCCTGTCCATTTTTCTCAGTTTTTTTTTCCTAAATTTCTAATTTTCTAAATTTCTCTCACACTCTAACTGTCTCCAGATGACCTACCCTCCTACTCATTATATGAAATGGGGGATTCATAAATGAATCCTCTCACCTCTCCTCCCATCATCTCCCAAGTAGTGTTCAGATCAGCGTTGTATCTCCTCCTACATATTTCCACAACATTCATCTTTGAAGATAAAATTCAGCTTCAGGTCAGCTAGGTCTGGGGAGAAAGTGTCAGGAAAGTACAAGTGGAGGTATATCATTAGGTGTACTTCCTGGCATTTCTGGACCTTCAGTTTTTTCATCCATAAAAGGAGGATATGGGATTAGATTATCTTGAGATTTCCTTCCAACCCAAATTCAAGAGATCGCTTATTGTGATGGATAAATTTGAGAGACAGGCTGTTAGAAGAGAGCAGAAGATCTGTGCAAGAGAATGTGGCAAGTCATAGACCATCTCCTTCTATTAGTTACACTTTACTTTCTGGTGGGAAGCAATGAGCAAAGAAAGGAATTAGGATGGAATGGGAAACCTTTGGAGAGTCAGTCCACATGGTGTAAGGGAAGACATGTCCCAAATGAGATGCAAGAATCCTGGAGACTCAATAACAGTCAGTTTTGTAGTCATGCTCTATTCCAGCACTGTCACATAGAAATGTCATATGAGGCACAGAGGTGAGTCACATACATGAAAATCAACAGGTGAAATCCACATTAATAATATATCTGAGTTAACTCAATATACTCAAAATACCATCATTTAATCATATAATCAATATAAAAATTAATGAAATACTTCACCTTATTTTTTCTAAGTGTTTGGACTCCTGTGTGTATTTTTCACTTATGTCACATCTCAATGTGACTTATGACATTTCAAGTGCTCAGTAGGCATAGTGGATAGTTGCTACCATGTTTAATAATGTAGGTTTATACTACGTACTATCAGTGACTTCTGATTGTGTATATATTACTTTTTTCAATCACCACTAAACTATTTGCAAATTATTCCTCTTCTTTTAGGTTTCGTCCTTCCTACCCCTCTTGCTGGGTTTTTCACCTTGATGTCTGCTGTTAGAACTCCAAATTGGGTTCACAAGGATAATAATGATGCCTCTTAATCCTTCCTTACCTAACCAAAATGAGAATATAAAAGAAGACATACTGCAATGAAGCCTATAAGTTGTTTTTATTTTATCTTAGTTTTATTTTTGAGAAGAGTCTCCCTGTGTCACCAAGACTGGAGTGCAGCAGCGTGATCATAACTCACTTGTAACCTCAATCTCCCAGGCTCAATCGCTCCTCCCACCTCAGCCTCCCGAGTAGCACTACTGGTGTGTGCCACCACATCCAGTTACTTTTTGTATTTTTTTTATAGAGACAGAGTCTTGTGTTGTCAAAGCTGGTTTTAAACTCCTCACCTCAAGTGATCCACCTGCCTCAGCCTCCCAACATGCTGGAATTACAGGCGTGAGACATCACTTCCTATCAAAAACCTGTAAGTTGTTTAAAATGCTATTTAATGTATTTGTAGTGTTTGGTGATTTGCCACGTGTTTTTGCTACAGTGCCTTATTTAGTTTTCACAGTCATGCTGTGAGGTTTTCCCACCAGTGCTTCCACCTCCTTTCTAGGCACACCTAAGATGTCAGTATGTCAAAAGCTAAAATAATAGTTCTTTATTTCTATGCCTGTTTTTCTTTCTTTATTCTTGATCTTAAAAAGACTTGTACCATCATTTGCCACATTGGCCTATCTGGCAAACAATCTAGACACCTACTGTGCTTCTCCCCTCTCTCCTCTTTAAACCTGATATCTAATTAATATACCATCAAGTCCTGCTGATTCTATCTTTCAAATATATCTTAATTGTATATACTACTTCTGCTTTTTAAAAAAAAATTCTCATTTTGATGTTGAGTCTGTAACATTTCATGCCTAAACAGCTGTCATATCCTTCTAACTGGTCTGTGGCTCAATGCCAGTCCCCTACTCAATCCTCTACAATCCCCTTTCCAAAACACAAATTTATCATGACACTTCCCACATGAAATTCTAATGACTCCCCATTGTCTAGACTCATGCCTCTCCAAGTTTAATATGAGCTCAAACAATCTGGGCATTTTGTTAAATTGCAGATTCTGACTCAATAGGTCTGGGCTCCAGATTCTGTATTTTGAACAAGCGATGACAACGCAGCTTGCCCACGGACCACACTTTGAGTAGTAGCGGCCTAGGGGATAAAGTTACAAACTCCTTGGAATTACATTCACTAAGCTCTAAGGACCTGGCCTCTCTCTAGTTCTCAGCCTTAAAATCTGTTTTCCTTCATCTTCAATCAGCCTAAAGTATTTATGTACTCTCTAGGATCTCCAGTCTAGAGATAGTCCTTCATTTTTAGCATGTGAAAAAAAGTTCACTTGAGCTAAAACCCCCAAATTTAAAATTCCAGTAACTTTTTGTCTACCCTCACAACCCCATCACTGAAGGCAGCTGACACAGGACAGGCAACAAGCCCCAACCTCAGCATTCATTCTGCCCTCTTGTGGCTTTTGCTTTCAAATAAATCCAAAGTAAATTTTTTGCTGAGCCTTCACAATTCCATTTATTGCCGGTCCAATTCAGCATGTGGTGGGTTGGAGTTGGGGACTGGGGAAGAACTACTCCAGATCCCCAAGGCTGACACTGGTGGGTCTTGTTGAAGCTGCGTGATGGCCTGGATCCTTTCGGGGCTGTTCCAGACAGCTCTGTGATAGATGGTATCTCTCCTCTCTCCTTTCATGACCATGATCCTTTAATGTCAGGCCGACAATATTGTCCTGTTGTCTGGAGTTTTCCTTAGTTTTGTTTGATGCATAAACCTTCCTTCTTTCTTACCAGCCAAGGTACCGGGGTTAAGTCCAGTGTCCAGCTCTTTCCTCATCCACATACCCAGAGTGCTGTTACTTTTATGTGTTCCTTAGTTCTCATTCTAGAAATCTTTGTGGAGCAACTGCTATGTGTCTGACTCTGTGCTAGGTACTGAGGATATAGTGATGAAGGAGATAGTCATGACTCCTACACTTAACACAGCTTGAAGGCTATGAGTGAGACAAACCACTTAAACAGGGAAATAGACGAATATGTTGAAAAGAAAAGAAAAGAAAACAAAACAAAAAAACAAGAAAAGAAAAGAAAAGAAAAGAAAGGTAGGGTGCTTTGGGAACCTGTAGCTTGCGCTATTCGCCTGGAGTTCTGATAATTTAACTCACCCCAAGATATTGATATCTGATGATTACTTGCTGCTTCACAGCTACAGTAGCATTGCCATTTTAAAGTCATCTTTCTTTTTATTTTTATGATTGTTATTGTTAGTTATTATAATTCTTTATGATCAGAGGTCAAATATTTTAACTGCATTAGTATTAAATAAGTTAACACCATGTATTAATCAATTCCTCATTTGATTGCAAAAATCAGAACCCAGCCTGAACTACTGAAGCAAAGAGGAGGAAACCATGATAGTAGCTGAGGGCAAGGTTGAACAACCAACCCACGGGAAAGACAGAGGGGCAGGTGGATTCATAGACAATGGGAACTTGGTACTTGAACATCCTCCTCTCTTTCACTCTATGCTTCTCACCTATGTCTCTCCGTACTGTTTACATTTCATAGCTTTGGCCTTTAGGTGGAAGTAGACTATTTTTCCTAGTTCCAAGCTAATAAAATTCAGAGGAGAACTCATTAGTGATCATCTTTGGACCAATCATGTGCGGCCAGGGGAAAGAGGATGACAGCTTTTACTATGGCTGTGTGGTGGGGAGGGGAGAAGGACACGGGTCCAGAAGAAGGGAGCGGTGCTGGGCAGACAATACTATAAATGTCTGTTTGCTATGCCTGGAAAGAAAATTGCTAGTATTTCCAAGTTCTGACACATTTTAATATTTGGAATTCAGAAAAAGAAATTGGAATTCTTGGGAATTTCCAAAATTATGTTATTCTTAAAATATGTCCAACAGTCTTCATATTCTTAAAATGCATGATTGTGGCTACCTAGAAATATTTGATTAATAAATAAAAAATACTAAGTTTAGAAAAAAACTTACTAAGAACTGTAGCCTACAGTGAGTATTTAAATACTGGAAAATGGTAGTGAACATTGTTTATTAGTATTCAAATGATGTTACATTTACATCTTCTAGCAACTTAACAACACAATACTAAAGTACGCGTCTAAATTCCCCACTTAAGGACACATTTTGTTTCTCAAACTTGATCGATTGAATGCCTCTCACAGCATTTGTATGAAGGATACCATACATATAGGCTATGAATACACACGACATGGCAGCTGCAAGCGAAAGAGACTGATTAGACTGGTCATTTCTCTCCTATGTAAACCTATCATGTTACCTGAAAACCTTGACTTTTACCTTCAATCTCTTGTGTCAGTTTTTACTTCTCTTGCTTCTGACTTGATATTTGTGATTTTCTTAGAACCAATGAGGCATCTAGATTGGTGCCTCATCTTGACTGGTGAGGTTTAATTCTTAACAGGAGAATTATAATTCTTTTCCCTATTTTTCTGGTTTTTCAATTTTTCTTGGAATCTAGGATTTGGAAAATGGTTTCTCATGAAATTCTGGGAAGAAATTCCTACCTGAAAACACTGCTATTTATACATAATTTCTAGAGGGAAATGTGTTTCAAGTTGCAAATGACTAATTTACCATTGTGAGAATTCTTGAAAAAGCCCTTTTTGGGCAAAGAGGCTTTACAACATGGCCCGTGTGGTTATTCTTCTTTTCCCTACAACAGAGATGGAATTACTGTATTATGATCACTGTTCCTAAAGCGGACTTCTAAAATGCTCTGAATGTCCCTTCTCAAATTAATTATATCATAGTGCGGCAAAATAAGGAAACCTGTCATGCTCTGTGAATTTCCTTGGTAAGCTTTGTCTGGACATTATACTTGCTCATATGTTTAACATTGATATTTTTAAAAATGGGGCAAAAAGAAGCCTTTTCCTCAGTTTCTTGAAAAAACTTAGAAAGTGTGATTCAATATCCCGCAGTACAGCCCCAATTTTTGCACCAGCAGAAGCTATAAAAGGGATGAAAACATCGCCTTGCTTTGATGCATGTGTCACCAGGTTTGGCTGTGTCCAGTGGATAGGTTCTTCTGGGGCTGACCGTTATCCCCGAGCATCCAAAATGCTGCGATATTTGAAAGATGAAAATAATAATCCCACTAGCAAAGAACTGAAAGTCTAGGTGATATTTGTATTTGAGGAGATTTTCGTGAGAACTGCAAATAAAAGAGACAGAAAGTGACAAGTCACGAACATCACAATGATGGTCCTAATAGCACACTTGTGTACCCGCCAAACATATGGGTTGAGTGATTCCTAAGGGATTAAACACTGTAATATGGGCAAATAGAAAAACAAGTGAAGTCAGGTTCCTGGCACGCAGACATTCAGGAGACATTTGCTATATTGAATTCAAGTGAGTGCCTTCCCTTTGAGTTGCTTTGCAATATAGCTGCACTGGTGAACCAAGTCAAAATTTAAAAACTCTTAAAATCACATCTAAATAAATTTATAAGCAAGGGCAAACAAACATGGGGTAAACTTACCACTGCTAAACCTCAACTCGTCATAACCATACAAAACACAGCCCTTAATTACCCTAGAGTTTTAAAGAAAGAACAGAAACATTAGAAAACAAGCTGACCTTAGTGTCTATGGAGAATCTAATATTCTATCTGCCTTCTCTAATTGCAACAAAAATAGTACACAGTGAAAAATAATATGTTTGGAATGATCAATTTTAAATGCGAAAATGGCTTAGAGAATGAATACAATTTGTCTGCTCTTTAGACTTTTTAGTGAGGTAAGAAGATTTAAGAAAATTTAAATAAGACTTGAAACAAAAGAAAGGTTTTGTAACCAGAAAAATTAAATGAAGCAGAATGACTAAGTCTCTACCCGTTGTGGTTAATTGAAGCTGCTTTATATGTGGGTACCAGTGGGAACTTGGGAGTAATCGTATCATAGGCGCTTGTAAACCTTCTGGATTTGCAGGGAATTATGAGGATTCCCAAGATTTCACTTTAGTAATATGGTAAACCATCTCTCTAAAACCCAACCTTCCAGCTGGTGCAGCCTTCTGCCAAGCTCCTGTGGGTCTCTGGGAGTTTTCATTTGAACCAAGCAGTTAGTGGTAAATGGAGTGCATTGGGAAATTTCCACTTGGGGGGATCTGATATCTGATTTCTTCCCTCCAGTGCACCCTCTGGGGTACTCTCAAGTGTGGCTTAGGGTCATATGAGCAGTCTCCTTGGACTTATCTCCTCATTCTATCTGTCTCAGTCCCAAAGCTGCCTCGGCAGGTAGTTTGGTAACACAGGATTAGCGTTGCAGCAGCAAGGGAATAGCCCTTCTAGAGTCTAAACAAAATTCTGGACAGTCACCAAGAGAGAAGTGCAGAGTAGCCAACCTTTCTTTTCTCATGGTGCACGTGCATCTGCTGCGAACATGGAATACCACAGCAGTCCGCCAGCTCAGGTACAGTCAGCAAGGAGCCATGGGAAGGGCTGGGAGCCTGGAATAATTCTCATTCCAAACCCCTATTGAAACCAGAAACCCAGAGAAACCCAAGAGTGATTTCCAACTCCCTGACTCCTTTAACTTAAAAACAAATTGTAAAAAACTTTAAAAGCAAAGAGAAACAAGCAAAATGAGGAAAGGAAAGGAGGAAAGGGAGGAAGGAAAATGGAAGGAAGAAAAGAAGGAAGAAAGAAAGGCAGAAATGAAAAAAAGAAAGAAAGGGAGAAATGAAGGAAAGAAAGAGCTGAAATTTTTAATTCCCAGACAACAATTACCAAGCTAATTATGGAAGAAATAAAATATGACAATGATAACTAGGCAATCCTTATGGGAGGAATCAATACCTCTCTCCCAGGAAACTACCCAGAGGACATCCTTAGCTATATTTTAAAACTTGTTATTGAATAATAAGTTTATTGCTATCATCAACATAATTTTGAAAATGGTGGTGGTAGTGTAGTGGGCAGACAACAGAAAAACCTTGTTCCCATTTCCTACTAGGAAAGCTATTAATGAATTATATGATATGACGTGAAGTGATGCCATATTACATTTAAATTATATAGCTTGCTACAGGGTTTTTTTCATTGAGGCAGATTGTCCACAGAAGATATATTTCTGAAGTAGGAAAAAAATGAAGTTGAGCATTCATTTTTAACAAAAGAGATTATTTGATCTCTCATATGAAACTGAGCTACCCTATCTGGTTACTGTAATCTTTGACTCACAGTTCATCCTGTGTCTTCCCTGGTAGCAGTTACTGTTGGTGTCCCACTCATATTCCCTCAGCTCCCCATTTCTGGGCACCCCAATTGGTAAGCTCTTGTGACTTTTCCCCCGAGGGTTTTCTCTGGCCCCTGGGAATCATCTAGTCCATGTGTGGGCCAGAACAGAAATGCCTAGGAGGTAACACCTGAAAGCCAGCTTTAACCAGGACTGAGAAAGGTGGAGAATAACCCAGATGATAATGCTCTTGGTGGAGAATAACCCAGCTGCCTCCTGCCTTGGTTGGGATAATACTGAAGTATGTTCTACACAGTTAATCAGAGTTCCCCAAAGGCAATGGTCCTAAGTTCTCCACCTGCTGGTATTACCTGCTGAATAGCCTCTTGTAACACATCCTTGTCTCAGGATATGTATTGGGGAAACCCATGACAAGACATTCATCAAAGGCCCAGTTTCACCCACTTTATCATCCCTCTCCCTGAACTCTTACGCCCAGTCACCTATGGAGCAACAAGTCTCAGAAGAACTTGGCCTAAGACAGAAACGAAGCACTCAACTGTCTTCTTCTCTCTTCTGGCTTGTACCCATTACAGACCCTCCTGTACCCCCATTTTCACCTGTAGTCCTTGCCTCACCCCAACCCAAATCTTATACTCCTACCTGTAAGCTGCCACTCATGGAAATGGTAACCACTACAAATTCTTGATCTAAAAAATGAAGCTTCATGGATAAAATAACAGATGGAAAAGATAGGTACATATCAACTTCCTGCATGCAACTCTTCTCAATTCATTAAAACTGGAGTTTCTGAGGAACATCCGGAAATCCAGACATTTCCTATGATTGTTGTAGCTAAGATAAAAGCAAGCAGAGCAAGCCTGATTCTATGCCCACCACCCTCTCTTTCCCTACTCCAAGGTGATAAATTGTTTTAATAGTTTGAAAGTACCATTGCTTTAGCTCTTATGATATATTACTTCTGTTATTGCTTTCTATTTATATCTCTAGTCCAACAGTTCCTGGAACTGTTGATGTGTAAAGTTTAAACCGACTGCAGCAATTCTGAACAAAACTGACAGCTCTCTCTGCATTCTCTTAATAGGAAAGTCTTTAAGGCAAAGAACTGGGTAAGAAGAGTTTATTATACATTCCTGAGCAGGTATGTACTTTGTGATCTAAATTAGTAAGAGATATTTTTCCCCCTGATTTGCCCTATAAGTTATTTTTATTCCATGATGATCATTCTTTAACCTCTTTCTTCAGTGGGCCATAGCTTTGCTCCGACTTGCATTTACTCTCCTTCTCAGTCATTTGATTCTCCAACTCGCAGACTTTTGGACAGACCAATGAGTTTAAAGAGTTTCCTGAATTAAGGTTCCAGGCCACCTGAATCAGCATGACATGGGGCAGTGATTAAAGGGGCAGATTCAACAGGTCACTCTCAATGGACTTGATGCAGCTTTAAAGGAAAGGCAAAGTGATCCTTATGTACAAATACATTTGAAAACCACAGATGTGGGTGTGCAAATATGACGAGAAGGTTTAGACTATATAATGCTTGGAACTAAGTTTTCCTTCTCTCTCCCAGGACTGAATTCATGGCATTGACCTCATTAGCTGGCTGTAGTGAATTAAGCTAATAAACTTTTATACCGATGCTTATTCCTAGGAGTGACCGAGATTCATGCCAATCTCTTCTGCTGGAAAGTGGAAAAAAGAAAACAAATTAAAAAATTGCTTACAAAGAGTAAAAGGCACCCACACTTTCTAATGGAAAAAATATGACAATGTGTAAGCATAACACTTCAGGGGGCAGGAGCAGGGCTCATGTTTTCACTATTTTGATGAACTTTTCCTCTGGGAGCTAATCTTTGAGCAAAGAAGTTCTAGTTTCCTGACTGAGATGATAGGAAAAAAAACAAAACCAAAGAGATTAATTTGCATACTTATTGGGAGAAAAATGTTCTTGTTTTTATTTTTATTTTTTTCCCCTAAAATCAGTAATCATGTGTTTTTGTTGATATTTTTAGTTCAAATCTCATGTGGTCTATGTAAATTCTCTCTCTTTTTCTCATCTGTCAAGATGTTATTAAGTAAATTCAGTCTCTTTAGAAATAATCATTGTTTCCTGGCCCTGAGTTTGGAAGGATTTCCAAAGAAGATGACAGAAGCTTGGATCAGAGTCACACTTGGCATTGTTGAGACAGGATTCGTTATAGGCATATAGAGTATAGCTCAGCTTCAGGAGGAGGGGGGCTTTACTTTAGAATCCCATAGCGAATGTGTTTGTGGATGTCATAAACCATTGTGAGAAAACATACGTGACTCTGTTGAGTCAACAAATACATTCTTTCTGAGTAGAGAATGAGTGTGGGATCACTTCATCTACGTAAGAACAGAACAATACTAATGTCTTCTTAAGACTCTCCGTTTGCAGAGCAATGTGCAAAATACACCTCTTTGATAAAGAATGTCACATTTGCTACTGATGAGAGATGGCAGCCTGTGACATTTGCCCATGAAATGTTTATATTGTTCTTTGGATATTGCAGCATGTCCTTATATCCATTTTTAATAGAAATATGACTGACTAAAGGATTGTGGACTCTTGCCCTCTGAATGACTTTATAAACTCTACTGTTTTTCTAGCCCGATAAGTTACACATTCCCTATCCTGTGGCTCTCTAACTCTTTATATCTCACCAATAATTTCCTAAGTCACAAGATCTGGAAATGCTTCTTTATCATTTCAACACCAGCAACATGAATGAATAATGTTTTGCACAGATTTTCTGTTTGTGAGTCATTGACCCAGGGAACATAAAGCAATGTTTCAGTTTCTATATATTTGAATCTTTGTTTCTTTCCTCATAATTAGTGTCCATTGTGTTTCAAAAACCTATTTTAATGTATTTGTTAATAGAAAAGTATTAAATGAAACCATAGAAACCTCTGGAGGAGAAGCAGTTCTGTTTCTTTTTAAAAACAAGTAATTAGCTTAACTTATTTTCCAGTCAAATAGAAAGCTTTAACAGTTAAAAATGATAATTTAGTAACTACTTTTTTCTGCATTTAATCTCTTTGAACTGCTACCTCTACATATAGTCAGCCAACTCTTTGAAAAGAATTATTCTTATTCATTAAAGTACTTTTTAAAAAGTTTACACATTATATACATGTCTTAAGTTTTATGCTTTATTCAGTAGATGGATTTCCGAAATGTTATGTTAAAAATCTCATTTTTAAAAAGTGGTCTTCATTTCTCCATCACTGGTATAATTGAACTGGTTTATTAGTTTTGTTTTGGCTTAAGTTTTTTAAATGTTGACTTCTAGATTTTCTGCTTCAATCTCATTGTAAACCTAACACCCAAACTTCAGCTGAATTTGATAATTTATAAACCACTGCCACTCAACATATGGTCTATGGACCAGCAGCATCTGGGAACTTGTTAGAAATGCAGCATCTTAAGCCCCAACCCAGATCTGCTGAATCAGAAGCTACATTTTAACAAGACTTTCTAGATGACTCTTGACATTAAATTTGAGAAGCTCTTGTCAGCCTAATACTTCCTCTTTATAATGGCATTTCCAAATTAAAGGGACTCAGTATAAATTAAGGTATCTTAAAAATATACCATAAAAACCTGAAGATAGTGAATCTTCAAGGTAAAAGAACCTGGATGGTTTACTCTGCCACTGAGCATCCTCCTGGCAGCTCAGCCTGGGCTGGAGGTTGTTAAGTGCTATGGCTTTTCCGTGGTGAACTCCTGGCACTGTACTGGAGACATGGTTAGAATGTGTGTGGTGAGGAAGCTCACAGTCAACAAGGAGAGACTCATAGGTAAATGTGTAAATATAATACACTTCACAGTAGAGATATAGAAGTAGGACAGAGGGAGTGAATAATCCTGTGGGTGGAAGGTGGGGCAGAGGACAGAATAGGAAGGCTTCCCAGAGAATATGACTCAGTTTTAAGCATTTCACCCCACGGGCAAGTTGGAGAATGTTCCAAGCAGACAGGCCTAAAGACAGCGAGGTAGATAAGTATCTCTGAGGAAATTCTCATGGTTTGGTTTTGCTGAACAAGAGGTATATATAGGTGAGGGGAGCAGCAGGTAGGAGTGGACCCATGGAAGTGGGGGCAAATAAGGCTGAATAATAGACACAAATGGCCTATTGTGTGAATGTGGCGTATGTCAAAGGGAGCCTGAAGAATCCTAAACAGAAGGGCATGGCCAGCATTGTGTTTTGAAAGGTCGTTTTGGATGTCATGTAGAAAATGGACTGGATTAGAGTCAGGAAGCTGAGTATGTAGGTGGCTACAGGGGTCCAGGTAACAGATAATGACTACCTGGCATGAAGTGGTGGTGGGAGGATGGACAGCTCAGAATAGAATCCAAAAATAAAGAGGAGGAATTCCTTTTCTGATCAGATGTTGATCAAAGTTGACCCTTCTGCCATCAGCCTCTCCTTCAAACCTTTGAGGACAATTGTTATTTGCTGAGTCTTTGCTTATTCAGAGCAAATGTGTCCAGGTCTTTGAATTGCTGCTTGTGTGACATGATTTTATTTCCTTCTTCAAGTATTTCAGCGTATTTATATTCCTTATACATTGTAGTTCCAAGAGTTGAAGAGAAGGTAAGATTGGGTGGGGAAAGGGAACAAAAACTGACCGGGTTATACACAAGCCAAGTGCACCACAACCACTGGCTCATTTTGTTTCCAGAACCCTACAAAATGTATTATTACCTCATTTACAAATGAAAACAGTAAGGCTTTGGAGGTTAAGAGTCTCACTTTTGGATTACCAACTACTAGTAATAGAATCCAAATTTGTACCCAGAGATGTGTGTTTCGTATGTTAAACTATCTGCCCTGCAAGGATGCTTACAGCATCTTAAACTACCACTTCGCTATGGTTTGCTGTGACAACAACAATGACTTCTTTGGCTACCAACCTTGCCCATTTGATACATTACCGAGAACTAGACTGTAAGAGGATAAGACCCCTAAGCAGCCAAGTAGATGGAACAAAGTCCAAATTCTCTATTTATAAGAAGGGACGACACCTTCAGAGCTTGTTTACTTTGTTTGTACACAGTTCTCCGAAGCTTGGCCATATGTTTTTGCAACCCACAGATGATTAGAAACAGCAAATTAAGACTGAGTAGGAAGTAAGTGAGATCTAATAGCTGATAAGATGACATCAAGGGAAGAAACATAAAAATGTAAAGAGCCATAGATATAAAATGTCAGGAAGCTTTGGTAATAGTTTTGGTCACCAATATAGAGAAAGACAAACCCATCATCTCAAGTAGTCCTTGAGGGCACAATTTTGATTATAGCAAAAAATTACAGACCTTTAGAGTCAGTATAAACCATATCTCTCACCTGAAGGAAAAAGTCTCAATATAGCATCCTGGGCCAGAGGGGTATTTTTTTTCTCTACTTAGGTCTTAGTGGAGCAAGGAATGCATCGCTCTATATGACAATGCACTTCTCTTTTTTCATTAGAAGTCATTAGCAATCACAGAAGATTTTTACAGTCTGCCAACCCAAATCTTTTTTTTTTTTTTTTTTTTTTTTGAGACGGAGTCTCGCTCTGTCGCCCAGGCTGGAGTGCAATGGCCGGATCTCAGCTCACTGCAAGCTCCGCCTCTCGGGTTCACGCCATTCTCCTGCCTCAGCCTCCCGAGTGGCTGGGACTACAGGCGCTCGCCCCCTCGCCCCGCTAGTTTTTTGTATTTTTTAGTAGAGATGGGGTTTCACCGTGTTCGCCAGGATGGTCTCGATCTTCTGACCTCGTGATCCGCCCGTCTCGGCCTCCCCAAGTTCTGGGATTCAAATCTCTTAGTAATGTTTGGTAATGTCTGCCAGTTGACCAGTGTTTGGTGCTTTTCTACATAACAGTCATCCAAATATGAGGAGACAAGAGTTACCAGTGTGGAATGGTAATCAGAAGCTCCAGGATCACAGATAGTCTTCAACAAGCATCTCCTCTTTCCTCTCCCACTTCCTTTTGAGTCTTCTCAGAGGTGTTCAGCCCCCTGTGGTGCCATGCCCAAGCCATTTCTGCTCAAACTCAGGGAATGAAATATTCTACCATCATTTTAAGTTGTAAATACTAAAATAAAACAGTTATTTAAAGTGTCCAGATCAAACATACTAATTGATTTTTCATTTTCACTGGAAGTAAGTCGTCTTCCTGTTCTCCATACTCCTGCCTCCAGCCTTTGAGGATGAGAGCATGGCAGCCTTCTCTATGCTCTCCCTTGCTCATCTTCCAACTCTGTAACTGCTGCTCCCAAACACAGAGATCTCAGCAGGGGAGAGAGAAAAGTTAAGACGGAACAGGAAAGTTCTTACTTGACTAATACCACCCCAAACCAGCTCCTAAGTCTTAAAGTTTAATGTCCACATTCATCATGTGGAAATCTTATCACAATGAAGATTCTGAATCAGTATGTATGGGATGATGTCTGAGATTTTGCATTTAGGATAAGCTCCCAGCTGCTGCAAATGGTGCTAGCCTATGGTCCATGCTTTGAGTAACAAGGATTTAGAGAGTTCCTTTTGGTCCACTCACTATAATTCTTTTAATACAGAAAAGGCTGCTCGTTCAGTGAGTTGTCTTTCAACTCCAGCCCACAGTATTATACATCATTGCCCCTTACTGCTGGGTACCCTAACCCTGGAAGGCCACCCACTTGGTCAGAATACTTTTCAATATAACCTCAGAGTCAGTTTCCACAGATAACACCTCTGGCCCTTGGGTTTCACTAATTTTGATCTTCATTTTGACATGAGTACTGATGCTTCCTAGACAGCTGTGTTTTCTGAGCAGCCATAGAGCTCCGTAACTTTCCAAGAGATGAATCAAACCCCAGTCCCTCTGGCCTTCAGGTGCAGGAAATGCACATCCATCTCTCCCACCACACTGAAGAACACACACTGGGTTTGGGCTTGGGAATGAGGGAATTGAAATGGAATGTGCAACTGTCTCTGAAGAGGTTGCTTCACAATTTTTCTTCCCTTAAACAAAAGCTAGCTCTTTTAAATTCTTAATCTAGATGAAGGGTCATGTATCCTGTAACCGGTTCTCAATATTTCATTTGAAAATTTGTTTTTTGGTGATTGCTGTCACAGCAAACTTTAGTGTCTCACAAAGTACAATATATGTTTGTTCTATTCTATAACAACCATCCTGTTTCTGCTTAATACAAATTTTGAATATTCACTATTTTCTAGAAGCCTTTCCATTTGTCAATACATTCCATGAAATGAGGGTAGCTAGAATCAGACAGTACTCCACATAGAGTCTGAGCAGCCCAGAGTTCATAGGGAGGTATGTTGCTGTCCTTTATCTGTTTGACTTCTGTTAGGGCTCCTGGAAGTTGAGGGTATAAGGAAGAGAAAAAGGAAAAAAGGGAGGAGTCAGTAAGTATAGACTCTTAAGTCTAAACTACCTGAAAAAAAATGAGATACTGTTAATAGAAAACAGAGAAATTAGATAAAGAGATTGAATACAGGGAGAGGAGTTCCATTTTAGATATATTGAATTTGACATGCCAGCAGGACCCTGTGTGGAAATATTCAGTAGATAGTAAGCAAACTGGAGACCGGAATATACTGGAGGTAAAACTTAAAGAAAGAGAGCGATTTGGAGATTATCTTCATAACAATAGTATCTGAAGTCTCAGTAAGAGAGACTATATTCAGGTTGAGCTTGTGGGGCCTGAAGTTCAGGCCTGAAGGTGATGAAGGTTCATCCAGGTTTGAAGAGAAGGCGACATATTCTCCGAAAGTCCATAGCTACTTATGTGAAC
The DNA here is from genome assembly GCF_000951035.1 of Colobus angolensis palliatus. NCBI lineage: Eukaryota > Metazoa > Chordata > Mammalia > Primates > Cercopithecidae > Colobus > Colobus angolensis. Next base: position 2,922,869 of record NW_012117500.1, on the reverse strand, counting down.
TAAAAGTATTTCTACCACTGGCCTATCATATTGTCTGAAGTTTCCATCCACTTCATTTATTAGGGTTCCCCCAAAGGCGAGGAATGCATTTTGCCACCTAAGAGGGGGTCACGTATTAGTTGCCTGATACATCATAAGGAACGCATTTACCTGACTGATAACTCATTGCCACTCACTGTAAAACCAAGCCAGAATCATAAGAGAATGGGACAAGGGTTTGGATTCCCAGGAGCAATTAGAATTGAGGTCTGGATCAGTGGGGAGAAAACAGGCTTGAGCAGCCAGGGATTGAGTGAGTCACGATAGAGGAGTGTTTGTAAAACATGACAAGGAGGGTTTATTGCTTCAGGGAAATAGTGTATATTCAAAATGAGTTTAGAATTTTGTCGAGTAATCCTCACCTAGCCAATGATTTTATGAAAAAATAATTATGTCTTCTAGTTAAAATCACTTTAGGTTTACTTTCTTCCTCCCTTTAAATAATTGGATTCTATTATGGCATATGTTAGTCTATTATATACTTTTATATAATAAAATGTGTGATAATGGCAGTTTTACAATAATGCATGAAGAAATGATACACTGGAAGCTTGTTTTAAAGAATATCCATAAATCTTTTTGCATTTTTCTATTCCAAAAATGTACTTTTCTATTTGAAGCTGACATCAAACATCTAAACTTCAAAATATAAATATCCATTATAAGTTTTGATTATTGTTTTAATTTCCATAAACAAAATACATGAGATAACCAGTTTAATAATTGCATAGCTAAAGGGATATTCTAGTATTCTATTAATCTTTTGGTTGAAATGCTCATCAGCTGTCATCTTGACTCTATAAGCAACCTTGTGATATATGAATATCTTTGCAGTAGATATAATAATCAGTTCTGAAAACCTTTGTTCAGACCTGTTATATCTTTTAAGAGAACATATTCAGTAGCATAATTCCTGTTGGAAACTTTTGTTTAGCCTTATACAGACGTTCATAAATTGATAATGTCTGGTAACTTTTGACATTGCCTGAAAATACAAAGATAGAAATCAGAATTCTGAGGATTCTTCAGGAAGGTGTGGGGCATGTACCAGAACTCATGATAATGTACTACACACATAGCTTTAAATAGCCAAGTTTTTAATTTTCTAAAGTTAGTCATTTCCAAATACCACAGTCAGGGTTAAAAACACGTGTAGAAAAGGCTGGGTTATTCAGCATAGTCAACTGAAACTGTTAGCCAGCTTGAAAAATTGTAACACAGTAAGTAATATTCACAATGATGTTTCTCAGGATAAAAGTCTTAGCTATCATTTCTTTTATACCCACTATGTGGCAGAAACTTTACTATAGTTTCTAATGTAATATATTGTTTAAGTAACAGAATGTGTCTATGAAATAGGTCGTATTAGGTAGTGCTGTGTTCTCCTGAGTCCAAGGAACACTTATGTTCTAAAATTTGTCATTTACTCAGGCTTGGAAAGCTGGTAACCCATACTTGGTAAAATAGAGTACTTTACTTTCAATCGTGTTAGATAAGAATATTTATTTGTATTCTTATATATTGGTTGGCCCTTCTATGCAAATGTAATGACAGCATGGTCAATAGAATACATGTTGCAAGTTATTTTTTTCCACTGTTAATGATGGCTTTGGGTGCCATTGTCCATCCAGTGTCTAGATGTATGCATCAGTCCTCTAGTGACTAACAGACCTCCAAAGATGGAAGTCCTGAGCTGATATTGGAGCTGGTGGCCATAGCTTGGAGCAAAGTGAAATAATTACTTGCTTGATTCCATGATCTAACACATATATGCACACAGATGAATGGAAAGATTTAGAGTTTATATATAATATAGATTTGGAATATATTTAGGAAGTAAAATCAGTAGAATCAAACATTTGCTTCTAGTGATTCTATTTTCTAAATATATCCCAAATCCTTCTACTTCTATCTGTTTCCACAGCTGCTACCCCAGTCCAATTCATCATCATCTCCCTCCTGAACCAACAACATCTTAATTGGTCTCCTTCCTTTTAGTCCTGTCCCCACCTCTTCCAATCCATTCACACTGGTGCAACCAACGTGCTCTTAAAATGCAGATATTATCATGTAATTTCCCTGACTAAAATCCTTCACTGTCTGCCCACTTAGAGCCCACCAGCTTTGACCACTGCCTATCTCTCCAGTTCTCAAATTGAACGTTCTTTACCTTGATTTCTTTATTTGAGCCACACTAACTTTCTTATGGTCTTTCTTATTTACTAAGCTCCATCCAGCTTCAGGACCTTGGAGCATGCTATTGTCTTAGTGGGAACACTTCTCTTCCCTCTCTTTACCTAGCCAACAGGTATTGATTCGTGAGGACTCAGCCTAAATGTCAGTTTTATTAGAGCAACTTTCCGTGATTCCCAGAGTAGGCCATGCACGACAATCATACACCCTTTTACAGCACCCTGTCTCTTTCATAGCATTCCCAATAACTGTAAAATAACAGTTTGTTATTGTGTATTAAAGCCCATCTCTTACACTTAGTTGTTAGCTTCATGAATTGTTAGTATCTCAAGTTTTCTTATACACTATTGTTTCCCCACACCCTTGGCATGATGCCTGACATATAGAGGCACACAATGAATTTTCAAATATCACTTTGCTATGTTCAAGATATTAAGCTTTTCACCCTGTAATTATATAAGATAAATGTTGGCCTATGTCTTAGAAATGTCTGCAAGCTCTTGTGGGATTAAATATTTTAATATCAAGAATTTGGCCACATGTACTCAGGAACATATCACTAAGATTGATAGGCCATTGTCAACTCAACTTCCTTTATGTTTGACAATCCATTAGTAATGTCACTTATTGATCGTTAAATAAAGGAACTAAAAGGACTTAGAAATGGGAGATGTTGAATAAAATTAGGAAAACAGGAACCAAAGCCAAAGATGTAAGATGAAGGTAGTATCAAACACCAAGGGGCTAAAAAGGAAGAAGTTACATGGATAAAGATGTAAGGGAGAAAGATGTTTCAGAAAAGAAATCCATTGAATAGAAAATGTTACAGATATGTCAATAAGTTTAGGCTGAAAGCAAGAAAATTCAGCTTTTTTTTTCTTTCTTCCTTTCTTTTGCCCTTCCTTCCTTCCTTTCTTTTGCCCTTCTTTCCTTCCTTTCTTTCTTTCACAATTAATATACTACTCATGAGACTGGATTTGTTTTACAAACACTGGGACAAAGGTCAAGGCATGGGCAATGCTAAAAGAGAATAAAGGGTTTCGATTAGGTAATTTGCTGGTAACACCTTCAGTAAATAAATGTGAGAATAATACGGGGTGTTAGTCATTACGGTGAGTTTTTAATCAAATCCATTCACTAGAAAAGCTGTAAAGTAATTTGCAAAGTGTTTTGTGATAATGAAAGACTATATAAACACAGTCTTAACCTAGCAACTGAAATTATAAAACTGTTTTAGGGAATTCAAACTCTGGCATTTTTTATCTCTTGAGTAGTGAGAATAAATTGGTTTATGACCCTGAGTGTTTCTTTATTTGAATTAAATGGTTCTATAAGTATTTACACTGATCCCGGACACTGGGTATAGTGGGCTGAATAGTGGACCCAAAAAGACATGCTCAAGTCCTGAACCCCAGTATCAGGTGAAAGGATCTTATTTGGAAATCGGGTCTTTGCAGATGTAATTAAGGTAAGGATCTCAAGATAAGATCATCCTGGATTAGGATGGGTCCTAAGAGATAGGAAAGGAGAAGACGCAAAAAAAAAAAAAAACACAGGCAAGAAGACCACATGAAGATGGAAACAGATATTGGAGTTATGTTGCCACAAGCCGAGAAACAGCAGGAGACCCCAGAATCTGAAAGGAGCAAGGGATGATTCAGCCCTGGAACCTTTGGAGGGAGCGTGGCCCTTCTGACACTTGAATTGCAGACTTCTGTCCTCCAGCACTGTAAGAAATACATTTCTATTATTTTAAGCCAACAAGTTTGTGGCAATTACTCATGGCAGCCCTAGGAAACGAATATACTGAGCTTATGACAGGCAGAGCTTTTCTAGGAAACTGAGTCTGAGATGAAAGAGGTAAGAGTCGGGACCCTCAGGGCATTCCTCAGCTTTCCTTAGTAGCAGCTCCTAGACAATAAACATACGGTGTGAGGCACTGAGTACTGGGTTTGGTGGGGGGGGGGGTCCCAGTCTCAGTGAGGATATAGACTCTAAGCCAGACAAGACAGAAGGGTCTTTGCCTGCCCTGTCTTGAGATGGAAGTGCTGCATCCATGAAATTATGAAAAGATTACCTAGGCTCACAGCTTACTTTGTCACTGACTCCCTGTATATCTTCGTTCAAATTCCTCACTCTCTGAGGACCTCAGTAACATTAATTTATTTTTAAAAATTACACAAGATGGCCTCTAAAGGTCTTTGTGCCTGGGACCTCCTTGTCCATAAGCCTGTGTAGTTACAGTAAGGGGACAGTCAGGCCTGAGTCTGTAAGACTTTACCTTGTGGACGGGCTCCCTCAATGGGATGTACCAGCTTGATGGAGCTATTGCCTCTCCCCACTACCCTGCTGGAACGATCCTTAGATCTGATTCTCCTTGTGTCTCAACTACTACCTGGGACCAATGGGTGCTTTGGGAGGATTTGGCATTTGTGTTTCTACTTACAGCCAATGTCCCTGCAATGCCTCTTGGGGATACATTTGGCACTCGAGACATAGCACACAGTTCCCATAGATCTTGCTGGATGTTCCATAAGGCAGATCCTCTTTAGGACTCAGGCTGATACTGGAATGCTCCGGGTGACTTTGGTGGCTTGTGAGAGTGAGCCATAAGTGTCCTACCTGAGATCCTTTTCTGAGGGCACAGTGTGGAGCTGCACTCTTTAATATGGTAGCCACCAGCCAAATGTGGCTATTTAAACTTAAAATTCGATTAAAAAATAATTCAGTTCCTCAGTTTCACTAGCTTCATTTCAAATGCTCAATAGTCACACGTGGTTAATGGCTACCATAGTGGAACTTGTTAAGTAAAGAACGTTTCCATTATCACAGGAAGTTCTATTGAACAGCACTGCTCTAGAGAAGTGCTTTGAATTACCTGAGGATCTTGTTAAAATTCAGATTCTGATTCAGTTGGTCTGGGTTGAGGCCTGAGAGTCTGTAATTCTACCAAGCTCCTAGGTGATGATGTTGGGGATTCATGGACCATACTTTGAGAGGCAAGGATAAAGAAAACTACTGTATATAAATTAGGGCCACGGTGTGAGCTGTATGTCAAACGGGTAGCAGCATATTTCATCTGCAGAAAGTAGAAAAGGAACTAGGGTAGCTTGATTGAAGTAGAGGCTTCAGGGAAGAAAAAAATGAAAAGTCACTTGGCTAAGAAAATGAGGCCCTAGGCTGGGCGCAGTGGCTCACACCTGTAATCCCAGCACTTTGGGAGGCCAAGGTGGGTGGATCATCTGAGGTCAGGAGTTCAAGACCAGCCTGGCCAACATGATGAAATCCTGTCTCTACTAAAAATACAAAAAATTAACCAGGCATGGTGGTAGACACCTGTAATCTCAGCTACTCGGGAGGCTGAGGAAGAAGAATCACTTGAAGCCGGGAGGTGGAGGTTGCAGCCAGCTAAGATCTCACCACTGTACTCCAGCCAGGCAATAAGAGTGAAACTCCATCAAAAAAAAAAAGGAAGGAAGGAAGGAAGAGAGAGAGAGAGAGAAAGAAAGAAAAAAAGAAAGAGAAAAGAAAGAAAAGAAAGAAAGAAGGAAAGAGAAAGACAAAGAAGGAAAGAAGGAAGGAAAGAAAGAGAAAGAAAGGAAAGGAAGGAAGGAAGGGAGGGAGGGAGGAAGTCCCAAATGTCAGTTCAAGGAGTACAGACCTTCTCCAATGGATCAAAGCCTTCCAATTAAGGGGAGAGATACACTAGTGCAAGGGTTGGCAATTTTTTTTTTTTTTTTTTTTTTGAGACGGAGTCTCGCTCTGTCGCCCAGGCTGGAGTGCAGTGGCCGGATCTCAGCTCACTGCAAGCTCCGCCCCCTGGGTTTACGCCATTCTCCTGCCTCAGCCTCCCAAGTAGCTGGGACTACAGGCGCCCACCACCTCGCCTGGCTAGTTTTTTGTATTTTTTAGTAGAGACGGGGTTTCACCGTATTAGCCAGGATGGTCTCGATCTCCTGACTTCGTGATCCGCCCGTCTCGGCCTCCCAAAGTGCTGGGATTACAGGCTTGAGCCACCGCGCCCGGCCTTTTTTTTTTTTTTTGGTAAAGGTCCAGATAGTAAATATTTTAGGCTTTGTGGGTCATACCGTCTCTGTTGCAATTACTCAAGTGTGCTGTTGTAGCATGAAAGCAGCTATAGGCAGCACATAAAGAAATGCATGTGGCTGTGTTGTAATACAACTTTATTTCTCAAAACAAGCAGCATGTTGGATTTGGCCCACGGGGGCATAGTTTGCTGATTCCTCTACTGGTGGGTCATACTGGGTGAGTGAATTTGTAGTGAAGTTACAGCATGTCAATGAGCAGTTCTACATAGCACAGAACCTGTCCTAGTCTCATTATTAGTTATTGCTAATAAAATAACAGTAAATGTCAACTATTAGTATAATTGGTTTCATTTCAAATTCAAAGCAAGAATTCTCTAATGCATATGAAACATTACAGTCATTATTGAAGTTGAAGTATGCAGAGATTAAAAGTTGCCCAAGAAACACAAAGTGAAACAAACACTAGACAATCAATGTAAAAGCAAAACCCACTAGCTGGACCCTTCTATTATCATGTTAAAGCAGAAAATTATCATCTAAATCCCAGATTGTAAAATTGCCTCATTTACCTTGAGGGGAAAACAAGGGCCTGGGGAGAGCCACTGGCCCAGTGTCCACACTTCAATGGATGACCAATTTAGAATAAAACTAGGGCTCATATTTCCTGAACAACATCTAACCCTTCCATGACATAGCCTGTACAGAGTAAATGGGGCACTGCTGAAATACTGTTCAAGTGCAATGTGCTCCTGCTCAGAGAAATGGTTCTAAATTGTGGCTGTAAACACAAGTGTAGATATTATAGATACTCATTGAACATTTCATAAATCATTTCCTTGTTCTCTTAGAGTTTTGGGAGAAGGATCTAGATGATAAACATCTCTCTAAAGAGCTATCCAATAAATTTTAAATGAAGTCTTTAGTCATTCGACAAGAATTTCTGTGTGACAAGCGAAAAACAGAAATCAAGATTATTTCATTTATAATTATTTTATAAAGAACAAACCACCATTCCATGCAACCGTTCTGTTGGAGGAAGCACTGAGCAAGATGTTAAGAGGTCTTAGATCAGTTGAGGCTTCTGGTGACTTAGTTTTCTGAGATCTGAATTTCAGATCACCATTATCTTCCCTCTCCTCCATCTCAGCCTGCTTCTCCAACATCTCTTCATTGTAAACACATTATCTTTTCAAAGACCTGCCTTTCTTTACACGGTTCAGTTGGCAGTCATTCAACCAGGCACAAGATCACCATGAGCTTCAGAGAAAGTCACTTCAGCAGTATCATGAAGGGATTCAGGTTAATGTTAAAGGGCTAAGATTCATGACACCTCTCTGAGGCATGCAGAACAAATAATATCCATCCTATTTCATAGATGAGGAAACTGAGGCTCAGAGAGTACCAGCAACATGCCCAGGACCATTTGGAAGGTGTAAGACCACAGCCACTCACACCTGCTGTTTCTAAGTCCGGGCCTCCTCTCCCATGCTTCTTGATTGTTGTGGCAGCTTTGTCATTTTTCAGGGTATGGTGGGACCTTGGATGGGGGCAGGGTCCAATCATGATGGAGACCAAATGTCCCAACAGCCTCATGTGATGGATGAATTCAGGGTCAAAATTATTTTGATGAAAGAAAGAAGTAATCTTTTTTGAACCTTAGTTTGTGGACTGATATTTACCCTCTGTATAAATGGACAAGAATTTATATGTAAGAACAATTATTTATTGCAATGGAAATGTCTTTATCTCAGCCAATAAGCCAAACCAGAGTCTGGGGCTTAACTTTGACTCTTTATCTGTCCTAATTCATCACAATAATCAATCACCCATTTAATTTTAAAACAATACGTTATTTTTGGATTTTTTTAAAAAAATCCTCTTTAAAACAAGTAAAGCTCTATAAAGATAAATGAAGAGAAAATTAAATATCAGCTCTTTCATCTCAGTTTCTCCTCCTGGCCTTGAGGTAATTAATTTAACATTTTGAGATGTCTCCTTCAAAACATACATAGCTAGGGCCTTTCTCTCTCTTCCTCCTTTTTCTCTTTTTCTTTCTTAAGAAAACAAGATTACACTATAAATGTAGTTTAAAAACCTATAATTTGCTCTTTTTTCTTTACAAAAATAATTGCCTTTTACTGTTGTTTTAATTTCCCAAATAAGAGTGAGATTGAGCATATTTTCATATGTTCAGTCACTATTTGTACTGCACATCTTTTGCTCACTTTTGAATGTTAATGATCAATATGTTGCAGCTTTTAATATATCATGGATATTGACCACAAGGTGGCAAATAATTTCTTCCCGTCTAACATTTGCTTTTAGTTTGTTTATGGCATCTTTGCTATATAGTTTTTCATTTGGATGTACATTAGTCAACTTTTTTTACTGTGCTGTTTTTTTTTTGTTAAAGAGACACTTTTCACCTATCCTTACATTGTATGTATAGTCACTTATACTTTCTTATATTTTTATGCTAGAAATATTAGCTGTTTTTAATCCACCCATTTCTGTTTATATAAGGTGTTAGAAAGGGATCTAGTTTTATTTCTTCCAGATGGATAAGCAAGTGACCCAACTGAGTTAACTATAACATCCATCCTTTTTTAGTGAATTGAGATGGTGGCTTAATCATATATTACCTTCCCACATATTATAGAATATATTTTTGGAATCTCTTTATGTCCCGCTCATCACTTTATTGGTTCATTTGACAGCTGCTTTCTCTTAAAAGTTTCCAGAGCAGAAGCTGCTGACCTGTTCCCAACTCCTATTTTGCAGATGAACTCTTCGGCACACACATTTTTTTCTGTTCTATCTGAAGCGTAAAGGATTCCACATATTTTAAAATAACATAAGGAGGGGGCACCAATGTCTTAAACACGGTGATCTACTTCCCTGTGACTTCAATAAACACTGAAATCTCATCCCAATATTCTGAAAATAGAAGAGACAAAGATTCTCTTAAGAAAATGAGCAGCAGGGCACCATATATTCTCTCAAAATGCCAACCCCATTAGCCTTTCTCCCTGATTGAATCCAGTTTTTCTCTAATCTCATTAGTCCCAGGTGCCATGCTTGGAGTCTGAGGCCTCATCCATCCCATAGCTACCTATGTAAACCCTGATCCAACCATCCCCCTAAATCAGACACCACAGAATATAAGGGGAGCAGAAACTCAACGCTTTTGCCTTAAGTGCTTTGAAAATTAAAACAGAAGAAAGGGCAGATTTTCCCCATGTATCTGAAGCCCTATTTTGAAAATCGTTTTTAAAACTTGGACTGATGATAAATTCTGAGCTGTTTTCTAAGAAAAAATAGTAATAACAACAATAACAAAGATAATAAGATTTTAAAAATTGCTTTAAATTATTTTAAGCAAGGAAAAAAAAAATCCCAGCAGCTTTTTGTCTCTTCCCCTTCCACTTTTTCTCTCAGTCTCACCAGGTACCTTGAATTCCTATGTAAACATCAATTTTAAGTGTGCAGAGATGCCATCCTTTGAGATGGAAGGTCTCAGTGTAGAAAGCAAATGTATTAAATTACCAAGCAGAATAGAAAACAAGGAGTCTGCCTTTCACACTCTTAAATCTCTTTCCAACGTGTCAGAAATTCTTTCAGGATAGCTTCAAAACACAACAGCTTGCGAGCGAGCTGCGTGGCCGCTAGCCATCACAGTTTGGCATCCAGTCCAGCCTGTGACCATTCTCGACCCATCCTCACCTAGAGACTTCAGGGTTTTAGAATCACCCGTAAAGGTGGATTTTCACCTCCTCAAGGCTCCTGTATGCCAGCTGCTTCCCCCAAATGGTTGAATCAGACATTTCTGGTTACCAGATCCTTTCCAAAGGATATGGAAAATGGATATAAAATATGCATGCAGATCCAGAAAAAGGCTCCACCTCTGTCTCCTCTGAATCATGGGGACTTTGTGAAATTTATTGCCCACAAGGGACAAAAGAGCAAAACAGATGGTGAGATTTCATGCTTTTTTTGGAGAGTTAAAAATATCATCAATCATGTAGTTAGAAATTGGCAGTAACTGGATTTTTGTTATTCCATAAGTTATACCACACAGAAAGTTTTATATGCAAAAGAGCACAGATGAACCACCTGAAGTAGACATTGTTGATTTCTAGCTGCCCAGTGTATTGGTAGAACCCCAAACGTCATTCTCAGTTTCCCTTGTAGCTGTAACCACAGCATCCTGAGTTCCTCCAGTCAAACACATTCACTGTGACACCTCAGTTTGGGAGTGAGCAACTTGAGAAGGAAGTGCCGTATAGACTCCGTGGCAGGGTGGCATGCAGAGGCCTCCGGCTTCTAGGGTGGCCACAGGTGTGAGCCTGAGCTTCTGTCCCAGGAGTGACATTGATGGATGGCAAGAGCTGTGATCCTTCTCTCCTCACCAGGTCAGTTCTGCTGCGGAGTTTTGGACATTGCTCCTGGAAGCTGAGCTTGGATGTGGATTTCCATTCTCCCAGTGATTCTGTGAAATGGACAATATTATTTTCAAAAACTTCTTTTCTGCTTTATAAACCAGAGGCAACTTCTGTTGCTTACAATTAAGAATCCCAACTAAGATAACACATGACTTTTATTCATGTATATTGGATGTGAAAAAATATTTTGATTTATCCTGTCTGGCTGAAGCCATGGGTACTTTAACCAGACTAAAGAGGTCTAAGATGCCAACATTTCCTCTAGGGTAGGCAGATCTTTGAACTCCCAGAGATACTGCTCAGGCCTTTGAAGGAACCTACAATAAGGTGACTGACTGTGGGTCAAGAGCCCTCAAAACCTTCTCTCTGAGATGGAGCAATATACTCAAAATATCTTGTGTGCCCCAAATCTGGAGAATGGATGAGACAAGGAGATATTATTTTAGACATTTGAGCTGTTTCTCATTATCTTTCTTTAAACCAAACTACTCAAATAATTATGCATTAATTATGTTTGATGTGGTTGCTGCTTCTATATAAGATTGAAAGACCTATCTCTGTGTGTGAAGAAGGAGGAGGATGGAACAGATGCCTAGCATCTGATGAGATGCTTGGGGAAGACTGTGGTGAGCTGGATACTTTTATTTTCTCAGTAAAAATTGTGAAATGTAACACACACACAGAAAAGAATATAAAATGTATATAACTTTTAAAGAATTATAATGAAGCAAACACACATGTTACCACTGTTGAAATGAGACAAAGAATATTACCATCTACAAGCCGCATGTCTGACCCTGGTGGTGTTTCCCCTTCCTCCCTTTTTAGAAGTAACCATTTTCCTAACTTTTGTGATAACTATTCTTTTGCTTTCCTTTATAGTTTATCATCTACATATGCATCCCTAAAAATATTGTTCAGTTTTTTCTGCTTTTAAACTTTACATAAATATACTATATGTATCCCTTTGTGTTTTTTCTTTTGCAAAAAAATGTTTGTTCATATTGTTGCATGTGGTTGCACTTCATTCATTTTCATTGTTGTGAGGTATTTTGTTGTGTGAATACACTGTTACTTATTTATCTATTCTACTGTTGATGAACGTATGGATGGTTTCTAATACTTAAAGTTGCAAATAATGTTGCTGTGAACATTTTGAGTGCATCTCCTGTGGTACACATACTTGTATTTTTGTACGTATAAACCTCACAGTGGGGTTGTAGGATTATAGGATAGGGACATTTTAAATATTTCTGAGTAATGCTATACTATTTTTCAAGTGGTTGGATCAATTTACAGTTTTGGCAGAGAGAGTTCCCACCTTCTCCCCCACACTTGTTGGTGTTTGTCATCTTGTAGCTTTATAACAGTACCTGAGGGCGGTTTTGGGTTGCATTTTCCTGATAATACATATTTGTGAGGCTTAGTATATATTTTTATTTATTAAGTTATTGGTAGCTAATTGGTTTTGTAGTAATTTGAGTTTTCTCTGAAGTACCTTTTCAAGTGTTTTATCCATTTCCCTGTTGGGTTTTTATCGTCTTAGCCCAGGTTGCTCAGGGAACAAAACTTGCAGCAAATGAATGTGCGCTAGTTCTTTGTCTTGGAGCATCCTTGGAGATGCTGGAGTATGGGGAGAGGCGAGTGAGGCCTGGGGAGGGTGAAGGTACATCTGACACGTGTGAGGGTGTTTTGCTACCACAGTTTACTTTGCTGCTTAAACAACAGATATATAGTTATAATAACTTAATAACCATCTATAATGTTTCATTAGAAGCATACCATGTTTTCATTAAGATATCTCAGTATAGTAAAGGTGTCAATTTCTACTAAATCTACTCAAATTTTACCTTATTTTCAAGATAAACCAATGAGGATTCTTTTTTTAAATATAAAGTATACTTGAGAAAAACAAAGTGTAAAAGATATTGAAAAAAACAGTCACGAAGAAAGATTTGCCTACCATATAATATAACAGCTGGCACAGTATTAGACACGTTGTGGAAGGGCCATTTAAAATCAATGAGGCAAAACATAAATTATTCTAAACCAAACCAAGACAAGTCAAAATAATAACTTAAAGCTATACTTCTGTGTTCACATCTCCCCATCCTGGCCACCACCCCCCTCCAAATAACAGGGAGAAATGGGGTGGTGGGATGTAAGAACACTCCTCACAAAGCTAGGAACTACATGAAATTGGTGGATCTGGCTACAAAAAAACCTTACCCTCTATGTAGAAAAACATAATATAAAATAAAGTTTAAAAATAACCTCGGTAAGACATTTGTAATATATACGCCTAGAAAAGACAAACAGAAGCTTTTTAAATTAAAAAAAAGAAACACCAACTCAGAAAAAATAACTTCACAAAAAAGTACAGTGGTAATAAACATTGAAATTATTCACAGTCTACACTAGAAATAAAATATTTTTTTTCACTTTATATGTTTGGAAAGATTTTAAAACCTGACAAAACTCGGAGTAGGAGAGAATGTGGGGAAGCAGGAACTTTCACACAAGTTTGGTGGGTTCAAATGTTATAAATGTACTTCAAAATGGTCATGCCTCTTGAATCAGTAATTCCACTTTAGAAATGTAGCTTAAGGAAACAATCAAATATGATATAAAAATATAAGGACAAAGATGCCTGTCAAAATGTTGTTTATAATAGTGAAAAATAGAATATATCACAACCATTTCTGCACCAACCTAGTAAGAGATCGTTTATAGCTTACTCATGTAATAGAATTCTATTCTGCCTTTAAAATTGATGAGTAGTAGAATGAAATAAAAACTCAAACTTATGGTCAGCCAGGAATAAATAGTTTCAAATGAATAAACAGTCTTGCTTTAAAAAAAAGAGCTAGGTCAATTTACCTCTAACTAGTATCCATAAGATACAATGAAAAGTAAACTTGTCGTTCTTTGCAAAGTTTGGGTCTTAGAAGCAGAATATAGTTGGCACACTTTGAAAGAAAATTATTTCTATTAGGATAGCACAGGGACCAGGCCAGGTGTTCTAGGACCTCAAGTCTTATTAGCATGCCCTGGGCATTCAAGGAGGTTGGTCTTTGAACCTGATCTGGGCTCTGAAATTGTTGGAATGCATGGTGGTACAAACAGTAAAGAATGGGTGAGATCCTGAGCAGAGTCATGAAGGAAACAATTAAAGAGAGGCTTTAGCATCAGCTGTGCTTTTCAATGCAAAATGTACATTTGAGGACATCTCAGAAGTCACAGACCTTTTGGTCCTTCCATGAATCCAGGCAGTAATCAGCTAAGTAAGCATGTGCTATGATATTTTGGGGTCTTTGCTGCTTTCTCCCATCAGTATCCCTGCAAATTCTGGTTCTTAGGTTGGGAGAAGGTGACATTCTTGGCAGTATTTGTGGGATAGGTTGGGATTTTAGAGATCCTGGAAGGATTTCTACCTGTTTTTATACCTGCAAAGTTATGGAAACTTTATGGAACACAAGAGGATTTGTCTGCCTTGACACTATTCGGATGAACACTTCTTTTGTGTTGTTGGAGACTTTCCTGTGCGTTGTGGAATGTTTAGCAGCATCTCTATCTTCTACTTCCTAGATGCCAGTAGTACATTTGCCCCTAGTTGTGTAAAACAAAAATGTCTTCAAATATTCTCAAATGTTGCCTGAAGCAAAATGGCCGCTGGATGACAACCACTGGAAAAGAGAGATAACTCCTATGTTATCAAAGGCTGAAAACATACCAGTGATGAAATGAGACAGGGGCTCCCCAGGATACGGAACTGTAAGTGCTAAAACTGGAAAAGTCCTAGGCAGGCTGAGTTGAGAGGTCAGGCAGGCATCTATTTTAACAAACAGAGTGTATGTAATATAAAATTGCTAAGATTTGTATATTGCTGCGATAAGTTAGAGAAGAGCTTTTTTCACATCGTTTTTCCCCAGCATCTACAAGTCTTAGTTTTATGGAAAAGGAGTTTTAGAAATTACCTTATTAAAAAATTTCTACTGCAGTAGAAATAGAACTATAGGATAGCTCTTTTAATGACACATTTCCAAATTGTATTTTTATTGCTTTTGAGTGTAATACACCTTCAGGAAAAGCTTAGTAAGCTTACTTGTTAATCATTTACAACCACAGTTATCGTTGTTAACCCATCATTAATTTTCACAATAGCTGTTGTTTTATGACTCAAGTAATTAACTAAATGATGTTTTGCAAGCATCTTAAACAACTATTACATGAAGGGCCTTAATGTGTGTAACAAGAAAGTAAATTAACAGGTTTATTGGCACTAGGAAAATTTCTGCCTTGTCCTTGAGTGTCAGGAGCTTAAGAAATTTAGTGAAATCAGACATTGGCTGCTTTGACACTTAACCTCTTAGTCTTCCAAATTGAGCTACCAAGTTATTTGCTTTTCAGAAACTGACTTCCATTCTTAATGGAAAAATTTATTTCAAATCCTGTATCTTTCTAAAGCAGAGCATATAAGCTTTTCTTCTACATTCTGTCAATTTTGAGGCTTATTTCAACACCATCTTCTCTCAAAACAAAATCTGACAAATTGCCTCTGAAGCTTCTTCACCCAATCACTCCTGTTCATCCCATAGGACTTAGTTGACATGACACCTCCTCAGAGAAGCCTTCAGTGATTTCCCTGTTATACCCGCCTGTAACATCATGACAAGTTTTGTAGCAATAGAGACATAATTATTTCATGTCAGTTTTGCTTTTAGAATAGAAGATCCATGAAAGGATCATGTCTGTTTTACCCCTAGTCACTAGTGCATTGCTTAGCCAAGAGAAGGTGCTTGTGGTAGCCAGCCTCCAAGATGACCCCACTTATTTCCACCTCCTGGTGTCCACACTCTACTTAGTCCCCTCCTACATGTAGCAGAATTGATCTGTTTTGTAACCAGTGGAAAGCTGTGGAGACGATAGTACATCACTTCTGAGATGAGACAATAGAGTACTGCAATTTCCATCTTGGGTGCTCTCTTTCTCTTCTGGGGGAAGCTAGCTGCCATGTGGTGAGAGACACTATAAAGAGGCTCATGAGGAAAGGAACTGAAGCCTTTGGTCAACAGCAGAAAGGAACTAAGCCCTGTCTATAACTGTGTGAGTGAGTTGAGAGGTGGACTCTCCAGCCCGAGATGAGCTTTAAGATGACTGCAGACCAACACAAGTCAACAGCTTTTGTACAACCTCTGGGGAGGAGCATTTCACCTAGCTAAGATGCTCTTGCCTCCTGATCCTCAGAAACTGTGGAATAGATGTTTGTTGTTTTACGCTGCTACATTTTGGGGTAATTTATTATGCAGCAATGGATACCTAATAAAGGGCTGATTAAATATGTGATGACTAAATAACTAAAAGGTCTAAGAGGTAATATGATTCATTTAGAGCAACTCATTACAAATGATGTATTTCAACTTCTGTGACCTTTATCTTGCTTGTGTCAGAACAAAGACTGACACGGATCTGGAGCAAGAAAAAGAACATGTCATTCTTTCAGTGTCTTAAACTTTTCTTTAAGATGATATTGTTGCATCATATATAGGTTGATCATCAGATTTGCAGGAGAAATCAGTTTCCTTTCACCTTTTTTCACTAGTATTTTCTACATTGGAGACATTGTGGTCAATGTCGGGGGTGCTGTTTGTTTAGTGAGTGCTGTAGGTTGGGTTCCCTAAGAAGTAAAATTGAGATACATATTAGCATGCAAGAAATGTATTGGTGAACTCTCTATTGAGATCAACACCTTTGGGAGGAAAAGGGAAGTGAGGAAAGAGAAGGAATCAGGATTGGGTAGAGGGAAAGTTGGGCTGTAATGTAGTCTCAATAAGGACAAAGCCGACTACACAGCAGGACCTGGAGCTGAGATGGCTCTTTGTAGTTGTTCAGAGATGGGGTAAGGGTAACTGTCCGTTATACCCCCATGCTGATTAGAAGTTAGGTTGCTGGCTGCCCCAGGAAGGGGATATGTTCTTGGACAATGTGGGTCTCTTTAGCAAAGGCAATTCAGGAAAGGGACTGACAGCTGAGAACGGTTATCTGTCTGTCCTCCCAGCAAAAGGGGAATCTCGGCAGTACATCTTAGAACCCACCACATGATCAATAATATATATAATTATATACATATAATATATAATAATATATACATTTATAAAGATAGCTTTATTTTTCTTGGCATAATTTCTTAACTCTTTGATGTATTCGAGGTGATAGGTACACTGAATTTTTATTCTTGCATCATTTTGCTTATAATATTTTATCATTCTGCGAAGTTAGTCGGAAGCAAATGCATTTTAAAAGAATTATTTTCTAAAGGACTATAGTTTCTAAATACAGTCCTTTATAAAATAATTATGTATAATATAATTACATGTGATATATCCTTTAGAAAATACATTATTTGTAATGAATTGTTCTAAATGAATCATATTACCTCCTAGACCTTTTATTCCACAGTCTATACTTTAAAAATAATATAGATAATTAGTAAAAGAGTATGGCTCACTGCCTCTAACTGAAGTTTTAGTTGTAGGATAGCATGACCTCCACTTTCCCACTGTGTATTTGATAACAGTTTCAAATTTATATTTGATAAATGTGTTTCAGATCAACATTTTATTTAATATACTCCAATAATTCACTGAAACCCAAAGATCACTGTATAGTTGTTGGAAGCTATAAAAAATCGAGTGGTGTTGAAGTTTTTGCTTTATTTTTCATTTATAGTTATAAATGTGCAGAAAAGTAATAAAGAATTATCTATAGGTTTTATTTTTTAAAGTATTTTCGTTATAAGCTGTTATATTTTCCATACACATGTGTGGTTTTATTGTATCCCTGGACCCACACATTATTTTTGTCTAGATTTTGCTTTGGAAAGTGTCTTCATTTCTCTCTCTCTGTGTGTGTGTGTGTGTGTGTGTGTGTGTGTGTAGTCATGTCACTGAAAAAAAATTTTCCAAAATGTTCTCAAAAAGAAATATTTATATTTTAGAGAAACCATAAATCTATTAATAATTGCTATCTGATTCACACTGTTTATGTCATAAGTTGAGAATAATTTAGAAATATTTATAATTCCTTAACCTTATTCTAAAAGATTTCAGTCACTGAATGTGCTGTAATTATAGGTATTTGGTTATATATTTTACATAATTACTGTAATATTTTGGTTTCATTGTTGGCATTCTGAACTGATACTCTGACTTAAAATAATCAAAATTTTTTTACAGTTTCTGCCAATATTGTCATGCTTCTATAATTTTTTTTTTTTTATTATACTTTAAGTTCTAGGGTACATGTGCATAACGTGCAGGTTTGTTACATATGTATACTT
>NW_012117500.1:2896839-2899967 GCF_000951035.1 Colobus angolensis palliatus | reverse complement strand
CTTCCCAGCGGCTTTGTTTACCTACTTAAGCCTCAGCAATGGCGGGCGCCCCTCCCCCAGCCTCGCTGCTGCATTGCGGTTAGATTGCCACAGACTGCTGTGTTAGCAAGGAGGGAGGCTCCGTGGGCGTGGGACCCTCCTGGCCAGGTTTGGGATATATTATCCTGGTGTGCCGGTGTGCTTACAGCACAGCATTGGGGTGGGAGTTACCCGATTTTCCAGGTGTTCTGTATCTCAGTTCCCCTGGCTAGGAAAAGGGATTCCCGGAATTCCCCCTTGCGCTTCCCAGGTGAGGCGATGCCTCGCCCTGCTTCAGCTCTCGCTGGTCAGGCTGCAGCAGCTGACCAGCACCGATTGTCCGGCACTCCCTAGTGAGATGACCCCAGTACCTCAGTTGAAAATGCAGAGATCACCGGTCTTCTGTGTTGCTCGCGCTGGGAGTTGGAGACTGGAGCTGTTCCTATTCGGCCATCTAGCTCCGCCCCCCCTTCTATAATGTTACAGATGATCCTCTACTAGAAAAATTGGGTGTGAAAAAACAGGCAATTCATCTTAAAATTTATATGCCTTTTCTAGAGATGCTAGAGAGCCATAACAATCTTGAAAAAGAACAAATTTGGATGTCTCATAATTCCTGATTTTGAAACATCACAAAACTACAGTAATAAAAACATAGACGAATGCAATAGAGTAAAAAACCCAGAAATAAAACCCCACATATATGGTCAAATGGTTTTTGACAAGTGTGCCAAGACCATTCAGTGGGGGAGAGAACAGTGTTTCTAACAAATGGTGCTGAGACAACTAAATACCTTCATGCAAAAGAAAGAAGTGGGAATCTTACCTTTCACGGTATAAAAAATTAATTCCAAATGGATCAAAGACCTAAATATAAGAGCTAAAACTATTAAAATCTTAGAAGAAAACATAGAGGAAAGGCTTCATGTTATTAAATTTGGCAATGATTTCTTAAATATGACACAAAAGCACAAGCAACAAAGGGAAAATAGATCGCTTTCAAAAAAAAAAATCCCTCAAAGTTCACCGTATGGAATTCCTAGAAGTAGATTTATTTTTACCATTCGAGAGAGTTTGTGTTTAATATTTCAAAACCTTATTACCTATTTCATCTGTTGGAAAATTAAAGTTTCATGCTTGGAATGGATAACATTCAATGATGCCAGCTGTTGTTTAATATTTGGATTATGCTGCCATGTAACTCTGTCACCAGAAAAACGTTGATTTTAATGGAGATTTTTTTCCTCATCCAGTTTTCTTTAAAATTAGTATATTATGATTGAGATGATGTTAGAAAATAAGTTCATACTTTGATCTACTAATAATGTAACTATGAGTTACTAGCTCTGAAAGCAGAAATTATTAGAAATTTTGTAACAGAAATTATTAGTTCTAAAATCCTTTTCTTATATTCTAGCTATTTTCCCTCAAATTTAATAATATAAAGATTATTTTTAATTTTCATCTTAATACCTTGTCATTTTCTGTTTTTTGATCCTGCCTTTTATACAAAATTTTCAATTTTGCAACAGAAAAAATATTTTGTCTTGAAT
The DNA here is from genome assembly GCF_000951035.1 of Colobus angolensis palliatus. NCBI lineage: Eukaryota > Metazoa > Chordata > Mammalia > Primates > Cercopithecidae > Colobus > Colobus angolensis. The sequence continues at coordinate 2,898,396 of NW_012117500.1, read as the reverse complement.
TTGTAACATTTAGCTTGCTCAATTTTAAGTGATTAATTTTTATACTAAGGAAATTTAAAACACAATGACTATGATTATGTTTATATTAGTATGATTATGTTTATATAATATGTATTTATATATCTTTAAAGGTAAATGAATTTGGTTATTACACAATATTTAAGGACATAATTAAAGTAGTTGTAGAGTTTAGAATATGTAAGTATCAATCCCAAATATCAAACTTAGCCAACACACTGAGAGCAACATTGAAGAACAGCAGCTACATTTTAGGGGCACAGGTTACTTGAGATGTTGTTAGATCAACAAGGTGTTTTAATTGTTAAAATTGTTTCTACTTTGTAAGTTTTCATAAGCAATACATTTCAACTATGTTAGAGTAAGCACTTTATTTCCATCAGCCAGAAAACTCACAATATATATTTATTTGGCTAGAAGAAAAGAACTTACTCCCATCTGTCAGTCAACTTTTAAAATTATGATACAACATTGATCAATTATAACCAAAACTTTTCAAAATAAGAAAAATTATAATGATATAAACGGCACCCTGTTAGAGGTGGCACCTGTGCAGTATACAGCTTGAAAAGTCAAAGGTAGCACCTTTGCAAAGAAGTTGAAGGAATAAATAATGCACATGCATTCTTGAAAAGATATCCAGGAAGAGATATTTTGTATATAAATCTTACATTTAGAGTACACAATTGGAAATTCTTTCCTCTTTCTCGAGATAGGTTAAAGATACTTTGGTTGAGGTTTGTGAAGTCTGGCTTGATATTAAACAGTTAAAAATATTAATTATTTCCTGTTCTTTGGAGTAAAATAATTTATGTTTAAGGCTTTTCAAAAGCAGTCAGATATATAGTAGATGTTAAATAAAATAATATTTGCTGAATGAATAAATGAATCAGTGCTTTTTGAATATTCAAGAGTGTAGTTATAACTAGGTAAAAATCTTGTCTTCATTTGAAATTAATTCACAAATCATACTACTATATATATACATATATGCGTATATATATGTTTATACCATACATGCCTATATATGATAAAATAGTTTTATATGCTAAGGAAATAAGTAACTATTCATATGTATTTTCAAAACCTCCTGTTTTCCTTCAAGCAATATGTAACTTTTACAACAAATAAATATAGTAAAATTTTAGTACACTGCTTTAAATAAGGAGTATTTCTGCGTTGACTGTTTTGATAGATGTTTCACAATTATGTTATTAAATGTTTTATGTGTTAAACATTTATCTTAAAAATGTAACATATTCTGTATATAGTATATACTTACATGCATATATATTTTAGATATTAATGTTAAAATTAATATTATCATTAATATTAATAAACCATTCAGCTTAAGAAATAACTAAAAATTCTTATAAAGCTTTGATTTACTATACAAAAGTTACGCACAAATACCACTACATGTATGAGAAATCAATATGTTAACCTTAAAGAAAAAGATCTTTGAAGGGAAATAGTAAAACGGTAAATTAGAAAAATATATTTCTTTTTTTTTTTTTTAATTATACTTTAAGTTCTAGG
>NW_012117500.1:2886476-2895579 GCF_000951035.1 Colobus angolensis palliatus | reverse complement strand
ATTAATTCAAGATGGAGTAGAGACTTAAGTGTTAGACCTAATACCATAAAAACCCTAGAAGAAAACCTAGGTAGTACCATTCAGGACATAGGCATGGGCAAAAAAATATATTTCAACTTTGTAAGGTAAAACTATCACTTTAATAGCAAATAATTCTATAAATCCCTTTTTTTCTTATAATCCAAAAACTTTCACAAACAACAATCTGATAGCCAACAAATATTTATATCACAAGTACTGGACACATAGGAGATGATCCACAAAAATTTCTTCAATATTATTATATATTTATTAAATGTGATCTACATGGAACATACCATAGTACATCATGTATTTCTTCTCCTCACAATACCCACTCTTAGAATTTTGAAAGAAAGTTGTAATTTACTACTCTCCACATGCCCCGGCCTTCTCTGCCAACGGCTGCCTCTGGAATTTCTAAAAGATTTTGGAATTTTAAAATTCCACGCAATACATTTACCCCATTTTTGCATCCATTCCTTGTTGATTGCCTTCAACTTCTTACCACCAAAAACGACAGTGAGATAATCATCTTTTTAGGTTTCCTTGATTATGAATGTTCTGTTACTCATTTTGTAGCTGGAAGGGTCCCTATCTTTTTCTTATTAATTACAGGAATTATTTTTACTTTCTAGATATTGATCTCTGGGTTTTTTTTCTTTTAGTCTGTCAACTGGCTGTTACCTTTGTTCCTAATGTACTTAATTGAACGGAAGTTGTAATTTTTTTATACAATCAATTCCTCTTTTTTGCTGCCATAATTCATATTTTTTAGAGTTTTAATTATGAAGTTCTTTCCCTTAATCCCACTTCAGACACAAGAATATTCCCCTACATTATCTTCTCTTACCTTTTTAGTTTTAACTTTCACACTTAGGTTTTTAATACATCGTGAGTCTATCTTGATAAGATGTTAGCCAGCTATTCAGTTTTACTTTTCCTCATAGATGAGCCAGTTTTCTCTGCACTGATAATGGATTCTTTTCACATTAGTTTGTGATTTTATCTTAATAATAATGTTTTCTTATACACATACTTTTTTTTTTTTTTTCCTACCTGAACACTCCTTTTTTTCCAAAGCTCAATTTCTCTGTTCTTGAATCAATATAGTCACGCACCACATCATGACATTTTGGTCAACAGCAACCCACACATACAACTGTGGTTTCATAAGATTACAACGCTGTATTCTTACTGTAACTTTTTTATGTTTATACATGTTTAGATACACAAACACTTAGCATTGTGTTACAATCGCCTGTATTATAATATTCAGTACAGTAACATGCTGTATATGTTTCTAGCCCAGGAACAGTAGGCTATGCCATACAGCCTAAGTGTACAGTGGGTTATACCATCTGGGTTTGTGTAAGTGTGCTTTATGATGTTCACATGATGACAATTTCTTAGAAAGTCTCCCCATCCTTAAGTGGCTCATGACTATAGAATACTGTTTTTGTAATTTTGGCTTTTTATGTTTAATATCTGGTAGGACAAGCTTACTTTCTCTTTTTAAGTTAACTTAGGTATTTGTCACCTTTATTTTTCACTTACAATTTAATTTATTGAATTCCTAAAAAAATTTTATAAAATTTTATTTGGTGTATATTGAATTCATATCATTTTTAATTGACATCATCATATTATGAACTCAGTTCAATAACATGGAATATATTCCCATTTATTTATATCATCTTCTTTTTTTTAATCAATTTTTAAAGTTTCCCCCTTAGGGTTTTTGTGTATGCTTTGTTATTTCTGGATATTTTGTAATTTTTGATCCTATGAGGACTGGTCTCTTATTTTTATTTATAATTTGTATTTGGTTATATATGGTGTAGAAAGATTTTTCCAAGGTGATACATTTACCAGTTTTACTAAGCACTGTAATTCTTATTCCGTTGTTTTCTATCATGTTGTTTTGGGTTTTCTTTGATGCTATTTTTCTAACTTCTTAAGTTGAACTTTTAGTGTGTGGTGTTTAACCTCTCCTGTTTCCTGGTCAATGTACTAAAGCTATAAATCTCCGTGTGTTGTTTTAGCTGTGTCAAATAAATTTGAATATAGAATGTTTTATTGCCATTTAGTTTTAAGCATTTCATTATTCATTTTTTAGTCCAAGAGCTTTTTGGCAATACATTATTTAGTTTCTACACATAGCATTTTAAATCTATGTGCATTGCATTACAATTGCCTGTATTATAAAATTTTTAAAATTTCTTTTAGTAATTTAATAAATTGTAAGTGAAAAAATAAAGGTGACAAATAGCTAAGCTAACTTAAAAAGAGGAATTTTTGAAATCTGTTTTTTAATTATAATTTCTAATTTTATTGCATTATAATAAGAGAATATAGTCAATATTATAGAGAATCTGTGGAATTTATTGAAGTTATTCTTGTGGCCTATGTACAGTCAATTTTTGTGTATATCTCTAATGTGCTCAAAAAGAATGTGTTTTCTCTTTCTTGGTTTCATGGTTTCATATGTACCTAATTCCTTAAATTTATTAATTAAATTGCTCAATTTATTTCCAAACATCTGCAGACTTTTCGTCTGTTTGATCTACAAGTTTCTTAGACAGGATATGTAAAAATCCTCAACTATAGTTATTGATAAATACAATTCTCACTAAAATTTTGTAAATATTCTGAAGTTGTGTTGTTAATAAAGGATGCATTTTGGGTGGCTAAAATTATTGTTCTATTAGGCCTTTTACCAGTACATACTTTTTAAAAAAATGCCTTATACTATCTTTTGCTTTGAATGAAAATTAGCCATATATTAGGGTTTCTATTTTAGCCTCCCCTTGGTTAATTTTTTAAACTGTTTTTATCCTTTTATTTTTTATTTTTATTTGTTTTAGTTTAAATACATCTTTTGTAAACATTAGGTTGTAAATCTTATGTTTTTAAAAACTCTGTGGCTGACTTGCTTTGCCTCCAGTGCCTTCAAATAGCTGCATTGTTTGTTCTTTGTTTTTTTGAATTTTACACAAGTTTTTACAGATGTTCTCAGCAGGAGGGTTGGTCTGATTCTACCTACTCTGTCATATCCGGAAACAAGACATATTTTTAAATTAAAAACAAAAACTCATTTGTTTCAAGTAAATGAGATGAAGACCATTTTTTAGGAAAACAGGAAACTTTTTAAATAAGGATCTTGGTAGCAATTAGACACAGGGCAGATTATACATTAACTAATCCAGAATTCTTTAAATGTAAATGATTACAATTCACTAATCATTCTTATCTTCCACGTGGTTTTCAACCCCAGGGTCTTCATTTAATGCAAATATCAAATACTATTTCTGAGAATTTATATTTTAAAGGCAACATTAAAATTAATCACGTGCCCAAATTGACCCCCTGTGCACAAGGGCATTACCTATGTGGTATAAATCACCATCTTAGACACAAAGTCTCTAAGGTAGAGGCTTCTAAGTACACAAATATCAAAAAGCCCCACCCTTTGATATTTTATTAATTTATAAATCTCTTAAATCCATATCTTTAGTGGTAGTTTTGTCCATAATGGTAGCTAAATTTTGTATCCTGTGATTAAATGATCACCAAAATCAAGTGTTAAACCTGATTTGGCTACATCAATTAGTACTGATTGTAAATACAGCAAAATCTATTCCAATGTTCTATTTTTTAAAATCTACTTAGAAATAGCTATTTGGTAATCTTGAAGACTGCATCTTGCTAGAGGGAGAGCGCTTTGGATGCCACTGTATTCCTAGCATCTGGTGAAATCTCTGGCACATAGTAGTTTTACCATTGGAGGACTGTACCATTCATTCTTCATGTCAATCATCTACCCATAATCCAAAACAAGTACACTAATTTCAGGACTTGTTTCAACAAATCTACCATGTGTCTCCCATTAGGATTAAGGCTGATAGATAAATTTCCTTGCAAAGTACTTAGGCAGAACTCTGGTGAAAATGGCTGTGTAAATGTTATCTCCTGTAAATGAATGTTGATTGGCTTAAAGTAGTCAGTGTACATTAAATGTGTAAGGTGACTTTAAAAATCTTCTCATAAAAGCTTTTTTTGCCTTAAAAGTCCACTTAATTCATTAAAAAAATACCTTTTAGAATACACAGATTTGCCAAAAGGGAGTACTGAGAAAACAAGGTGATATGGTTTGACTGTGTCCCCACACAAACCTTATCTTGAATTCCCACGTGTAGTAGGAGGGACCCAGTGGGAGGTAATTATTCAATTACCATGGGGGCAGGTCTTTCCTCTGCTGTTCTTGTGATAATGAATGAGTCTCATGAGATCTGATGGTTTTAAAATGGAGAGTTTCCCTGCACAAGCTCTCTTATCTTGTCTGCTGCCATGTCAGATGTGCCTTTCACCTTCTGCCTTGATTGTGAGGCCTCACCAGAGGAACTAAGTCCAATAAACCTCTTTAGTTTGTAAATTGCCCAGTCTTGGGTATGTCTTTATCAGCAGTGTGGAAACAAAGGCATTCAGTTTTATAAGGGAAGCAGAGTATAAAAGTGGAAAATTTGCAGCCTGACAAATGTGATAAAAAAGAAAATCCCTTTTTTGAGGAGAAATTCAAGCCTGTTGGAGAAATTTGCGTAAGAAATGAGGAGTCGAATGTTAATCCCCAAGTCAATGGGGAAAATGACTCCAGGGCATGTCAGAGGTCTTCATGGCAGCCCCTCCCATCACAGTCCTGGAGGTCTAGGAAGAAAAAATGGTTTTGTGGTCTTTTGAGTTAGTACTGAAATGAGTTAGGACTTTGGGGGACTGTTGGGAAGGGATGATTAGTTTTGAAATGTGAGGACGTGAGATTTTGGAGGGGCCGGGGTAGAATCATATCCTTTGGCTGTGTACCCACCCAAATCTCATTTTTAATTCCCACGTGCTGTGGGAGGGACCCAGTGGGAAGTAATTATTCAATTACCATGGGGCAAGCCTTTCCCATGCTGTTCTCATGATAGCAAATAAGTCTCATGAGACCTGATAGCTTTAGGTCGGGTGCAGTGGCTCATGCATGTAATCCCAGCCCTTTGGGAGGCTGAGGCAGGCAGATCACCTGAGGTCAGGAGTTTGAGATCAGCTTGACCAACATGGAGAAACCCTGTCTCTATTAAAAATGCAAAATTAGCTGGGCTTGATGATGAATACCTGTAATCTCAGCTATTCAGGAGGCTCAGGCAGGAGAATTGCTTGAACCTGGGAGGTGGAGGTTACAGTGAGCTGAGATCACACCATTGCACTCCAGCCTGGGCAACAAGAGCAAAACATTGTCTCAAAAAAAAAAAAAAAAAAAAAGAGAGAGATCTGATGGCTTTAAAAGGGGAGTTTTCCTGCACAAGCTCTCTCTTTTCTTTTCTGCCACCTTGTGAGATGTGCCTTTCATCTTCCACCATAATTGTGAAGACTCTCTGGTCAGGTGGACCTGTAAGTCCAATAAACCTCTTTCTTTTGTAAGTTGCCCAGTCTTGGGTATGTCTTTATTGGCAGCATGGAAACAGACTAATACACAAGGTCAATCCTCCGGCCTACACCTACACTCTCTTGGGCTCAACTCTCTGGGAAGATGATGAGGGGGCAGGGAGAGTCAGTAAGACACAGGCTAGTATAATCCTTAACCAATTTTTGAAAAAACTCAAGAATAAGACCTTGAATTTCTCATCCAACATACCTTACTTGCAGTGATAACATGAGACAGACATGTTTGAAACTGTGTCATTTATTTGCACTGGCTACAACAAAAAATGTTGGAGAAAAAAGTATCTTCGCAATATCCAGAGCTCATATGTGTATCCAGGTCCAGTTTAATCACTTGTATGTAAAATCTCAACCCTACCCCTTATAATCGCATTCTTTGTCTATTGCATAAATTTCTTTCAATCTTTTCTCCAGTTTTTGCCCCAAGATGGAGCTGACAAAACTACCCATTGTCTCTGCTTGGTTAACTTTTCACATGATTTACATAAAGCTTTTCCATTTTAATGTCATCACATGTAGAAGGTGCCCTTTTACTGCAGTAATTAGGACTGAGATAATTTACAGAGGTGATTGGTACATGCAAGTTCAGTCTTTGCCAGGACCTCTGTCTGCTCTAAGAGGTTGAATTTCAGCTGTAGTATTGAATCATCACATACTTCAAGTCACAGGTGTTGGAAAAATACAAAACTTGCCTCCTTGCTATGTAATTAATTGACTAGGGAAGCATTCTTCATTATTCCTCCAACACAGTACTTTAATATATTTTCCAACATTCCTTTCCTAGAATAAAAATATCTGATATAATAAAATTCCCTTCTTTCTATCTTCTGTCATAGATAGATAATTTCTTTGCTCTTTTTGATTAACATCTATAAGGTCAGTTTCTAAGGTTAAAAAATGAGTTAATAAATATGTTGCTATTTCACTTAGGCTGTTACAACAAATATGGTTGTATCATCTATGTGGTTTGGACATTAGAATAAGTTTATTTTTTGTTTTTATAGTTTGGTTAGAAATCAACCCTGGTCTTAAGCACTTTTTACAAAACTATGCAACGTTCCATCCACATTTAGTATGGTGTGAATTTGATCAAGTTACAAATCCTGTTTGAACAGAAATGAGTAACCACTGTGGGATTATCATGTCCAAATTTAAAGACAACACAAAATGTTTTATTTCTCAAATTTAGAAAATATGCATTACTGAAATTATTAGTGCCTACAAATAATTATAATCATAAGTTACTAATTCACATATATTATACCATTTAGAAAAACAAAGATTCAAAGAAAGCTTATAGCAATTAAGGCTCAAAAGTAGGAGTTCAGTTGCAGCCCAGTGTAAGTTTTCAAATGAAGAAGGGAATTTCCAAAGAGGATCTTTACCATAAAATAATAAGAGGAGAGCAGATACGAGACTTTATGTAATTTAGGTTTACTTTAAGGAATTATTTTGCAAGAATATGACTTACTAGAATGTGTGACTGAGATGAGCTAAAAATCCATTATTAAAAACTTAATTTCTCAGTGTCTTTTAGTGAAGGGTTAGATTAAGGATGCTTTAAAAAAAAAGAATGCTTAACTTGGAGTCTGTGTTCTGAGGGGCTTTACATATGGATTTCAGGGGTCCTCACCTCTCCTGAAATGGTATGCAAAGAGTATACAAAAAGGAAAATTTTCCAGGAAGAGGGCCTATAACTTGTATCAGATACTCAAAAGGGTCCATAATGATTCCTACACTATCCCCAAAATTACAAACTAGTAGAAAAATGACTTCATGGAGCTTTGTTAATAGCATTAAGAATGAAGGGTATGCATGTATTTCATCTTTTACTGCCAGATACATTGAGTAAAAGTAATCCATATAAATGGATATGCAGAGCAAAAAGAAAAAAATTACCAAGGAAGTCCCCATGGACCTCTTCTTAAACATTAATAGCTAAATAAATTGCCACTTTTAGATATTCTTACCTGACAAGTTTCCAGATTAGATTGGGGTACATAGCCAAGAAAATTATTGAGCTTTAACTTAGACAAAGATGTTACACTCTCTTTTTAAGGATTATTTCAATGTTAAATCACTATGCAAAAAAACTCAACATTTTTGATAACATGAATCAGAAGATTTGAACCTGCAAATGAAATTAACTTAATCAATGGTATTTAAAACTAATTTTTTTCTTGCCAAGACACTGTCATGAGCACTTCTTGTATCATTGTACTTTTGCAAGGTTATTGAAAGACTAAGATTGATAGTTAGGTTTGATTATTAAAAAAGCTAAAGTTCTTGTTATTATGGCTTAGTTTTTATGTTACAAATTTTGCTCTTAGATAAGTAGGTCATAAACTATATAAAATATCACTTATCAAAGTCTGTTTATGACCTCTTTTAAATCCAGAAATCATACTGCTGTCAATTCATTTTTTGCAGGAACCCTAAGTCAACATGAATCTATGCATCTTGAGTAATTCTTGGCAGGGCGCAGAGTAGTAAATCATATTTTATTACTCGAGATGGCAGAAGCTAGAGCTATCTGAAACTTTTGATCACTTCTTGTAAGATCTCATTTGCAAATCTATGATCTAGAATTTCTGGAGACATGTTAGAGTTAGTCCTTTGCCAGTATAATAATAATAAAAAAAGATTTGGTCGAATCCCTTCTACCCTCATCTTCCTCTCCCCCAGCCTTCCCCATCCACTCTAATTTTCATATCCAAAACTCTTTGCTTCTAGTCTTTACTCTTGAAGGACAGTCTGGTGAGCTGCAAAATGTGTGGCTTGCATATACTTTTCCTGGGTATCTTGTAGTTGATCCACATGCTCTGGTATTAAATGTTGTAATGGAAAGGTCTGATGCCAGCTTAGCTGTTTTTCCTTTATAAATGAGTTGATCTCGTCTCGATGCCCAAAGAATTCTTTCCTTGAATTAAATTTTAATAATTCTAATAGTGTATATCTTAGCATTTACTGTTCTGGGTTAATTTTATCTGCATTATAGTGTTCTTTTTCAATGTATACATTTATTGAATTGTATTTTGTAAATTTGTTGAATTACATGGTAAGTTTTATTGAATTTTATTATTTTTTTCTTTTTTGGCTGGCGCGGTGGCTCATGCTTCTAATCCTAGTACTTTGGGAGGCCGAGGCCGGTGGATCACCTGAGGTTGGGAGTTCAAGACCAGCCTAGCCAACATGGTGAAACCCTGTCTCTACTAAAAATACAAAAAATTAGCTGCGTGCAGTGCTGCGCACCTGTAATCTCAGCTACCCAGAAGGCTGAGGCAGGAGAATCGCTTGAACCCAGTGGGGCAGAGTTTGGGTGAGCCAAGGTCGTGCCACTGCACTCCAGCCTGGGCTACACAGAGAGACTTCATCTCAAAAAACAAAGAAACAAACAAACAAAAAAATGATGTCAACATGGCTTATCATTGCTGATGCTGACCTTGATATCCTGACTGAGATAGTGTTTGTCATGTTCCTCTACTGCAGAGTTATACTTTTCCCACCTTTTCCCTACTGTACTCTTTGGAAGGAAGTTACTATATCTAGGTTATCCTTAAGGAGTAAGGAGTTATGACCACTTCTTTCAGGACAGAGTATATATATA
>NW_012117500.1:2753085-2886416 GCF_000951035.1 Colobus angolensis palliatus | reverse complement strand
ATAAAATTTAGAATTTTTCTGCCTGTGAGCAGTATCTCTTATTTATTTATTTAACCATTTATATCAATATTAACTCATGGTTATTTATTTAATTTATTGGGTTATAATCCAATAGTACTTTATTTATTTTGTTGCTGAAATTGTTCAACCTTTGGCCACTGGTTGCTCTTTCAGCTGGCTCTTGTGTCCCTTTGACATATCTCTTTCATTGAAGGTTATTTATTTATTTGCACTTTCTTTTTATTTATTTTCTATTTATTTATTTGCACTTTATTGTTTGCACTTTCTTACTTTCTGACATTAAGTTGCTCCAGGGTTATCTTGTATATTTCCTGCCTCAGTCCTGGAATCCTCCATCAAAGGAGCCCTGGTTCCTTTCATTGGAGAATCGTATTAGAAATTAAGCTCTAGGCACTATTTGTGCTTGTTACTACAGTGTTGTTGCTTCTAGGTCTTCTTAGATGACAAAACAAAAACAATATGCTTGCATACTAATTTGGATATATATACACATATCTATAAATATTTCTACAGGTAACCATTGTATCTATATTCAACTGAATATCATTTCATATCAATGGTTCCAACACCAACCATTACCACATGGATTACCCTCCCCTTTCTTATACATAACCTCCGGCTCCAATACTGAGAAACCTGGGCCAACTATCCACTATTCCATTTACTTAATTGTTCTGTATAATAGCATATACTAGTATCAAAATTGTTAATAAGTATCACCTGTATTGTTGATAAACAATCTTATTAGAGTACAGTAGTTATATATATTTATATAAGTATATTTTAATATATTTATATGAATAAATCATTTTTTGTTTTAATATATTTTATAAATATATAAAGACAAATATATAAATATATATTATAAAGATGGAAATAGATTTATATATAAATATATAATTTATATATATAAACTACATATGCTTTATATATAAACTATAATATACACTATATAGTTTATATATATACACTATATATACACTATATATAAAATATATATGCACACTCTATATAAAATATATAAATGTGTATATATATGCCTTCAGTCTTACAGAATCCCTTCATTTCCAAAGTTTCTTAGGTCAGTAACTTTTTTCCCTAGTCCTTTAAGTAAGATTGTTTCATACATTTTTAATACAGTTAGATAATTGTCACATTCTACATTCCATCCTAAATGAGTTTTTAAATTTTTTAATACATTAAGGCTTAGTCTTGGTAATATAAAGTTCTTTGGATTTTGACCATGCATAATATTATGTATCTACAATTATAGTGTCACAAAGCATAGTTCTGCTTCCTTAAAAATTTCCCTACACTTCACTTTTTTAACCTTCCCCAACTTCTTCCTGAATCCATGACAATCATTAATCTTTTTACTATTGCTATAATTTGCCTTTTGCAAAATATCTTATGATTGGAAATATATAGTATGTAGCTTTTTCAAGCTGGCTTCTTTTTACTTACCAATTTGCATTTAAGATTTGCCATGTTTGTGTCTTGATCACACATTTTCTGTTTTTGCTGAATAATATTCCATTGTGTGGATGTACCATTATTATTATTATTATTATTATTATTAAGACAGAGTCTCGTTCTTATCACCCAGGCTGGAGTGCAGTGGCACAATCATGGGTCACTGCAGTCTTGAATTCCTGGGCTCCAGTGATCCTCCCACCTAAGCTTCCCAAATAGCTGGGAGCACAGGCAGGAGTCTCTACTCCTGCCTGACATGTCATTATTTTTTAATGCATTGTGGTTATGGTTGCTTCTAGTTTTTTATGATTATGAATAAAGCTGCTACAAACATTCATGTGCAGATTTTGTGTGGACATATGTTTTCAAGTCAACATGATTGCTGGATCATATGGTAACTATGTTTAGCTTGTAAGAAACTGCCAAACTTTTTTCCAAAGTAGCTGTATGATTTTCTTTTCCCAACAGGAATAAATGAGAATTCCAACTGCTCCGTGTCCTCACCACCAATTGGTATTGTCAGGTTAAAAAATTTTTTTTTTAGCTATTTGCATAGTTATGTAGTGGTATCTTGTTCGAATTTGCAATTCCCTGATGATAAATGATATTGAACGTATTTTCATATGCTTTTTTGCCATCTGTATATCTTCTTTGGTGAGGTATCTGTTCGGATCTTTGGCCCATTTTAAAATTTGATTGTTTTCATATTGTTGGATTTTTAGGTTCTTTGTATATTTTGGATACAAGTCCTTTATCAGATATTTATTTTGCAAATCTTTTCTCCAGGTGTGTGGCTTGTCTTTTCATTATTTTAACAGTGTCTGTCACAGAACAGAATAAAGTCCGACTTACCATCTTTTTTTTCTTGAATCATGTTTTGGTGTTTTACCTAAAGCCTAACTGGGAAATCCAAAGTTGCCTGGATTTTCTCCTATGTTTATTTCTAGTGTTTCAGTTTTGTATTTTACATTTACGTCTAGTTCATTTTGGGTCAATTTTGTGAAAGGTGTAAGATCTGTGTATAAGTTCATTATTTTGCATGTAGACATCCAATGGTTGCAGCAGCATTTGTTGAAAACTCTACCCTTTCTCCATTGAATTGTTTTTGCTCCTTTGTCAAATATCAGGTTACCATACTTGTATAAGCCTATTTCCAGACTCTCTTTTCTGTTCCTTTGATGTATATGTCTACATTTTTCCTGATTACTATGGCTTGGTTACTAGACCTTTGTAGTAAGTCTTGAAGTCAGGTAGTGAGAATTCTCAAATTTTGTTCTTCAGTATTATCTTGACTGTTATAGGTCTTTTGCATTTCCACATAAACTTTATATTCAGTTTGTCGTTACCTACATAATATCTTGCTGGGATATTTATTAAGGTTACATTGACTAGAACAAGTGGAGAATAATTAATATTTTCACAGTATTGAGTCTTCCATTTATGGTCATAAATTATTTCTCCATTTATATATATATGGGTCTCACTCTTTTGCCAAGACTAGAGTGCAGTGGTGTGATCTCAGCTCACTGCAACCTCTACCTCCCAGGCTCAAGCCATCCTCCCACCTCAGCTTCATGAGTAGCTGGGACTACAGGCACCACCACGCCTAGCTAATTTTTGTAGTGACAGGATTTGCATGTTGCCAAGGCTGGTCTAGAACTCCTGGGCTTAAGTGATCGGCCTATCTCAGCCTCTCAAAGTGCTGGGATTACCGGCACGAACCACTGCAATTATTTAGCATATAAATTCTGTGCATATTTTGTTATTTCCGTCTAATTGTTTTATTTTGGAGCACTAGTTTAAATAGTATTTTTAGAAATATAGCCAATTCCAGTTTTTCATTGCTGGTATATAGAAAAGCAATTGATTTCAGTATTATCATTTTTGATACATGAATGCACTTTTTGATATTGTTAGTATTTTCTTTTAAAATTTTTACTTAAAGTTCTGGGATACATGTGCAGAACAAGTAGGTTTGTTACATAGGTATACATGTGCCATTGTGGTTGGTTGCACCTATCAACCCATCATCAAGGTCTTAAGCCCCACATGCATTAGGTGTTTGTCCTAATGCTCTCCCTCCCCTTGCCCCCCAACACCCAACAGGATCTGGTGTGTGATGTTCCCCTCTCTGTGTCCATATGTTGTTATTGTTCAACTCTCACTTCTGAGTGAGAACATGCAGTGTTTGGTTTTCTGTTCCTGTGTTAGTTTGCTGAGAATGATGGCTTCCAGCTTCATCCATGTCCCTGCAAAGGACATGAACTCATTCTTTTTATGGCTGCATAATATTCCATGGTGTGTATGTGTCACATTTTCTTTATCCAGTCTATCATTGATGGGCATTTGGGTTGGTTCCAAGTCTCTGCTATTGTAAATAGTGCTGCAGTAAACATACGTGTGCATGTGTCTTTGTAGTAGAATGATTTATAATACTTTCGGTATATATCCAGTAATGGGATTGCTGGGTCTAATGACATTTCTGGTTCTAGATCCTTGAGGAATTGCCACATTGTCTTCCATAATAGTTGAACTGATTACACTCTCACCAACAGTGTAAAAGCATTTCTATTTCTCCACATCCTTGCCAGCATCTGTTGTTTCCCAACTTTTTAATGATCGCCATTCTAACTGGCATGAGATGGTATCTCATTGTGGTTTTGATTTACCTTTCTCTAATGACCAATAATGATGAGCTTTTTTCATGTTTGTTGGCCACATAAATGTCTTCTTTTGAGAAGTGTCTGTTCAGATCCTTTGCCTACTTTTTGATGGGGCTGTTTTATTTCTTGTAAATTTGTTTAAATTCCTTGTAGATTCTGGATATTAGACCTTTGTCAGATGGATAGATTGCAAAAGTTTTCTCCCATTCTGTAGGTTGCCTGTTCACTCTGATGATAGTTTCTTTTGCTGTGCAGAAGTTCTTTAGTTTAATTAGATCTCATTTGTCAATTTTGGCTTTCGTTGCCATTGCTTTTGGTGTTTTAGTCATGAAGTCTTTGCCCATGCCTATGTCCTGAATGGTATTGTCTAGGTTTTCTTCTAGGGTTTTTATGGTTTTGGGTTTTACATTTATGTCTTTAATCCATCTTGAGTTAATTTTTGAATAAGGTATCAGGAGGGGGTCCAGTTTCAGTTTTCTGCATACGGCTAGCCAGTTTTCCCAGCACCATTTATTAAATAGGGAATCCTTTCCCCATTTCTTGTTTTTGTCAGGTTTTTCAAAGATTAGATGGCTGTAGATGTGTGGTAGTATTTATGAGGTCTTTTCTGTTCCATTGTTCTATATATCTGTTTTGATACCGATACCATGCTGTTTTGGTTACTGTAGCCTTGTAGTATAGTTTGAAGTCAGGTAGCATGATGCCTCCAGCTTTGTTCTTTTTGCTTATGATTGTCTTGACTATATGGGCTCTTTTTTGGTTCCATATGAAATTTAAAGTAGTTTTTTCTAATTCTATGAAGAAAGTCAATAGTAGCTTGATGGGAATAGCATTGAACCTACAAATTACTTTGGGCAGTATGGTCATTTTCACAATATCAATTCTTCTTATCCATGAGCATGGAATATTTTTCCATTTGTTTGTGTCCTCTCATTTCCTTGAGCAGTGTTTTGTAGTTCTCCTTGAAGAGGTCCTTCACGTCCCTTGTAAATTGTATTCCTAGATATTTTATTCTCTTTATAGCAATTGTGAATGGGAGTTCACCCATGATTTAGCTCTCTGCTTGTCTATTGTTGGTGTATAGGATTGCTTGTGATTTTTGCACATCAATTTTGTATTCTGAGACTTTGCTGAAGTTGCTTATCAGCTTAAGGAGTTTTGGGTCTGAGATGGTGGGGTTTTCTAAATATACAATCATGTCATCTGCAAACAGAGAAACTTTGACTTCCTCTCTTCCTATTTGAATAACCGTTATTTCTTTCTCTTGGCTGATTGCCCTGATCAGAATTTCCAATGCTATGTTCAATAGGAGTGGTGAGAGAAGGCATTCTTGTCTTGTGCCAGTTTTCAAAGGGAATGCTTCCAGCTTTTGCCCATTCAGTATGATATTGGTTGTGGGTTTGTCATACATAAGTCTTATTATTTTGAGATATGTTTTATCAATACATGGTTTATTGAGAGTTTTTAATATGAAGTGATGTTGAGTTTTATCAAAGGCCTTTTCTGCATCTATTGAGATAATCATGTGGTTTTTGTCATTGGTTCTGTTTATGTGATGGATTATGTTTATTGATTTGCATATGTTGAACCAGCCTTGAATCCCAGGGATGAAGCCAACTTGATTGCAGTGGATAAACTTTTTGATGTGTTGCTGGATTCAGATTGCCAGTATTTATTTTCGCATTGGTGTTCATTAGGGATATTGACCTGAAATTTTCTTTTTTTGTTGAATCTCTATCAGGTTTTGGTATCAGGATGATGCTGGCCTCATAAAATGTGTTAGGGAGGAGTCCCTCTTTTTCTGTTGTTTGGAGTAGTTTCAGAAGGCATGGTACCAGCTCCTCTTTGTACATCTGGTAGAGTTTGGCTGTAAATCTATCCGGTCCTGGGCTTTTTTTTTGGTTGGCAGGCTATTAATTACTGTCTCAATTTCAGAACTTGTTGTTGGTTTATTCATGGATTCAACTTCTTTCTGGTTTAGTCTTGGGAGGGAGTATGTGTACAGGAATTTATCCATTTCTTCTACATAGTCTAATTTATTTGCATAGAGGTGTTTATAGTATTCTCTGATGGTTGTTTGTATTTCAGACCACAGTGTGATCAAATTAGAACTAGGATTAAGAAACTCACTGAAAACTGCACAACTACATGGAAAATGAACAACATGCTCCTGAATGACTCCTGGGTAAATAACAAAATTAAGGCAGAAATAAAGAAGTTCTTCGAATTCAATGAGAACAAAGAGACAATGTACCAGAATCTCTGGGACACAGCTAAAGCAGTGTTAAGAGGGAAATTTATAGCATCACATGCCCACATCAGAAAGCTAGAAAGATCTGAAATTGATACCCCAACATCATAATTAAAATAACTAGAGAAGCAAGAGCAAACAAATTCAAAAACTAGCGGAAGACAAGAAATAACAAGCTCAGAGCATAACTGAAGGAAATAGACACAGAAAAACCTCCAAAAAATCAATGGATCCAGGAGTAGTTTTTTTTGAAAAAAATTACAAAATAGACTGCTAGCCAGACTAATAAAGAAGAAAAAAGAGAAGAATCAAACAGACATAATAAAAAATTATAAAGGAGACACTACCACTACTAGTGATTTTAACCTTATATCCTGTTACCTTGTTATGATCACTTGTTAGTTACAGGAGTTTTTTGTTGATTTTTTTTTTTTTTTGAGAGGTGAATTTTCTACATGCACATTCATGTCATGTGTAAATAAAGACAGATTTGTTTCTTCTTTCCCATCCGTATCTCTTTATTTCCTTTTTTCTTATTGTACTAGCTAGAATTTCCAGTATAATGTTGGACAGAATTTGTGAAAGAGGACACCCTTGCTGTTTCCTGTTATAGAGGGAAACCATCCAGTTTCTCATGTTTAATTATGATATTAGCCGTAAGTTTTTGGTAGATGTTCTTCATAAAGTTGAGTAAGCTTCCCTATTCTTAGCTTGATGAAAATTTTTAAAATGAGTATGTGTTGGATTTTGTCAATACTTTTTCTGCATTAGTTAATATAATACTATTTTCTTCTTTCAACTGTTGATTGTCGTGTCATTTTGGAGAATTGATGCTTTTATCATTGTGTAATATTTCTCTTTATTTCTGATAATTATTTCTTTTGTTCTGCAATCTGCTTTACCTGAAATTAATATAGCTATTCCAGCTTTCTTTTGATTAGTGTAGCATGGCATAGCCTTTTCTATTCCTTTACTTTTAAACTTCTGAGTCGTTATATTTAAAATGAGTTGCCTGTAGACAAAATACAATTGGATATTTTTAAATCCCCTCTTAGAACCTGTTTAATTAATATATTTAGACCATTCACATTTAAAATTATTATTGATATAATTTGATTAATAGCAACCATGTTTGTAACTATTTTTTCTACTTGTTTTTCTTCCTCCTCATCTTCTTCTGCCTTATCTGGTTTGAATTGCACATTTTAAATGATTTAATGTTATATTCTCTCTTGGCATATTAACTATACTTGTTTAAAAATTTTTGTAATGATGGCCCGAGATACTGTAGTATATATTTATAACTAATGTAAGTCTACATTCAATTAACTCTATACCGCTCCATGGGTAGGACAAGTATCTTGTAACAAACTTTTCCCAATTTCTTCCTCCTATCTTTTATAAAATTGTTATCATTCATTTCACTTATTCTTATGCTAAAATCACTCAATACATTGTTACTATTACTACTTTGAGCAAACATTTCCATTAGATCAATTAAGAATAAGGAAAACAGATTACAATTTACCTTTATATATTCTTTCTATGATGATTTTTCCTTTCATGTGGACATCTAAGGGTTAGAACTATCTAATTTTTCTTCTCTGTGAAGTACTTTTTTTAACATCTCTTTTAGAGCAGGTCTGCTGACAATAAATTCTCTCAGTTTTTATTTGTCTGACAAAGTCTTTATTCTTCTCTTCTTGAAGAATAATTTTCTGGATATAGAATTCTATGTTGGTGGGTTTCTTTCTTTCAGCACATTAAAATTTTCACTCTCTCCTTGATTCCATGACATCTGATGAGTAGCCTGCTATAATTCTTATCTTTTTCCTCCAGTAGGTAAGGTGTTTAATTTCCTTGGCTTTTTTCAAGATTTTTTCTTTGTCTTTAGTTTTCTGCAGTTTGAATAACATACATGTGGGTAAGACATTTTGATATTTATCCTGACTGGCATTCTTTGCATTTCCTGTATCTATGGTTTAGTGATTGTCATTAATTTTCAAAAATTTTCATCTATTGTTCAGTTCAACACTTTTTGTTTGTTTTTTGCTTACTTCTGTCTTCTTCTGGTATTTCAACTACATTTATGATACATCCTGTAAAACTGTCCCACAGTTCTTAGATGTTCTGTTCTATTTTTTTCTCATTCCTTTTTCTCTTTGTATTTTAGTTTGGGAAGTTTCTATTGACCTAGTTTCAAGCTTACTAATTGTTTCTTTTGCCATGTTTAATCTACTGATGAACCCATCAAAAATGTTCAGCATTCTTTATTTTGGTTATGGCGCTTTTGATTTCTAGCATTTCTGTTTGACTCTTTCTTAGAGTCTCCATCTCTCTATCTGTTAATATTATTCATCTGTTCTTGTATGTTGTCTACTTTTTCCATTAGAGCTCTTATCATATTAATCATATTTATTTTAAATTCTTCATCTGATAATTCTATAATCTGTGTCTGGTTCTGATGCTTACTTTGTCTCTTCGCACTGTTTTCTCTGCCTTTCAGCATGCCTTGTAATTTTTTGTTGAAAGCTAGACATAATAAATTGGTTAATAGTAAATCAACATTTAGTGTAAGTTTTATGTTAAGTTGGTTAAGAACTGGGCTATATTTCATGCTTTTTGTAGCTGTAGTTACCAAAGGCTTCAAATTCCTCTGGTGTCATTGTTTTTGTCTTCTTATTGTCTTTGAACTTCCCTAAGAGCTCCTTCTCTGAGTGCATCTTGCAACTCTTATAATTTTAATTCACCATCCCACTAGAGTTCTGTTGTTGTAGTGGTAAGGTATGGGACAGGGAAAGCATTCTATAAGCTTATGATTAATTTTTATTCTTTTTCTGAGCCTGTGTTCCGGGACCATGCCCTTTTCAAATGTTTTTTAGTTTATCTTTCTTACCCCCACTCTTTAGATGAGACAGATTAGAGAAGGATGAAGTCAGAGAAGCCCTTCCACTGGGTGGGATGAAGCTTTACAGTATCTTTTCCCCTGGAGAATAGGCTTTTGTTATGGAGAATACTCTGGGCATATTTCACAATAATGACTCTTTCTGCTTTCTCTTCCTAGAGTCATGAGGGGCTTCTTGGATCTTCACTGTGAGACATTGATAGGACTACTGGAGGCAAAGCCTACCAAAGGGCAGTGCCCCCAAGATATTTTCATTCTCATGTTAGTCTATACGCAGTCTCCAGCAACCTAAATTCACCTGTCTCTCCAGATTTCAGGGTGGTGACTTGCCTTGCAACCTCAGTTCTCTAATATATCTAAGACATGTTATTGACTTTTAGTTTGTTCAGCCTTTGCTTGTTATAAGGATGGTGTGATGATTCTTGAGCTCTTCACTTGTCAAAGCTAAAACTGAAAATCAGTTTATTTATATTCCCGTTAGCAAATTTGAATGACTTGCATTGTCCTGGACTAGCTATTTGCAGACATTCCTCTATCTATGGAGTACAAAGTGGGCGGTGGGAATAGATGAGTTTCCAGGGTTTTTCTGCTTCTTCTTCTTCCTTTGTTGCTACCATGATGGATTGTTTCTTGCTGATAAAGCTGTGTAGTTGGCCTTCCTTTGACTCTAAGAAACTGACTGTACTTTGGAATGTTTCTATCACCATTCCTGCACTCGTTAGAGTCCTTCGCTAGCTGCTACTACCAGGAGACGTAGCCCCTGTCTTTCAAAACGTTTATTCTTCTTCTTCTTCTCCTTCTTCCTCTTCCTCTTCCTCCTCCTCCTCCTCCTCCTCCTCCTCTTCTTCCTCTTCTTCTTCTTTTTTTAGGTGTCACTTTTTGAGATTTGTCTTCTCTGGGTTCTACTCCAAATTTTCATGTCTTTCTCTACCTTCTCCAGCAATTATGCCCTGTTATATTTAATTTGTTAAAATAGGTCTTCCTTAGAGTGGGATATTTGTTGATTTCTGACATTTGATCCCCAAAGCCCTCCTCTCTGTTCCCTGTTCTTCCCCAGTACACTGTGACAGCTTCCTGCACAGGACTTGCTGATCTCAGTTTCTTTTGGCCACACTTATACATAATTTGGAGTTTGTGGATTTTTCTCTGTCTCCTACTTTCACCAAAAATGTGTTTCGTCACTTTATTTTTGTTCTCCTTGTTGCTCTATTTGGTTTCCAGGAGGAGAAGTGGGATGATCCAAAACTAAGCAGTCACCATGTTTCTAACCTCTGTTTCAAATTTGGAAATAACAAGAGACATTAAGAAACAATGGGAAAATGAATGCCAGGGTCACTGTGTTGCCTGATGTGGAATGCAGTGTAAATGGTGCCCTCTGGAGTGGCATAATGCAATAGCGTTTATAAGTACACAGCCTTCTCTCTGTACCCTTACTTCTGTGACCTAAAAATCATATGTTCTTTTGCTTCTCACTGTTATATGCTCCCCATTTGAATTTTGATAAAGAAACAGTTAGTGATATGAATGCAAAGTAATTTGCTCTTACTTGGAAGTGTCAGGCTTTGAGAGCTTGACTTTAATGAGATAATACCGGTGAGAAAGGCAATTAAACTTGTTTTTACTTTGCCAGAATTTGTTTTTCCTTCATCTATGAACCGTGACTATAGAAAAATGATTGTAAATGATTCTAAAGTTCCCTCCATTTACCTTAACACCTGTATATTCACATAGGGAGACTGCTTTTTCTGTGTACACAGGCAGTCCAATAAAGTGTTTAGGAGAGAAATATTTCTTCTGTAGTCTATGCCAGTTTCCTTCTGCAAGGCAGACAATTTTAAAATAAAAATACTTTCAGTCAATATGGTTTTCACATTGCTTCTGACTAATTACTTACACAGCAATATCAAATATTTTAAATACATTTTCATTTACATATAATTAACTATACCCACGTAATTTGTGTTTAAAAGAAATCTGGTTATTTATTTAAGGAGCTAAAAGAAACATCAAAATCTGTTCTCAATAAAAATGATTTTATTGAGTTTTTTAAAAGAATGTGTGTTGAAGGAGAAATTTGGTGTCAGTCATATTTCATTTGGTGTCAGTCATATTTTATTACAAAATTAGGAATAAATGGCATAGTTTTCAGTGCCTCTTTAACTCTTCCATGGAGCTAGTTTATTTTGACCTATACAGCCCTATTTAACCACAATGCATTAGTTCTTGAAAATAAAGCTGCCTAAACACATTTCCAGAGCCTCTCCACACCTGGATGACTTAATCAAGCTTTTCTAGTTCTAAGAAATATGATCTGGGTAGTGATTTTGCAACTGGAAACAAAATGGTCAAAACCACAGACTCTAGAAAAAGAAGCCAGGATAGGCTAGGTGTTCTTTACCAATTACCCATCAAACAAGTAAAACCAGCAGGGGAAGTAAGGTGCAAGAAAACACAAGGAAGATCCCAGAAAGCTCCTCCGCAGTGGCCAACCTGGAAAAGAGTTAAGACATAGGGGCAGAGATAGGGACGCACAAAGCCCATGTGCTTTCTTGGTCTGAGCAAATGGTTTAAGCCTTTAGGGAAATGGAGAGAATTCTGGGTATAGACACAAGGTTTGGGAAAAAATAAAGGGGAAAGATTTGCTTTCATTTTCAAAACTAGATAAACAATTCCCTTAGAATTGGGAAAGTGGAGACAGGAAGTAATAAAATAGAAAATCCTTAAGCCCAACTTCCTAGACAGAACCATTAGGAAGGAAGTAGCCTCTAAGAAGGAACCCATGCTTGGTTCAACGCTCTGCTGCTGCTTTCTTGAAAATCTTAACGATTTTATCTTTGAACTTGATGGGAAAATGCAGAATGCCCATTAGCAGAGAACCCATTTGCCAATGCACCATGAGCTCAGAATTCTAATGGCCTCAAAGTAAGTCCTGCTATGTCTGTAACAGAAGAAGCAGGGGTCACTGACACCCCCCAAGAGTCCATAATTTTTTTGGAACTACAACTCGCTTCAAGGCAGATAAAAAAGGGAATAGCACTCTTAAGAAACACTGATGATCAAAAGCAAGGAATTCACTTCCATTCTCCTTTCCCCAAGTTATTATTTTTAAAGCACTGGTCAGGAGTGTATTTTTAAAAATACACTTCTGAGAAACACTAAAGGTATCCATATTAAGGAAAGAGTCAACAATGCCTTTTGACCTAAAAGACTCAAGGTTTTATTAAGTCCGTACACCTTAGACCTTCAGACTCAATTAGAAGCGCTGCTTTTATAAAGGAATAGCATGGCAGATGTGGTGCAGAACTAACCAGTGACTGTTTTCCTTCAGCCAATTTTCCTTCTACCAAACTTGCCTGTTTATACTTTGTTTGGGTATCTACTTTCCACCATTAAGCCCTGTTTTGAGGGCAAGCCGTCTTGAAATTCAATGTGCCTAAGAGTCACCTGAGGAGCTAGCTAAAATGCAAATTCTGACTCAGTAGGTCTGGGAAGGAGCCTGGTAATCTGCATTTCTAACAGGCTCCCCAGTAGAGCCAGTTCTGTACCTCTATGAAGCACATTTTGAGGAGTAAGACTTCAGGGAATGCAAACCCAATTTCCAGTTCCAAGATGTGGATCCGGAGTAGCCAACACCAAACGTGGCAATCTCATTCCCCTTGTCAATGTTTACATTAGAAATGGGAATGTGGGCCAGGCACAGTGGCTCACACTTGTAATCCCAACCCTCTGGGAGGCCGAGGCAGGTGGATCACCAGTTCAGGAGTTCAAGACCAGCCTGGCCAACATGGTGAAACCCCGTATCTACTAAAAATACAAAAATTAGCTGGGCGTGGTGGCAGGTGCCTGCAATCCCAGCTACTAGGGAGGCTGAAGCAGGAGAACCATATGAACAAGGGAGGCAGAGGTTGTAGTGAGCCAAGATCACACCATTGCACTCCAGCCTGGGTGACAGGGTGAGACTCCATCTCAAAAAAATAAAATAAAATAAAATAAAGAAATGGGAATGTGACCCAATTGCAGCCAATATGAGACAAAGGGAATTCTACTGGGTGGATTTTAAGAACAGCTTACTGCTCCTAAATAAGCAATGAAGAGATGTTCTCTCCCTTCTCTTCTCTGTGTTGGGCATCATTGTGAGTCCTGGAGATTCAGTGGCCATCTCGGGACCATAAGGTGAGCAGCTTGTGCACAAAGCTACTTCACTGAGGAAGGGACCATGGGAGCACAGAAAGAGCCCAGTCTAGATGCAGCTGCTGACCACGGAGCCAACTGATCACGGAGCTGGCCCCAAATCAGGACTTTATGTGGAGTGAGAGTATGTTTCTCAGGCCCACTTGCTTTGGGGTTTCTGTTACTTGCAGCCATTGCATCCCAATTCAGGAGGATAAACTCAAAAACAGCTCCCCTGTTAATGATGTATGGAAACATTTGTGTATACAGTTAGAAGTTCTCAGTGGAGTAAATGTTGGCCATAGAAATGATGTATGATAAAAATCCAAACCTTCCTGTGAAGGAGATGTACATTCTGGTCTTAGATAAATTCATTGCCAACTTCTGAATCTTGCAGCAACTCGAAGATATTTATGTAATTTCTGCTTTAAGATTTCTTCCTTTCAATTCATGTTCAAAAATATACTGCATATGTAAAATATATAGTTTGGAAACACAGACTAGAGGAAAAAATTCCTAAAAGTGGCCCATACCATTTCAACTTTACAACATTTAATTTCTGTAGAACATGGTTAACTCTTATTCAAGGGAGTGAAATTCCAACAGGTGAAAAATGAGTCGAGCTGATAATTTAATGAGTTGTGCTTGGTGGAGTGGGAGTGAGGGCAATAGATTTTCTTGCTCACCATAATAACAAGGCATCACTGCCAACATCATTGCTTATGGTTGTTTTAAAGATACATTATTTGTCAAGTAATTGTCATTTTTCACCTATATCTCTGGGGCAAACCCAGGAGATGCTAGTAGAAAATCAGCTTTGACAGCTGTCTTACGTCCACCTGCACTTGTACAATCTGAGCGTGAACAAGCTGGCTCTCACTTCCATCTCCCGGCCCTGCTCTTTAGTTTCCCTCACAGGGTCCTTCCATTGGCAGATCTGGTGTACTGTTTCTCGGTTTGGTTGTTCATCAGAATCGACTGGAAACTATAAATACTGATGCCCAGGCCCTACTCCCAGAATCTGGTTAGATAGTTTTGGTGGAACCCAGGGATGAGTTATTTAAAAAAATTTTTTTTTTACTTTGATACAATTTCAGACCTACAGAAAAGTTGCATTAGAATAAAGAATTCACCCTTCAGCCAAATCTCTCTCTCTCTCCTGTTTCTCTCTCTCTATATATAATTACTCTGAACCTCTTTGAGAGTACATTGTGGATATGATGCCCTTTTATCCCCAAATATTTCCCAAATATGAGGAATTCTCATACATAACCACAGAACAATCATTAAAAATGAGGAAGTTAACAATACTGTTATGTAATCTGTAAACCTTATTGAGATTTTGTGAATTTTTCCAATAATGTCCTGTATAACAAAAGAAAGCCCATGATCAGGAGTGGCTACTTTTTAACATCTCTCCCCTGATGTTCGTGTACAGCTGAGAAGTGGAAAACAAGCACGCCGTTCAGCTGAAGCTGGAGGCTGTAGGAAAAGGCTCTGATGGTAACAAATCCGCCTGGAAGATTCCTGGCGCCTCAGGAGAAGGTATTTTCAGGGCTGCGTTCAAGAGGCAGCAAGAGAGTAGAGACAAGGAAGGGCAGATCCTGCACTGGGAGCCCAACCCTCACCAGGGTCCCCCTGTGGTGACTCCTCCCGCCCGGGATTTGGGGGTGAGGCATGGACCGACCCTGAATGTCACCATGGTCCGTGCCTCTCACCCCTCGCCCAGAAGACATAAAAATAAGGGTCTTGAAAGTCTTGGGTTTCTCTCCACGATTGCCTTGCAGCCTTCAGGGTGGAAGCAGGTGGGTTCATACAACTGAGGTTGCTTTCTCAGCAGTTGTCTGGAACAAGGCTGCTCAGTCAGCCTGGGCTCAGGGCGCAAGGCGCAGCCGCGTCACTGGCCAGGTCCCTGAACCTGGCGGGGAGACGTGTGTGTCCACAGGGGGCAGGGCCAGCGAGGAGTGCAAGAGCACATCAGCCAGTGCGACCCAGCCAGGCAGTGTCTTTTGGCCACTTCCCTAGTGGGAGCCTCCACCATGTATGCGTAACAGGTGCACGGGGCTGAGCAGGAGAGTAAGAGCTACAGCCCATATCAGCTCCTGTTGGGGAGAGGGAGGAGACCCAGGTGGTGGTGGTGGGGAGCCCGTTCTCTGCTATCAAACAGCTTGATCTCCTCCCCCATGTTTTGGTAGAGCCAGAGTGGGGAAATAAGCAGGGAATGCACATCACGCCGGCATGGTATACTTTCCCAGACTCTAGTAGTATTGGGTAAGCAATAATACAATAGAGAAAGTTAAAGAGGGTAAGGAATGGATAAATACTTACAGTGTTAGTTAACCAGTAAGTATTTAATACAAGATGGCAGATATCTTTTCTCTATTTGTTTGGTTTTCTATTACTGTAAAACAAACCACTCCAAAAGTTTGAGTTTAAAATGACTATTTTGTTCTGTCTCAGGATTTTGTGGGTTAACTGGGGCTTAGGTGAGTATTTATTTATTTGTTGATTTTTGATGGTCTTCGTTGGAGTCTCCCAGATAACTGCAGTCAGATGGTGACCAGGACTGGCTGTCATTCCATATGTGGTTTCAGACCTCTTTTTCTTTCTCTCTCTCTCTCTTTTTTTTTTTAGAGATAGACTCTCACTAAGTGATTCTCCTGCCTCAGACTTGCAAGTAGCTGGGATTACAGGCATGAGCCACCACACCCCGCTTTTTTTTTTTTTTTTGTATTTTTAGTGGAGATGGGGTTTCACCATGTTGTCCAGGCTGGTTTCAAACTCCTGATCTCAAGTGATTTATCTGCCTCTGCCTCCCACAATGGGATTACAGGCGTGAGCCACTGCGCCTGGCCAGGCCTCCCTTTCTGTATTTTCCTCTCCCAAGTATCCATCTGTATGGTGTCTGGACTTTTTGCAGTGAGACTCAGGGCTCCCAGAACTGCAGTGTTGGAAGTTGCCAGCTCTTTTGGCATAAGCCCAGATCTGATACAGCTCACTTCTCCCACATTTTGTTGATTCAAGTCACAGGATCAGTCACATTCAATGTAGAACGGGACTGTTCAAGAGTCTGAATACCAGGAGTCGTGGTTCATGTGGGGCCCATCTGTAGAGATTAGTTACCTTTATTCACTTTATTCAGGGGCTGCTGGTGATGTCCCAGCCAGATATTATAAAAATGAATGTTACTTGCAACGAATTAGAGAAAATGCTATTGGCCATCACCCTACTATGTAGCTAGACCTAAGCAGGTAATGGTCACGGGGTACATCCAGGAGTGCTAACCTTACCCCTGAGTTCTCGGTGTCTGAAAATATTTCTGTGCCCCCAGAGTACTAACAGAATGGAGACTGTGTGAAGCAGGACAGTTTGGGTCTAGGAGGAAACCTGTGTGAAAGTTTGGTGGTGACTAAAGACCTTTTCAATGCTTCTGTGTACTCTAGCACACCTCCAAACCTTGGCCTAATCTCTGGGGTTTGGTGAAAGTTACCCTAATCTCTTGGGTTAGGTGGAGGTTAGCCTAATCTCTGGGGTTTGGTGGAGGTTAGCTGAGGAGGCAGGATGGACCCTAGAATAGCTAAGGTTGGATATCATTTCTAGAAGGTAAGGTTGAATATTCTACCAAGTTGATTTAAAGAAATTAAGCTAAAATTAAGATACATTTTTGCATACCTAGTTTTGTGGCTTGAGACTGACTACATTTTTTATTTGCTTTTATAAAAGAGAAACAAAAAAAAGTCCTAGATTCCTTGATATTCTCATGACACATTACCATCTTCCATATCTAGCAAGCTTTCCTGAACACTTTGTTACTACCTACTTGTATTAGTTCATTTTCTGCTGCAATAACAGAATACTATAGACTGGGTAATAGAAATCACAGAAGTTTATTTGGCTTGCAGTTCTGGAGGCTGGGAAGTCCAAGATTATGGCCCTGGCATCTGGGGGAGATCATCCTGTGGTGAAAGGGCAGAAGATGGACGAGTTAAACCCATGAGAAAGAAAGACTCGCCAAGGACTGGATTCATTTTATAACAATGCACTCTCCCAATAACCAATCTGCTCTCATGATAATGACATTAGTTCACTCATAAGGGCTCTGCCTTCATGACCCAATCACTTCTAATTAGATCATACCTCTGAACACAGTTGTGTTGGGGATTAAATTTACAACATATGAACTTTTGGGAGACACATTCAAACCACAGCATTACTCTTTTTATACCTAGTAGGTTTAATTTTAAGAGGCCTGTGAAGAAGATAAAGGATGAAATATAATTAAATGTGATCTGAATAGCTCACCAAAATTTCTAGATATATTCCAGAAATATATCCAAGGAACATAACACTGACACTCATCTTAGCCATTTCTAGAAAAATAAAAATGTTAAACTGACACAGTCAACTAAGTTTTCACAAGGCAATTATATCTGACATCATCTATTCTTTCTCTATCAAGACATTCATTTATATATTAAAGCATCAACACTTTAATTCAAATGTTAAAATTTAGTTATCTTTATAAACAATCCTTGTATTGTACTCTTATTTAAGTTTAGAATCTGAGCCACACTAACATCCAAGTTTTTTTTTTATCTTATCAGCATTAAATATTTATTTTATCATGTTCCTGAATAAGACTAAATAGCTATAATTGTTTAAACTGGGATGCTTTGTGAAACTACATTGTAAAAACTGTAAAAGGCCAAAGTTTTCCATTTAAGAATTCCGGGCTGAGGCAGGAGAATGGCGTGAACTCGGGAGGTGGAGCTTGCAGTGAGCTAGTGAGCTGAGATTTGGCCACTGCACTCCAGCTTGGGCGACAGAGCAAGACTCTGACTCAAAAAAAAAAAAAAAAAAAAAAGAATTCCGACTAGTGGTCATCTGTCTCCGTGAAGGCATTTAGAATCGGGGAAGGGATCAAGCAGCAGAAGTGAGCCTGTCCCTCTGGTTCCTCTTGACACCCACTTACAGTTATTGACAGTCCATGTTGATGCCATCTCGAAGCAATCTGGTGCGATTGCTTTTGTTGGCAAATTATCCTCTAAAAATAACATCTTCTGGCTTCTCAATTACAGCTTGCTAAAGAATGACTGACTTTACTGTATGGGACATCTCTATGAGTAATAAATAGGCCCTTTTTCTTTCCCCTGGGAAACTCAATTGTACTGTACTGTTCTCAGTAATAAACAGTATTATGAGTCTTGTAACATAGGAAGTACATCAAACCTGCTTTGGATGACAGGTTTTATGTCTCCAAAGAGGGTTAAACTGTGTTTAAAGTTCTTCTCACGCTGCTTAAATTCTGTGTTGCATTTTAGAGTTTAAAAATTAACATAGTACAAAAATAGAAAAGAAATAGAAGATGATTTTACAGTTTCTCAGGGTCAAGGCAGGAATATACAAATCAGAGAGGGAAAGAAAATTACATATAAATATAGAATACACTAAGTGAGTATTTTTACCTTTATTTCAAGCTTTATGTAAGTGGTTAAATTATAATTCTGCTGGGCAGATATACAGGCTATAATTTGTTATGTAGAAGATATAACTAACTGGAGGGATTTGTGCAAAGCAAAATTTGTAAAATAAGGAATATGGTTTAGGACTTTTAAAATGATAATTAGCTTGCAATGTGAATAAAATATGTAGTTTCCTTTAGAAAGTAAGGACTTAATATAGTTTGCAAATTACTCCCATAATGAGTCCATTTACAATGAATATAAGTTGCTACTCTATTTTCATAACAAATGAATGAGGTTTTAATGAGTCACATTTACTTTAACATCCAGCAGAAATATGAGACAATATAAAATAGAATTGAAATATTTCTTATAATATCATTAAACTGAATTATTCCTTAAGAACATTTTGGTTTTGCCATGTAGATTTTTAAAACTTTATTTTTAAAAAATTATTATTTAAGATGTATCTTCATTAAATTGGTGTGAAGGTTGGTTAACCATCATGTAAAGGTTAACGTCCAATGAAATAAAGCAAAATGCATTTCATAGTGTTGCAAATGAAAAGAAGAAAATGTGTATATCTGCTCTTTAATCACAGAGCAGGACCAGCATATTTCTATAGACAATAGCAATAGTTTGATATACATTACCATCACGAAGCATGACTCATCTATCCATTCAACAAGTTTTTATTGAGTGCCTACTATGTACCAATCCTTATACTAAGTATGGTGCTTACAGAATTACATTTAAAGAGTTAGATTTCAGTTTTTCAGGTGACCCTCAGGGAATTCTCCTGACTTAGGGAGCCTAGATATGTAGCATAATGCCCTAGTAAAGATTAAATTGATGCTTGTTTTATTTAGCTTTATAGAGAGGGTCAAGAAATTTTCTCCATCAGAGGAGAGCAGAACTCATCTTTGATGGATTGAGGATGATTTCTCATCTTGTTCTTCCAGCCTCTTCAACATCATCTGCGTTTCCTCCTTCAGAAGTATAGGTCATTTGAAAAAGGAAGGGATAGTAGTTTTGTTGTCTGGAAATGTACTGTAATGATATATTTTTTCTGTTTGTGTTTCTAAAAATATAAGTTTCTAAACACCTAAGAGATAGGGGCCAGGGAGGGTGGTGTAGGTTTCAGGTACTCACAGCCAAAGAAGCCTAAGGCCTCTTCCTATGAAGTTGGAGACCACAACCTTATTGTGACCTAGCAGTTCTCAATTGGGGGTAATACTGTTCCCCCAGGGACACTTGGCCATATCTAGAAACATTTTTGATTGTCACAACTGGGAGGAGTGGTGCTACTGGCAAGTAGTGAATAGAGACCAGTGAATTGCAGTAAACATTCTGCAATTCACAAAACAGCCCCCACAACAAAGAATTGTCTGGTTCAAGATGTCAATAATACTGTAGTGGAAAACTGTTGTGACCTGAAGGCTTAAGCGTAGCGCTTTGTACATAGGATGTCAGTAAATGCTTGTTGACTGCAAGAATGCACAAGTGAGGGAATTACTAAATTATACTTTGCTAAGACTACTTAACTTTAGAAAATGTTTATTTTATCAATTAAATGCGGCACCTAACTTTTTGTCCATTTGGAGTGCGAGACCAGCTCCAAATTGGCATTTGGAGATCATAGAAAAACTGGTTTTCTATAGTATACTGTTGCTGTCCTGCTATTTGTTGGAATTTATGATTCATTTAATGAGTCTGTGTTCAGGCTAATTTAATTTTTCATTATTCATAATTATTCATTTAGCACATATTTCTTAAGCACCTACTATCCATCAGATACAACTCTAGATACTATGTATAGAACTGAAAAAGACATCAATGCTACCCATCTTAATAGAACTGTAGTCTACTTAGGGAAAGACTGATATATTTCTCCAGAAACATATATACAGATACATCTGGAGAAAATATATATTTCAAAACAAGGTTTAGTTCTAGAGAGTAGTCTAGGATTTAGGGTGTTGGTCAAGAAGATTTTATCTTTAATGTTTGAATATTTTTATGAATGTACTTGGGCATATTTGTATAATTAAAACTTAATGAAATTAAACGTTATTGCCAGAAAAGTAGTAATATTGCTTTAAAAACATTTTGTTTTGTTTAACATTTTTGTACTTCATGTTTTCTCAACATGTTATTATAAAGATTTTCAAACATACACAGAAGTTGAAAGAGTTGTGCAGTGAACATCCAGACATCCCAGCTAGATTCTGCAATTAATATTTCAATGTTTCCCTTATCACATATTCATGCCTCTAGCCATTTGTCAATATATCATATTTTTGAGGTGTTTCAAACCAAGTTGCAGTCATCAGTGTACTTCTCTCTAAGTATTTCACCATATGTATTAATTGGAATTCAGAATTTGAGCACAGATCAAACTTGCTTTTTACTAACACTCTCCAGTTATTTAACACCAAATGCTTGAAATAGAAACATGAGTTCCGTTTTGTTTATGAGTCTGCCACCGCTTCTCTTATGCAACCTGCCCAAGTAAGATGAAGATTAGAGGTCTAGCTTCTAAAATAGTCATTGTGATATGCCTTAAGGATACTCTCTTTTAGTCAGTTTATATTTAGCTCATTAATCAAAGAATAAATAGAGCCATTATTCATTTTTCTGACTATAAGTTTTTGCTGCAAATTGGAAAACATTATAGTCTCTGTAGCATCGTTCATTGAGCAGTTAGGTTATTAGCTGAGAGAGGTGGTTTACACATCCAGAAAGCACTGTAGAGAGTGTTCTCTATGGCTTTGGAAATCCTCCCACATTTGGGTTTGGTAACTTTATCTGCACAGACACAAAGCATTGCTGGAATGAAGACAGGGGACTTGTCTCTTTTGATCACAACTAGATCTCCAGAACATAGGTTGGTGACTGGCACACAATATATTCTCATTGAATTAATAAATAAATAAATGAATGAAGGTCTCACAGACAGGTGGTATGCAGTAGGTTGTGAAATTAATTAATAAACTTGAAGGTCTGTAGAAAGGGCAGAACAATGATGACCTGCTCTCATTCATACTTACAGAGCCTTTTAACTATCCTCACTTCCTTTCACAAACCCAATATGCAGAATATTATGAATAAATTTTGGAAAATATTTAATTCAATAACTTCATAATAGAAACAAAACTACAAAGGTTCACGATAATAACTTGGGAAAATATTAGTTTGATGACTATAAGTACCAGAATTTTTATGTCCTGGCTATTACATTGAATATAGTATATAAACTTGTCAAATTCTTTAATTAAAGTGTGTTACTAATTTAGTTTAAAAAGTAGTATAGTGAAATGATATTGATTTGTTTCAAATATCACATTAAAGTGTTATGAAAAGGACATTTTGGGTGAACATGAACATTTACATAAATGGGATTTGTCTATTATTAAGTAGACTGGTTTTTTAAAAAAGTAAATATCATGAAAACAGAGTGCACTTTGAAGTCAGAAAGACTTGAGTTCCAGGTATGGCTCCCACCCATCCTAATCTACACATGAGGATAGATGTTTCTACCACTTTGTTGTTTCAAGAGTAAATGAAACAAATTGTTTAGCAGAGTCCTTGAAGGTCAGCACTCCATATTGGATGGATTTCATTTTTGTTTAAGAAAAGGTATGTTTGAAAACTTTTATGACAACAGTGAGAACAACTAATTATTCACTATCTTTTTTGAGTGATAATTTGCTTGATTTGTTCTTTTTGATTTTTATCAAAATTGTATGTGTAAATAGATTGAAAATTAAAATATATTGCAAACCTTAATGCTAATATAAATATTGTTTAAAATGTTTCATTTTCTGTTTGTTGCTGGAATATAAATGTTGTTGATTTCTATGGAATTAATTTGGTATTCAGCTGCTTTGCTTAACTCTCTTAATAATGTTAATTACTTGTCCATAGATCCTTTTGGATATTCTGTGTACACAATTATATTATCAACAAATGATGTCAGTTTTATTTCTTCTTTCCAAGTTCTTGATCTTTTGTTTGGCTTTATCGCCTCTTGACTTTGGTTGGGCTCTTCAGTGCAACGTCACAGAGAAGGGGTCAGCTTTGCTGTGTTTCGCATTTCAAAGGGAAAGGTTTAAATGTTTTAATTTTAAGTATGATGTGGCTATAGGATTTTTTGGGAAGGAGTAGTTACCTTTTATCACATTAAAGAATTTCTTGTTTTTTGAGACAGAGTCTTGCAGGTTTAAGTGATTCTCGTGCCTCAGCCTCCAGAGTGGCTGGGATTACAGGTAACTGCCACCACGCCCAGCTAATTTTTGGATTTTTAGTAGAGACAGGCTTTCACCATGTTGGCCAGGCTGGTCTGGAACTCCTAATCTCAGGTGATCCACCCACCTTGGCTTGGTATTACAGGCGTGAGCCATCACCCCTGTCCTGTATTAAAGATTTTCCATTACATTATTAGGTTGTTAAACACATTTGACATAATGTTAACTTTCATCAAATGCTTTTTTTCTACATCAGCTGAAATAGTCATAAATTTCTTTTTTCGTCTGTTAATGTAAATTATGTGGTTGATTTTTTTATATTAAATTAATCTTATCTTCCTGTAATAAATTCAATTTGCTCATAATATTTTATCTTTTTCGTGTATTGCTGGATTCTGTTAGATAATATTGAGTCTAGAGGTTTTGTGTTTATGGTTACACATGAGATTGGCTTGTGATTTTTTTTTTCTTATTCTGTGTTGGTTTTCAGTGTCCAGATTTTGCTATTTCATAAAATGAATTGGTGATCATTATTCCCTCTCTTTCTAGTAGAGAATAAATGTTATTTTTTCCTTTGCCGTTTGGTACCATTTGCCAGTGTAGCATCCAGAGCCTGGAGTGGTATTTTGTTTGTTTTATACTTGTTGTGTGTGTGGGTGGAGGAGGGGTATCTAATTATAGATTTATTTTAATGGTTTTAGGATTACTCAGGGTTTCTATTTCATCTTTTGAATGTAGTTTTCTAGACATTTTTCATTTATCTAATTTTTCAATGTTTTATTCAGATAGAAGTTATTAATATCATTTAATCTTTTTAATGTTTAAAGGAGATCCTGTAATTATTTTTCATTACTGTTATTGGTTATTTGTGTTTTCCTTGCTATTCTTGATTAGTCTCGCCTCAGGTGTATAAATTTTATTAATCTTTCCAAAAAGAAAATTTTGGCTTTGTTGATTCCCTTTATTTCATTTTCTATTTTTAACTTTGTGCTTGTATTTATTACATTATTTTCCCTTCATTTGTAAGTTTTAATATGCTATTTTTTAAAACTTCTTTAAGTGGATAAATAGATGTATGCTTTACTTATGAGGTTCAGTCTTCTTTTTTTTTTCTTTCCCTTTTCTTTGGAACAGTGGTTCTCGACCTGGGGTGATTTTGCCTGCCTGGGGACATTTGGCAGTATCTCTAGACAAATTTGGTGGTTGCACTAGGAGAAAATGCTTATTTGCCTTTCGCAGGTGAAACCAGGGACACTCAACATCCTACAGTGCACTGGACAGCCAGCCATCACAAAGAGTTATTTATTCCTAAACATCAATTGTGCTGAAATTGAGAAAACCTGATTTAGGATAGTCTGTAAATTTTGAAATGTAGCATTTTGTTAAAACCAAGTTAAGAATACTTTCTAATTTACGTTTTGATTACTTCTTTAATCAGGCGTGTTTATAGCTTTAAGCTTTCACTTATAACCATATGGAAAATTTCTCCTCTTTTTTGATGGACTGAAGCTTTTCATTTCCTGCTTAAATGAATTATGATTAGGAAACTCTGTATGTTATTAGCCCTTTGAAATTTCTCAGTAGATGTTTTGTGTCCCAGTAAATAATCAATTTTGTAAATGTTGTTTGTGTTTGAAAAGAAAGTGTTTCTGCAGCTGTTGAGTGAAATATTGATTAGTTATTTGATTAGATTATCAATATTTTTGGTACATGTTTGAAAAAGTATCAAAAAAATTAAAAATCTTTCACTTTGTGGAGTTATTTAATTTCCTATTGTATTTCTCTCAGATTTTACTTACATAAACACTTTAAGTTGAGTTTAGGTACATACAAATGTAGAATCTTCATCCCTTTCTGGTAAATAATAATTAGGAATAGACTATCTTGATGCTAAATAATGTTATTTTTTTGCCTTAAAGTTTACTTTGATATTGATAAAGCTACACAATCTTTGTTTAGTGTTTACATGATTCATCTTTATCACTATTTTACTTTAACCCTCATGAATCCTTATGTTTTTAGATCTATGTCTTATGAAATAATGTGTTTTTATGTGTATATGTACATGTGTATGTAAATCTAGTTTGAGAAGCTTTGTCTATATTTCATTTATACTTAATGCAATTAGCGAAATATTTGGATTTATATCTACTGTTGTATTATCTTCCTTCCACTGTATACCCTTTGTTTTTTGCCTTTTTCTTTTCTTTGGGATTGGTAAGTTTTTATTTTTACCTTTTTTCTTTGTTTGAAAGTTAAATACTTTCTTCTTCTTAGTTACTCTAGAAAATAAAATCTTTCGCTAATCAGTACTTTATGTTAATTTTTCCTTGTATAGAACTTGACTCCAGAGAGCAAAAGGAACTCAGAATACTTTAATTCAATATTTTTCTCCTGACTTATGTACTATAATTCTGGGGTATTTTAATTCTATGTTTTTATTATATAGTCCCATTTGACTGTTAATACAGTCAAATTGTATTTAGTATTACTGATATAGTCACGATTTTGTCTGTTCTCCAGTCTTCTCTCTCTTTCCAATTTTCAACCTGTGATCAATTTTTTCCTTCTGCCTTCTATGTACTTTTTATTTTTGTAATTTTTCCACCTTTTCCACTTGTTTTTCCACCTCTATTTTTTAGTGTCAGTCTGCTAGCAGTAAATTCTCTTAGTTTTTGTTTCCCTAAATTTTAATATTTTTACCTCTAATCTTGAAAGACATTTTTTCTGGGTTTAATATTCTTGGTTGTCAGGATTTTAGGAAGCACATTGAAAATGTTACCCTACTATTTTCTAGTTTCTATTGGTGTTAATCTAACTGCTATTCTTTTGAAGATAAAGTCTGTCTTAGCCTTACTTTAATGGTTTTTCTCTTTGTCTCTGAACTTTCTGGCATTTTGATATGATGTGCCTAAGTATGAATTTTTTTTTTCTTTCAAATTTTTCTGCTTGTGATTTCTTGGTATTCTTGAATCAGTGTATTGGTGTGTTATATCAGTTTTGAGAAGCTCTCAGCCATTATCTTGTCAAGTGCTGCTTCTGCCTCATTCTTCCTTTCTTCTCTCTCTGGGACTCCAATTAAATGTTTACCTTTTTATTGTAACCTCAATGTTGCTCACTGTCTCCTCCATATATCTGATCAGTTTTTGTCTCTATACTTCATTCAGAATAATTTTTTTTTTTTGAGACAGGATCTCACTCTGTCTCCCAGGCTGGAGTACAGTGGCATGATCTCAGCTCACTGCAACCTTTGCCTCCTGGGTTCAAGTGATTCTTGTGCCTCAGCCTCCCAAGTAGCTGGGATTACAGGCACACACCCCCATGTCTAGCTAATTTTATTTTATTTTTTGTATTTTTGTAGATACAGGGTTTCACCATGTTTCCCAGACTGGCCTTGAACTCCTGGGCTCCAGTGTTCCTCCCATCTTGGCCTCCCAAAGTGCTGGGATTACAGGCATGAGCCACCACACCTGGCCATTCAGGATAATTTCTTTGACCTACATTCCATTTTACTAACTTTATCTCAGTAGTATCTCATTTTCTACAAAACACATTTATTGAGTTGGGTTTATTAAATATTGTTTAATGCTAGGACTTCTATTTAGTTCTTTGTCAGAATTTCTCTGGCATTTGTATGTCCTCAGTTCTCTATCAAAATTTCCAAACTTATCTTTTATTGTCTTAGCTTTATTAAGCATAACTGGTTTAAAATCTGGGTCTAATAGTTCCAATGTTTGAAATCCTTATCCATCTGCCTATATTGTCTTTTGTTTCTGATTTTCATTCGTCTCTTAGTTTGCGTTTATATCAATAATTTTGAGCTGGATATTATAATTAATTATCTATGGAAATAATTTTAGGCTAAGAAACATGTTGTCCTCCTCTAAGAGGATTTGTAACTTTTGCCAGGCACCTATAGGCACTAGCATTATGAAATAAACTTAATCCAATTCCAGGGCTTGATATTTTCCGGGCCACTGAAGTGACTCAGGCTGCAGTCTTGGGAGGGATGTTTTACTTCCATATTACTGTTACTTCTTAGGTACAGTTTTGTTCTCTATGTAATCATGCAGTGATTTATGAGGATTCTCATTCTGTGCAAGTGCTAGTCTTCAGCATTCATGCAACCAACTGTAAGAAGCTCTTCAAAATGAGCAATCCTAAGGGCGAAAGAGGTTCCAGATACCAGGTTTATGTCTATACACTCCAGTTTCTCCTGAAGGTTGGCCTGGTAATTTCTTATTATTTTATTTAGGAATTTAATGCTGCTGAAATAATTCTGAAAATAATTTTCCACCATTTGAGTTTGTAGCGATAGACAATTAGCAAATAGCAATTTTATTAAATAATCTAGTACATTATTAATGGGTTGTGAGATCGCTTTTTACAATTATTTGTATTTTTTATGTTTCAGTACATATAATGGATAGTAATCAAATCCAAGTAACTAGCATATCCATCACCTCAAACATTTATCATTTCTTTGGGAAATATTAATATCCTCTGTCTAGCTATTTGAAACTATTTATTATTGTTATTTATAGTCATCCTACAGTGGCATAGAACACTAGAATTTATTCCTTTTATCTAGCTGTAATTTTTATCTTTTAACAAATCTCTCCTGGTTATTTCCATCCCCTTACTCTTCCAAGCCTCTACTATCCTCTGTTCTACGTTTTATGTTTATAAGATCAACTGTTTTTAGCTTCCACGTATGAGTGAAAACATGCAGTGTTTATCTATTCTTGGCTTATTTTACTTAATAAAATGTTCTCAAGTTGCACCTATGTTGCTGTAAATGACAGGATTTCATTCTTTTTATGACTGAAGAGTATTCCATTGTGTATATATACCATATTTTCCTTATCCATTCATCTGTTGTTGGACACTAGGTTGATTCCATATCTTGCCTATTGTAAATAGTGCTGCAGTAAATATGAGGATGCAGATGTCTCTTTGGTATAATGATTTCCTTTCCTTTAGATAAATTCCCAGTAGTATGATTACTGGATCATATGATAGTTCTATTTGTAGTTTTTTGTAGTTCATATTCTTGTCTACAGTGGCTTTACTAGTTTACATTCCCACCAGCAGTGTTTAAGCATTCCCTTTCTTTCAGGAACAAAAATAACAAATCCTCCCCAGCATTTGTTATTTTTTGTCTTTTTGTTAATAACCATCCTAACAGGTAAGATGATACCTTATTGTGGTTCTGATTTGCATTTCCCTGATGATTAGTGATGTTGAGCATTTTTGCGTATATCTGTTGGCCAATAGTATGTCTTCTTTCGATAAATGTTTGTTCATATCATTTGCTCACTTTATAAATCAGATTTTTTTTTGCTGTTGAAATATTTGAGATCCTTGTGTATTCTAGATATGAATCTCCTGTAGATGAGTAGTTTGCAAATATTTTCTCCCATTCTGTAGGTTGCTATTTCACTCTGTTGATTGTTTCCTTGCTGTGCAGAAGCTTTTTAGTTTAATGAAGTCCCATTTTTCCATTTTTGCTTTTGTCGCCCGTGATCTTGAGGTCTTGATTATAAAATCTTTTCCTAGACTAATGTCCTGAAGAATTTCCTCCATATTTTCTTCTCATAGTTTTATCATTTGAGGTCTTACATTTAAATCTTTAATCCATTGTAAGTCTATTTTTGTGTTGGGTAGGAGATAGGAATCTAGTTTCATTCTTCTGCATACAGACATCCAGTTTCCCCAGAACCATTTATTGAAGAGACTAGCCTTTCCCAAGATGATTCCATCTGCAAATAGAAAATTTGACTTTCTCCATTCCAATTTGAATGTGCTTTATTTCTTTCTCTTGACTAATTTCTGTGATAGAATGTCCAGTGCTATGTTGAATGAGAGTGGTAAGAGTGAACATCCTTGTCTTTTTCCAGTTCTTAGAGGAAAACATTTCAGCTTTTCCCTGTTCAATAAGATGTGAGCTGTGGGTTTGTTATATATCATCATTATTATGCTGCACTTTCCTTGTATACCTAATTTATTAGGCGTGTTTTTATTTTATCATGAAGGGAAGCTGAATTTTATCAAAAGCTTTTTCTGCATCAATTGCGATGATCATATGGTTTTTGTCCTTCATTCCATTGATGTGATGTGAGATGTTTATTGATTTGCATATGCTGGACTATGTTAGCATTCCTAAAATGCATCTCACTGCATCATGGTGTCTTATCTTTCTGATGTATTGTTGGATTCACTTTGGTAGTATTTTGTTGAGAATTTTTGCATGTATATCAGGGATATTGTTCTGTGGTTGTCTTTTTTGTTGTGTACTTATCTGGTTTGGGTATCAGGATTATGCTGGCCTTGTATAATGAATTAGGAGGAATTCCCTATGCTTCTGTTTTTTGAAATAGTTTGAGAAATATTTTTATTGATTAGTCTTTAAAGATGCAGTAGAATTCAGTGGTAAAGCCATCTGGTCCTGGATTTTTCTTTGTTGGAAGATTTTTATCACCGATTCAATCTTCTTACCTGTTATTGGTCTGTTCAAGTTTTCTCTTTCTTAGTGGTTCAATCTTGATAGATTGTATGTGTCCAGAAATGTATCCATTTCTCTTAGGTTTTCAAATTTATTGGCATATGATTCTTTATAGTGGTCTGTAGTCATCCTTTGTATTTCTGTGGCATCCATTATGACATCCTTTTTGTTGTCTTTTATTTATAATTTCATTTATTTGGATAGTCTCTCTTTTTTTCTCAGCCTTGGTAATAGTTTGTTGATTTTGTTTATCTTCTTAAAAAAGAGCTTTTTTTGATCTTTTGTATTATTTTATTAGTCTCAGTATGGTTTATTTCTGCTCTGATCATTATTATTTCTTTTCTTCTGCTAATTTGGGGTTTGGTTTGTTCTTATTTTCTAGTCCCTTGAGATGCATTGTTAGGTTGTTTATTTGACATCGTTCTAGTTTTTTGATGTATACATCTATTGTTACATATTTGCTTC
The DNA here is from genome assembly GCF_000951035.1 of Colobus angolensis palliatus. Taxonomy (NCBI): domain Eukaryota; kingdom Metazoa; phylum Chordata; class Mammalia; order Primates; family Cercopithecidae; genus Colobus; species Colobus angolensis. The sequence continues at coordinate 2,856,254 of NW_012117500.1, read as the reverse complement.
TTAATATCATTTTGCTGTGTCTCATAGGTTTTAATGTTGTGTTTCTATTTTTATTTGTTTCAATGAATTTTTAAATTTCATCCTTAATTTATTGCTTCACCCATTGGTTGTTCAGGAGTATGCTGTTTAATTTCCATGTAGTTTTTGAATGTTCCTCTTTTTATTGATATTTGATTTTATTTCAATGTGGTCAGATATGATATTTGACATTATTTCAATTTTTAAATATTTGCTGAGACTTTTTAATGTCCTAGCATATGATCAATCCTAGAGAATATTTCATATGCTTATGAAAAGAATGTATTCTGAAGCTGTTGGGTGAAATGTTCTGTAAATGTCTGGTAGGTCCATTTGGTCCATGGTGCAGTTTACAAATAAGCCGATGTTTATTTGTTAGTTTTCTGTCTAGATGATCTGTCTAATGCTGAGAGTGGGGTGTTGAAGTCCTCAGCTATTATTTTATTAATGTCTATCTCTTCCTTTAGATCTAATAATATTTGCTTTATACATCTGGATGCTTTGGTGTTGGATGCATATATATTTATAATTGTTATATTATCTTGCTGAATTGATTCCTTAATTATTATATAATATCCTTCCTTGTCTCTTTTTACAGTTTTTAACTTTAAGTCTGTTTTGTCTGATATGAGTATAGCTACTTCTGCTCGCTTTTGGTTTCTGTTTGTGTGGAATATTTTGCCCCATCCCTTCACTTTCAGTCTCTACGTGTCTTTATAGGTGAAGTGAGTTTCTTGTGGGTAGCAGTAGTAGAGTCTTGTATTTTCTTAATCCATTTAGCTAGGCTATATCCTTTTATTTGTAATTTTTGAGAGACAGAGTCTCCGTCGCCCAGGCTGGAGTGCAGTGATGCGATCTTAGCTCACTGCAACCTCCACCTCCTGAGTTCAAGCGATTCTCATGCCTCAGCCTCCCAAGTAGCTAGGATTACAGGTGTGTGCCACCACACCCAGCTAATTTTTGTATTTTTAGTAGAGACAGGGTTTCACCATGTTGCCAAGACTGATCTCAAACTCCTGATCTCAGGTGATCCACCTGCCTCAGCCTCCCAAAATCCTGGGATTACAAGTGTGAGTCATAGTGCCTGGCCATTGTACATTCAGGGTTATTACTGATAGTTAAAGACTTATTCCTGTAATTTTATTGGTTGTTTTCTGGTTATTTTTTATTTATTCTTTGTTCCTTACTTCCTCTTTTGTTGTGTATTTTTAGATTGGGTGGTTTGCTGTAGTGAGTTGATTAGATTTTTTTGCCTTCTCCTTTGTGTATTGGCTCCATCAGTGAGTTTTATAGTTTTGTAGTTGTCATGAGGGTTATTGTCTTTTCACTTCCAGATGTAAGCCTTGAGCATTTCCTGTAACTCCAGCCTAGTGGTGACGAATTTTCTCAGATTTGGCTTGTCTGTGAAAGATTTATTTCTCCTTCATCTTGGAATGATAGCTTTTCTGGGTATATACTATTCTTGGCTAATGGTTTTTTTTTTTCTTTCAATTCTTCAAATATATGATGTCATTCTCCCCTGGCCTGAAAGGCTTCTACTGAGAAATAATTGTTAGTTGAATAGGGATTATCTTATATGTGACTTGACACTTTTGTTGCTTTTAGTACATTTTCTTTGTCTTTGACTTTGACAATTTAACTATAATTTGCCTCAGAGGGGCAAATCTAAAGCTTTGTCTTTTTAAAGCTTCCTGGACACGGATGTCCATTTGTCTCCCAGGAAGTTTTCTGCTATAATTTCATTAAATATGTTTTTCTCACCTCTTCCTTTCTCTTGTCCTTCTGGAACACCCATAATATAAAATTTTGTTTGCTTACCGGTGTCCCATAAATTCTGTAGGCTTTCTTCCTTCTTGTTTGTTCTCTTTTCATGTTTTCCCTGCTTGTATTATTTCAAAAGATCTGTCTTCAAGTTTAGAAATTAATTCTTCTACTTGGTCTAATCTGTTGTTGAAGCTCCTAATTTTATTTTTTATTTTATTCATTGAATTCTTCAGCTCAAAGATTTCTATTTATTTCTTTTTTAGATATCTATTTCTTTGTTGAATTTTTCAATTATTAGTTTTCATCAGAAATTGTTTCCTTGATTTCATTGAATTGTCTTCTGTATTATCTTATATCTTACTGAGTTGCCCTCAGATTGTTATTTTGAATTCTTTTTCAGGCATTTCATGTATTTTCTTATGATTGAAATCTGTTACTGTGAAATTATTGTTTTCCTTTGGAAGTGATATGTGCTTGCTTTTTCATGATTAATGTGTCACTATGTTGATTTCTATGAATCTGGTGGAAAAGTCATCTCTTCCAATTTATGGAGTAGGTTCAGTAGAGAAAGACTTATTTGTATGAATGAGTCTTGGGGTGTTGGTTTTGTGGAGTGCATTGGCCTTGGTTCTAGTGGATGCAGTAGTGTGGTATCTGTGTAGCTTCTTTTGCTGTATTTCATACTAATGGTGTTTGTGAGTTTCTCAGTGGCCTAGGTTGAGAGAGTTTGTGGTGACAGTAGTGTGGCTTTACCAGGGGTAGGCTTGCTGGGCTGTTTCTCAGGTCAGGGGTATGTGCATGCACACAGCAGTTCAGCCACCTTTGGGTCTGTCTCACTTGGGTTCAGGTCATGGAACTGTTACTCTAGCTGCAAGCACAGTCATATGATGACTCAGGCAGCCGAGGGGTGTGCCTGCCAGGAGCAGCTTGCAGGGTGGTTTCTTAGGCCTAAGATATGGGCCTACAGGTGCTTAGCTGGCGTGGAGACATAGCCATCAGGGGCAGCCTGAGGGATGTTTCTCAAGTCAAGACTCTTGGTTGGCCTAGGGGAGTGCCCACCAGGGGTGAACTGCAGGGTTGTTTCTAAGGCCTGGGGCACAGCTGCACAGCTACTTTGTTGGCCTGAGGGGTGTGTTTGCCAGGGGTAAGCAAATTCCTCTTGGGCCTAAGCCATGTGATCATGCGTGTATGTCTGCTGAGGGTGACTACCTCAAGTCTGACAGGGCTGTTTCTCTGGCTCAGGACATGGGTGCACAGCTGCTCACCTGACCTGTGGGTATGTCTGCCACGTGCAGCCCACAGGACTGCTTCTCCAGGCCTGTGATATGGCTGTACTGCTGCTTGTCAGGCCTGGTGGTATTTCTGTTGGGGCATGATCCATGGAGCTGTTTCGTAAGCCTACAGTGCAAGCATAGGCCTGCTCTGTTGGCCTCGGGGTATGTCCACTAGAGGTGGCTCATGAGGCTGTTTTTTGGGCTTGGGACATGGGCACATAGCATGTTGGTCTGGCTGGGGGCATCATTTCCTGGGAGAGGCCCATGGGGTTCTTTCTCAGGTCTGGGACAGAGGTGCAAGGCTGCTTGGCAGCTCAGGAGCATGTCTACTGGGAGCAGACTGTTTCTCAGGCCATTATTGCAGGTGCAAGGCCATTGGGCAGACCAGGAACGTGTCTGCAGGAGACTGTTTTTTAGATTCTGAATGCTGGTGTGTAGCCACTCTGTGGGCTCAGGGGCCTCTCCTGCTCAGGGAAGGATGCACAGTGGTTTGGCTGGCTTGAAAGTAGGCTTGTCCTAGAAGATGCAATCTGGATAGGGGACACAGACTGCAGAGGCTGAGTGCCTCCATATGATCCCCTTGTACTTCCAATCACCACAGGTGCATCTTCACTCCCTGGCTGCACTCTAGAGCTCTCCCCTTGACACTCCAGCGAAATCTTATGTTTGTTCATTGCCTTGATCCTGTCTTGTAGGAGAGGAGTGCCAGACTTCTGTAGTAAGTCATTTTGCTAATGTCACTCTTGAGATTCTTTCTTCATTTTGTTATTTATCACTCGATTGGGGTTTACTTTGTGTTTTTATTTTAACTTCTTAGTCAATTTTTAACACAATCTTTGCCTTTTTTCCTCCTTATCCGTAATCATATAAGGCTATAAATTTTCCTGTACCACTTTGGCTATGTTGCACAAGTTTTGATCTGCAAATATTTCATCATTATCAAGGTCTAAATATATTCTAATTTTTATTCACAACTGTTTTTTGTTTGTTTTTGTTTTTATTTTGCCCCAGGGCTCTCATTTTGTTTAGAAATATATGTGTTTTGTTTTAAAACTAATGAGATTTCTCTTAGTTTTGTTTTGATTTTTAGTTCAATGACACATGTGTAGTATGTTTGATACCAATATTCTGAAATGTGTTGAAGTCTTCTATATGGCTTAGCTCATGGTCAATTTTTATAAATGTTTCATGTGGTGCTTTATAAGAATATGTATTCCTTAGTTGTGTAATGCTGTGTTTATGTATACAAAAGTTTTTGCCTTTTTTTTTTGTTTTCTTTTTGAGACTGAGTCTTGCTCTGTCACCAGACTGTCGGCTCACTGCAACCTCTGCCTCCCGGGTTCAAGCGATTCTCCTGCCTCAGCCTCCCAAGTAGCTGGGATTACAGGCGCCCACCACCACGCCCAGCTAATTTTTATATTTTTTAATTTGTATTTTGTAATTTTGTATTTTTAGTAGAGAAGGGGTTTTTCACCATGTTGGCCAGGATGGTCTCGATCTCCTGACCTCATGATCTGCCTCGGTCTCCCAAAGTGTTGGGATTACAGGCATGAGCCGCTGCGCCCGGCCAAGATTTTACCCTTACATTAGATAATATATTTTTATTGGATATCTCAAATCTGTATCCTCAATGATTTTTTTAATCTATCAATGACAGAGAGTTATGCTAAACAATTCAAGCATGATGGTTGCATTTTCTGATTTCTCCTAATTTTTTCACTAAAGGAACTCTTTTGAGGAAAATATATTTAGTAAATATAACTTTAGAATATTTTTCTATCTTACAAAATAATTGCACTTACATCATTTGCCCTGAACCATTTTATTGCCATTTGTCTGTCTGTCTTTTTTTTTTTTTTTTTTGAGATGAGTCTCGCTCTGTCGCTTAGGCTGGAGTGCAGTGGCGCAATCTTGGCTCACTGCAAGTTCCATCTTCTGAGTTCAAGCAATTCTTCTGTCTCAGCCTCCTGAGTAGCTGGTACTGCAGGTGTGTGCCACCACGCCCAGTTAATTTTTGTATTTTTAATGGAGACGAGGTTTCACTGTGTTAGCCAGGATGGTCTCGATCTCCTGACCTCATGATCCATCCACCTCGGCCTCCCAAAGTGCTGGGATTACAGGCATGAGCCACCGTGCCCAGCCTGTCGTTGTTTTCCTTATGCCTTTTCCATCCTTCTATGTTGAATTTTTCTATGGCTTTGTAGCTTATATATGTCTCGCAACAAGAAAAAATAGCTGGATTTGGTATTTTAGTCTAATCTGATTATTTTTTTTTATCATTTAGTTGAGTGTTTAATCAATTTGCAATGATTGTGAATACTCATGTGTTTGGTTCTATTTCTGTTATCTTATCTTGTGCTTTCTATTTGTCTCACTTTTTCTGTTTTATTTTCTCCTTTTATTTTTGAATATTTTACTTCTTATTCAAATTTTATCCTCCTGTTATTTTGAAAAGTATACTGTCTATATTTCCATTTTCAGTGTTTATCCTACACCTGAATGTGTAACCTTAACCAAGTCTATTGTTAATCAATATTTTTGCCTCCTGCTGAAGAACACGAGGGATCTTAGAACATTTCAGACCATCTCCTTCCAACTTAAGTGTTTTAGTGTTAAACCACTTCATTTATGTTATGGTTTTACTCCACAAATTAGCCATAGTTATTGTTCTAATTATTTCATATAGCCTTATTTGTTTAGATTTATCCATATATTTATAGATACATATTTCTTCTTTCTTGCATTTTAGCATAATTGCAATAACAATTTTATTTGTGCTTGAACAAAATCATTTAGATATTTTACTTTAGTCAGGGTCTACTGGTTGTAAGTAATAAATTTTCTCAGTTTTGTTTTGATTTGTCTAACGGTCTTTTTATTTCACTACCATTTTTGAAAAGTAATTTCTTGAGGCATTTAATTTTGGATTGATAGTTATTTTTCTCAAGATTCTGAAGATATAATTCCATTGTTTTCAGCTTTCCATTGTTGTTGAGAACTTAGCCATCAGCGTATATGCTGTTTTTTATTTGGTAATCTGTTTTCTTTTAAAATGTTTTCTTTTATCTTTCCTTTTTCTTTCTTTCTTTCTTTCTTTTTTTTTTGCTTTTGTACAGTTTGACTATGCTGTGTCTGTGTAGATGTGTCTTTTTTTATTTATCCTGTTTGAGATTCATTGGGCTTCCTGAATGTGAGAATTTTTGCCTATTAATAAGCCTGGAAAGTTCTCAGGCATAATCTCTTCAACAGTGCCTCTTCGACATTCTGTTTATAATATTCATCTAGAATATTCATTTGACATTTGTTGTGTCTTCATAATATAGCCCTTGTGCTTTGCAACGTCTAATATTTTTCTTCTCTTAGTCTTTTTTGGTTCACTTTTGAAATTTCTTTAAGTTTCTCTTCCAGTTCACTAATAACGTCTTCATGCGTGCCTCATTTGTTGTTTAACCCATGTATTGAGTTTTTAGTTAAAATTTTTACAGTTTTATTTGATTCATTTTTAGATATGCTTTTAAAAATAGACTCTTGTTTCTTAAAAATAGACTCTTGTTTCTAGTCCATATTTTTCTGCCTGCCTATCTTTAATGATATTGAACGTATTCAATATATACTTATTTTCTACTACAGACACCAAAATTCCAATATCCAATGTTTTACACGTCTCATTCTGATGTCTGTGACTTCATCAGACCCTCAATCATGATGGAAGTATTTTGAGATAAGAATAAAAAGTTAATCCCTCCAGAGGAGACTTCAAAGTGCTTTTTTTTTTTTTTTCTTCAGTTGCCTGGGGCTGGTCCTACCACTTGGGAATTACCTTAAAATAAATTTTGCTCTTCATGCTTTCTGTGCTACACATGTAGCAGTAATTCCAGCTTTTTATGCTTATGAGGGTTAACCTGAAAAGTAGATTTCCTGGGTAAATAGTGAAGCTTTAGCTACAGGCTCCCGTGGGATTCCTTCCTTACAAGGGCCTCTTCCAAGGCCTAGAGAAGTCTTAGCAATATACTTACAGGGTCATATGTTTTATCAATATTGTAAAAGTATGACATTTATTTATTTATTCATTTTTGTTATACATGTGTAACCATTTATTTTGTACATATAGATACACATAAAACACTGGATCCTGCAGTATATACATATTTAACTTTAGTAGATAATGTCAAGCATTTTCCAAAGTGGCTCTACCAATGTCCATACCCAGTATCAGTGTACGAGAGTTCCAATTGCTCCATGCCCTTGACAGCGTTTGGTATTGACAGTCACCGCAGTTGCTCCAATGTCTTCCTGTCACGCCTCCCTTCACATTAGGTAGTACTGGAGCAACCTTAGGCTTCCTGGGGATCTGAGTAAGAATTGAGTTGGGAATGAAATATTTTTACTAAAATTTGAAGGATACTTTGGAATACTTTAATAAAACAGGTAATTAATTATAGGCTTCTACTAGACATTGCTATGGTCTGAATATGTTTCCAAAATTCATATGTGAAAACTTAATTACCAATGTGATAATATTGAGGTGATTTTAGTCATGAGGGCAGAGCCTTCACGGATGGGATGAAGGTCTTTATACAGGGGCTTGAGGGAGTAGATTTGCCTTCTTGCCTTTCCATCCCTTCTTCCATGTGAGAACACAATATTCCTCTCCTCTAGAGGATACAGCAACACGACAACATCTTGAAGCAGAGATAGAGCCCTCTCCAGACACCAAACCCGCTGGTACTTTGACCTTAGACTTCCCAGCCTGTAGAACTGTGAGAAATAAATTTCTGTTGCTTACAGATTACCCAGTCTTCAGCATTTAGCTTCATTGGCACAAACTAAGACATATTTTGTCATCTTTAAATTTATTTCCTAAAATATTGAGAGATAACTCAGGTTAAAAAAAAAGGAATTTGAAACAAAAGCACTAAAGATGACTAACAAAATTAAAAGGAATTATCCTGACATCGAGACAAATTGTTTAACAGCAAATTTGTTTTGAATCTATCATACCAAAAGCAGTATTTCATTAAGAGGATGAGATAAATTTCAAATGGAAATAGTGAATAGAATCTTGGATTGTTTTATAATCCAACTGATGAAAAGAGATGAGACATATAAACACATTAAAAAGATTTAAGCTCTGTGCTGTTTTGACAGGTAATATTAACACTGAAGATGAAAACATACTATGTCAGCATAATGAGGACGTAGATGACAAACTGCTTAATGAATATCATCAATTCAGAGTGCTTAAGATTGGTCACTGTGCAAGAAAATACAAAGTTCCCTGAAGCCCTCTAGATCAAAAATGAAGGAACCATATAGGTTTTGCTGTACTTGACAATAATCTTAAATATTTCTGTGTTAGCAATAGTAAGTTGTGAAGCAGAAGGAAGCTATTTTAAATATTGATTAAAATTTTGTTTTGGGGCCAGATGTGGTGGCTCATGCTTAGATCCCAGCACTTTGAGAAACCAAGGCAGAAGGATCACTTGAGCTCAGGTGTTAAGTGAGCAACGAACATGGCAAAACTCATCTGGGCAACATGGCAAACCCTCGTCTCTACAAAAAATACAAAAATTAGCCAGGTGGGGTGGTGTGCACCTGTAGTCCCAGCTACTCAGGAGGCTGAGGTGGGAGGATCGCTGGAGCCTGGAAAGTCAAGGCTGCAGTGAGCCATGATCGTATCACAGCAGTCCAGCCTGGATGTAGTGCAGATCCTGTCTAAAGCAAACAAACAAATAAATAAAAAATGTTTCCGACCAAACATGCTGGAATAAAGAGATAAAATTATCTATCTTCTTAGTAGAGTTGATGTGACAAACATCTTGGCATATGAAGAGGTAGTCAAGGAATTTGCAGCGAAAAAGTGTAGAAAAATACTAGTAAAGTGATGTTTTAGGCAATTATTTAATAAAACATGCTATATTATTCTGGATTTTCTGATGTTTGTGATATTTGTCAGCTTTTAGACATTTATATTTCATAGTGATGTATTTTCTTAGTCTAAAATCTCATATTTGTAATCTTACATTCTTATTGTTAATGAGGCCTCCTTTCCTAGCTTGCTGAAGCTTGGACCCCAGGAGTTCTGGATCTACACCTGGCTGACTTACTATGAATCCTCAGGACAGCATTGTTTTTCTGTCTAGCAGGGTTGAGATGAGACAGACTAGCATCCTCATTCTCTCATCTGTTACAGCATTATTTCTTGTTAAGATGAGCCCGTTTGGATACCTGCTTTTTCCTGTCTCCTGAATCATCATCAAACTCCAGAGGTCCAAGGTCACAGGGATTCTGCAGAATTCACAGGTGAACCTGCTTGTACCCCAGATTTCCCTATTTCTTTTCTTTTCTCTTTTTTCTTGATTCTGTGGATTCCTTTTCTTTTACTGCCAGCTTCACAATACATGTTAAAAGATTTTAAACATTTTTTCCCCAGATTTCAGTTGCTTTTAGTAAAAGGAGCTTTGAGGTATTTAAACCAATATCCTTTCAGAAATGAAAACGCCTGCAAATCTAATACAAGCATACCTCATTTTATTGTGCTTTGCTTTATTGCACTGTGCAGATACTGCATTTTTTACAGACGGAAGGTTTGTGGCAATGCTGTGTAGAGTGAGTCTATTGATGTCATTCATCCAATAACATGTGCTCATTCTGTGTCTCTGTGTCAGCCTTTTTAAGCAATAAAGTAATTTTTAATTAAGTTATGTACATGGCTATTTTTAGACACAATGCTATCGCACATTTAACAGACTAAAGAATAGTAAATACAACTTTTATATGCACTGGGAAACCAAAAAATTCAAGTGACTCCCTTTATTGTGACATTGCTTTATTGTGACGATCTGGAACTTAACCTGCAGTATCTCTAACATATGCCTATATTTGAAATTACATAGACTATTTATCCAAGTTGCCAGGATTTTTTTCCTTGATACATAAAATTCTCTTTCTCTGTAAGGTTGTTATAATTACAACATGATCTATAAATTTTCCCTCCTAAGATAATATTTAACATATTTTATCATTTATTTCATGACTCTTACATAACAGTGATCATCAGCCATTGTAAGATGTCAAAGTTATGGTCTTCTATTAGTTCTCAGCCACCGGTAACCTATTAGAGTTAAATGGATCACGGCATTGATCTAATTTCAGATATGAGTACTAAAAATATTAAAGGCGGTAAATAACAATGCCATTCATATTCATATTGAGAAAGGAGTTAGCAAGCTGATTAGGTATCACTAGCTCTTCTGAAAGGAGACCAGGCAGGGTAGGGGAACCTGCTTCCCCTTCACACTCCAACCTTCACTCAAGGGCTGTGGAGGAGGTTGCTGCAATGATGTGGCATTTAGGATTACACACACACACACACACACACGTGCACACACAGTATGAAGGCAGATGACAAGAGTGATCCAGATCAAAGGAAAAAATGATTACTAAGATGCCTTTTCCTTCCCTCTCAAAAATAGGCTGCAGAAGGAATGGAATCTTCTTACTATTTTGTAGGTTGTGATAGATTATGCTTAGCATCCAAATCAAATAATACAACATCTTCTCTCAAGAGGTTGCTTCAATGGCCAGAAAAATCAGGGTTCCTATGTCCTCATTTTATTGTAATAGCATCTGCATCAGCTCTACTTTTATTTCATGCCCAGCACAATGAGTCATAGACACCTGCCTGTCAGTTTGCATCCGCTCTTGTGCATTTTTGTTAATAAATGGTGAAGAAGAAGAATACTAGATCATTCCTATAATTTATATATATATATATTCAGAGGAGGCACTTCCACTCATTTAACTCCAGGCAGAAATTCATTGTAAGGATGGACAATCAACTGCATTCTGGGAGCAGGCAGCATTGCAAGTTGCTGCCACGGTGACATTGAACTTTGCCATAGCTGTTGTCATGCTGAATGAATTTTTTCATTAAGTCTCCTTCTGCATGGCATAGTCCAGAGGTGCACAAGAGCCATGCATTCAAGGCCTGCTGAAAGGGAAATCTTTCTTTTATCACTGTTGACCACCAAGCACAGCATTATTACCCTTTTAAAATGACTGGTTGATCATTGGTTCTATAAACTGTGACCATTTCTTTTGTACTGTAGAGTCTGTGGTTATAGTGGTGGGTAGGGCATAATTTCAGCCCTACAAACGTGTACAGTCTAGTTCTAATAGAATGAAAAAGGTATAACATTACTTAGAGCCTATTACAGTCTCTTCGTTTATGAGCTAATAAGGTTCTATTTAAAACTCATGGTAACTCAATAAAGTAAATCTCATGACTTAAGATTAAACCCAGTTTTGTCTGATTGCAAAGCTGATATTTTTTCCACTACATCCATCTGCATTGGTCAGTTTTATATTTTGGTTGCCAGGTTCTAAATGTGGATAAAAAGACATTTTGGTCTTTTATCTTCCTTTCTTCTGAGTCATTTCAAAAGCTTGAAAATGCATACGTGTAACACACATTTGGATATGAAGATCGCATATTTGTGTGTGTGTATATATACACATGCACACATATATGGTAATCATGGAGTCAAGTGAAATTACTTGCTTTTAAGGTCATTATTTGAAATTGTTATAGCAAAAGACATAAGTGGTAGACTTCTTTAATTTAACTCATAAATTAAGGATGTTATATAAAGCTTTTTCTGTTTGTGGTTATTATATTTTGGGTGACTATTTGGATCTGTGAGATTGTGGACTCAGTGACATTGTCAGCTGTATGTAGTGGGCTCTATTTTACTTATTTTGCTTGACATATAGTAAGGGAAATAATAGTTTTATGCTTAAATCATCTGCTAACTGACTAAAATGAAGCCAAGTTATCCTATTTACTAAACTAATTGCTAAACCACTAAGCCAAGGCTGTACATAGGTTTCCTGTTGTGTGCCACATTTGATGGGATGGCAGTAGGTGTCTGAAATAGAGAGATTTTAATTTTTTTTCAGAAGAACAAATTTGAGGTCATGCCTTGCTCAGAGGGAGAAAGTATACTGGAGGATGTCAGGTATTTGCCTTTACAATTCTTGGTAAAATTATAAATAGAAAATACCTGTGAATATGTCTTTTTGAGATCATTAATTATTTAGAAAAGCCAAGTTGACCAGATACATCTATACAAATACCATTACTGGCTGGGTGTGGTGGCTCACGCCAGTAATCCCAGCACTTTGGGAGGCCGAGGCAGGGGGATCATGAGCTCAGAAGATCGAGACTATCCTGGCCAACATGGTAAAACCCCATCTCTACTAAAGATACAAAAAGTATCTGGGTGTGGTGGCACGTGCCTGTAATCCCAGCTACTCGGGAGGCTGAGGCAGGAGAATCGCTTGAACCAGGGAGTTGGAAGTTGCAGTGAGCTGAGATCATGCCACTGCACTCCAGTCTGGCGACAGAGCAAGACTCTGTCTCAAAAAACAAACAAACAAACAAACAAAACCCAAAACCAAAATATAAAAACCATTATTGAGGGAAAAATACCTAAAGCAACAGTGTCATTTCTGAATTGAAATAAAGGAAGATTGAGACAAGAATCTTGTTAATAAATGTACCTTTATGGTTGAAAAATCAGATTTTATACTCACTAATGATAATCTTGCAACAAAATAATAGTTAACACAAATAAGCATCTTTGTGTCAGAATTCGATAAAAGAATCATCAATATTGGAAACTTTTATCCTGATATAAGTGCTTTAAAGGTTAAAATGTTAAGGTAATAAATTAATTAACGGGTTATTTTCTTTACCAACACATCTCCTTCATGAGGTCTCTTTGTGTATTAATTATGAGTGTATTCATTTGCTAAGAACAGAAAATATGATTTTTTTTTTTTTGGTGGCTTTAATAAAGAAAAGTTCCTTTTGTTCATACAGTGAGAAGTTGGTAGGTAAGGCTTGTGGGGATTCCAGGAGATCTGGGTAGGCTATTAGTGGTGTCCCTACAGAGGAAATTTTAGTAATCCAGAATTCAGGAAAGATAAGAGATAGAAACAGAGATAATATAATATTAGCAAGGGAGAAAGAGGTGGGGAAGGCAGAGAGAATGATGATGATGGCAGTGGATATATAGTTTACATTTTTTTTTTTTTTTTTTTGAGACAGAGTCTCGCTCTGTCGCCCAGCCTGGAGTGCAGTGGCACGATCTTGGCTCACTACAAGCTCCGCCTCCCGGGTTTATGCCATTCTCCTGCCTCAGCCTCCCGAGTAGCTGGGACTACAGGCGCCCGCCACCTCGCCCGGCTAGTGTTTTGTATTTTTTTTAGTGGAGACGGAGTTTCACCGTGTTAGCCAGGATAGTCTCCATCTCCTGACCTCGTGATCCACCCGTCTCGGCCTCCCAAAGTGCTGGGATTACAGGCTTGAGGCACCGCGCCCGGCCTAGTTTACATATTTTTAAGCTTTTATTAGTAAGTATTACATGCTCTTTTCTAAATGGTAATAAGGTTATAAAATAATAAATATATAACAATTTAAATTATAAAGATTAATATTTATCAAGAGGAATTGTTGCAGAGTAGAGAGAACCTGAGACTTCTTTCTCTAGGAAATTCAAAATAACACTGGTAGCACTCACCGGTTTTTAAAGATGGTGTACAGACGGGGTAGAAACCCTTGCCAATTCAAAGAAAGAGAGCAGACTAAGCGCGTAAACCTTCGCTGAGAGCAAATCAGTGCTAAAGAGGTAAACATGTAAAATGACACTTGCCCCCAAATTTCATATATATCTTAATTAGGCCATTGCTTTTTTGATGTGCCAGAAACAGTGGATTCAGTCTGGTTGCCCAGTAGGATTTGAAAGGTATAACTGAACTTTGTTTCTGCAATGCTTTTTACTAATCTCTCAGAGTTGATTTAATAATAGGAAGCCAACATATTAATTTTTCTGAAAGCTTGTTTGTTTGGATGCCCTTGAAAAAAGCAAATGGATGAATCAAGAAATTAGTTTCATTAGCCAGTATTAAAATTCTGCTATCTCATTGAATTATTTCATTGGCTGTTCAAGTTGATTTCACTAATGGAGAGACTGGCTAGAAAAACATGTAGAAAAACACAGTGTACTGATATAATTCAGTAATTTCCTCTAAAGCTCCTTGGAGAAATGAATATCTGAAAATGGAATTTTTATCTAACATTTTTAAAATAGCACTCGAATAACTTAGAATAGGGACTTATCAATGAATTATTTGCCTAATGTATATTTTACAGAAATAGGCAGGAGTGGCATTCTGAAAGAATCTTCCTGTCTTTAGGAACTGGTAACATTTCTTCAGAAAAATAAAATTAAGTTCCAGGAGGCTCCATAACAGTGTTCAGGTACGTAGGAGGAAGTTCATATTGCCTGGTAAAAAGAAATATAATGTGGAATGAGACCAGGTATTTTACTTACTTATCCATTGCTCTCAGACATATCATTGATTTCTCTTAGCTTTGACCTCATTTTGGGGCAGGAAAAAAAAAAAAGAAAACTAACAAAATCTTTCTAACCTCATCAACTTTGTGAAGGGGGAGACATATACATGTGGTATAATTGGGCTGCTGCCTGCAGTTGTGCAAGCTCTCCTGCGAGACTGGCCTCAGGTCTCCATGATTAACCATACTCTAGCTCCACAGGTAAGAGGAATCCATAAGATTTAGAGCCTTGTGGTCAGCCATTGTCCTAAGCTAGGAAGTGTAGTGGTGGGTGGGGCTTGCGGGACTGAAAGTCTCTTTTAGTACCTTCTATGGTGGGGTAGGAAGTGAGACAGAGAGGGTAGAGGATGGTTAATGGTAATCTAGGCTTGGCTTATGGCACAGGTTGTTTTTGTTTTCTGTTTTTTGTTTAACCAAGCCTCTCTCTGTAATTTTTTTAGAGAAGATCTGTGAAATAGCAGATTAGTTGCTTTAGTTCAGTGGGAAAAACTGAGTTCTATCTGCACGATCAAAAACAACTGTCTCCAAAGTGAAATTTCAGCTAGTCAATAATTTTGTCTAATACTCAGTTTTTACAGAAAAATTAACTAGTTGATTGTTTGAGTGACAGCCACCATAAGTTAAGGTACTACTAATGCTATAAAGCAAGGATGTCTCACGTTTTGGCTTCCCCGGGCCACATGGAAGAAGAACTGTCTTGGGCCACACGTAAAATACACTAACACTAATGTTAGCTGATGAGCCAAAAAAAAAAATCACACACAAAAAAATCTCATAATGTTTTAGAAAGTTAACAAATTTATGTTGGGCCACATTAAAAAATGTCCTGGGCCGCATGTAGCCCATGGGCCGTGGGCTAGACAAGCTTGTTATAAAGACAGTTTTATTTGAAGTGTATATAAAGCCACCTATGTAAAATTCATGGTTACTTACCTGACCAGGAATCTCAGTGTTACCTGTGTGTTCTGTTATGAGTTCTCTGCCAGCTATTTGTTCCATTTCCCTTATTTATTGAGTTTTAAAGTGCCCTCATTCTTCAACCAGCACCCATCTTATCCATCGGGACTCGCTGCCAACTCTGAGTCATCGTGCGTGTCCTCCCTACTTGCCTGCCCTTATGCTGTACACTTTGTATACACAACTATCCTTACCTTCTTTCCTCCAGGCTCAAAGGGTAAATCTCCCTTTCTCCTCAAGCCTGTCTAGGAACCATCACTCTCCTGCCTATGCAGGATTGGAGAAACCGTGTTTAGAAATCTGTACACATATGTAAACTGATAAGCTGCTCCACTTTAGGCCGAGTTTTTCTCCAGATGAATCAAACCATCTCATCTCCCCTTGAATAGTACTAGGAGACACCTGGAATTAATTTAATGCTCCTTTTTCTAGGCACCAAAGTTTTTCATTGACCTTTATATAACCTTATTTGTGTTATTTTTCATAATACAGAACATTTTCATGTTAGTAACTGAGGTTTTGTTATATTTAATTTAGATGTATCCTAGGGACATGGAAGATAGCAGAGGTTTATTAATCTCATAAAATATTGACTTTCCTCAAAGGTTGGAACTAGAATGTCTACCTTCTCACCTGTACCTGCTTTGTAGGCCATCTCATTCACACTCACCAACTCAGGCACTAACTCTGTGTCAAGTGCCCACTAATTTTTATCTCTAGCTCAAAACTCTCTTTTGAACTCCTCCTTACTTACATATCCAATGGTTTATTTGACACGTTTTACCATCCAAAAGTGTTTATTGAATGAATACATGAAAAATTAGTTACATATTTTGAAATCCCACTCTCAGGGTAAACAAGAAGAGAAACAACGATTATTTTAAGCACATCCTATGTACCTAAAACTCTAGGCCTTAGTGCCTTTTTGTCTAAAGTTATGTATGCATTCTTTACTTTTATTTTGAGGTTTGCTATTTCTACGGACTCAAGAATAAGCTTTGCCTACGAGTTGTCTTCAGCCTTTCATTGTAGATGGTACGTGCTGCGTTATCAGCTATTAAGCCCTTTCTGTCATGAAGCAAACAAACAAAACTCTTACTGTGAATTTGGATTTGCCCTTCCTCCTGCCGTGCTTCTTCCAGCACTATCTATAGACTTCCTGAATGCCCGTACACCCTCATGATGTTCTGTGATATTCCAGATGAGGCGCTGACTTAAAGAGAAATGGGCTGATGCTGATGCTCCCAGGATTGGCTGGTCTGATCATATACTCTATTTCCTATGCAGAAAATGACCCCTGAATGGTGGCATGGTTTGTTGAAACTCTGTTATGGAACCCACTAGGAGACTCCACACTATAAGATTTGGGTGCTGTCTTGTAAGATGTGTAATACTCTGAGTGAATGACCTGTATAGGATGCAGTTCGGTTTTTCACAGCCTACATAAGGGCTCAAGAACCAAGTGATGAGAGGGAGGGGTGTGCCCATCACTATTTTCCCTAATGAATCAACTGAAAAAAATGTGGTTTCTTTTCCTGTGACTCTAAAAGCTGCTGGTTTAAATATTTTAGCATGCTAGACATGAATGCTTCTACACAAAAATACTTTTCTTGAATTGTAAACTGAAACTGCCACCTTTGGCTCCTTTATCCTAGAGATAAAAATTAGTGGGCAATTCACAAAGAGTTAGTACTTGAGTTGGTGAGTGTGAATGAGATGGCCTATGGAGCAGGTATAGGTGACAAGAGTAGACATTCTAGTTCTACACCTTGAAGAAATCCTGTATTTAATGAGATTAATAAACCTCTGCTATCTTCCACATCCTTAGGAAACATCTAAATTAAATATAACAAATAAAACCTCGGTTACAAACATGAAAATGTTATACATTTTTGCCTAGGTCAATTTTGGCTCCTATTGCCTTTGGGTGAACAAGTCAAAGTAGCTTATGGTGTTGTCTTTGATAATTGATAGCCGAGAAGCAGGCTGTCAAGGAGAAATTGGGTTGCTATTATACAATGGGGGCAGGGAGGAATTAGTACAGTACTTAGGGTATCTCCCATGGTACTCAGAAGCCTCAGAAATGGAAGTTCAGGCCATCTTACCAGATAAAGAACTCTGAAGAGCTGAGGTTATAATAATT
The DNA here is from genome assembly GCF_000951035.1 of Colobus angolensis palliatus. Taxonomy (NCBI): domain Eukaryota; kingdom Metazoa; phylum Chordata; class Mammalia; order Primates; family Cercopithecidae; genus Colobus; species Colobus angolensis. The sequence continues at coordinate 2,838,676 of NW_012117500.1, read as the reverse complement.
TTCAATGGTGACTGGCAGAAATCATAAATGTGGCTAAGGAACTAGTTATAAAAATGAGTAACATAACCTTATAGTTTCTACCTATTCTTCTCTCCTAGTAATGTGTGTGTATGTATATATATACACACACATATATGTACACATATATATGTGCTAACTTTTCATTTATACTATTTATTAACTTAATTTTCTTTACTTTTTCTTTATGCTATTGTGTTATATATCATGGGTTGGGAATGATTAACTATCCAGTTGAGTCCAGAGGAGAAGACGGAGACAGAATCATGACAAAATCAGAATAATTTACCTCATCCAGAAATTCTAAACTAGATCTGGATGCAGTACATAATGAGATGCAAACTTTTTCTCTTTGACAAGAGTGAATTTTTAGATATATCAAGGGGAAATAAATGTATTAACCCAGTAGGTGCAATATCATAAAGTTTGTAATAAGAAGTAGGGTGTTGAGCTGCTAATGGGGCAAACTGCAGAGGACATTGTATTTTCTGTTTGCTACTCATTTTATGAATCCTGAGAGGGGACAGAGACTAATTTCTACTTATAATTTTAAAAGACTGGATGCTCAATTATCAGGTATATTTGGCAACTAAGAAGCAGGCACCCGGCATGGGTTTGGCCAGTCACACTTGCTCGGCCTGGATTTGAGTCTGGAGATAGAGATGCAAAGAAGCTACAACCAGAGAAGAATACATTTATGAACCAAGCAGCATCCGATTTTTAGAAGCCACAGTAGCACTCAGGCTTGAGTGGACCTGAAAGTACTGTCCCTTCTGGACTAGGTCTGTGCCAAGGTGTGGTGTGGTTACTGTCCACTTTCTCTTGTTTTCTGTTGTTTAAGCTCGGCTCCCTGGCTTTCATAGTAATTCTGGAAGCTACCTAATATTTTTTCAATAAATTATTTTTCTGCTTATCTTATCCAGATTCACTTTGTTTCTTCCAACTAAAAAGCTTGAATTATGCACTGAGAACTCCACAAACAGCACATTAAATCTCCTCTTCTGAGAGAGGAACATTCTAAACCCACAAGCATGTAGGATGCAGGCTGTGTTTCCAAAAGAACTCCAGGACCCAACTCACTCGAAAGCCTACAGAAAAACCTGCTTGGTTGCGCAAAAGAAGTGTCTATATACAGATGTTTATCCTCAGCAGTTGAGGGGTGAGGTTAGTCCTGTGGTCGCCTGACTACATGATTCACAGAGACAGCCTCAATTTTCTGAGTCATAGGAAAACCTCAGGTGGGCTGTGGAGACCCAGGAAACATTTGTGGTATTTTCATCCTGATGTTGCAATAGGAATATGATCTACAAATCTTGCCTGCTGGCCTCAAAATGCCAAAAGGGCAACAACATAAGCTTTTTTTAAAAAAACGGATGAACCAAAGAGGGGGCAAGTAGAAGGAAGTGAGATTCAGAAATATGTTGTTGTTATTTACTCACAACAGTAAAGATGATCAAAGGGTGGGCAGTTTTTTGATATCTTACAGTGGAAATCAACAAGCATCTTATTATAGAAAAAGGAGGAAAAAGCATATGTCCAAATTAGCAAAAGATGGATGAATCCTTTTCTGAGCAGCTTCTGAGCTCATTAGCTAATCACGGGGTTTGGATAAAAGGGGCAGTTTGAATTATCTAGTTGGTTATTGGAAAAAAGTAGAGCATGGTTATCTGTTTTTTAGTATGAAAAATATGTAAGTATTCAGAATTTTCATGAGTACGAAAGAACTACTGAAAGTGTAACCACAGAAGGCAAATCAGATAATAGAGATGAAAAATGGGATATGTTTATGATTTTAAAAAGATGAACAAAAACAATTTTAGATTGAATTGAACCTAAAGGGTGCTGAAGTTCAAGCATTGAAAGTGAATTTTGTAGCAAAGCCAGAGACAGGAAAAGCAAACATTTAAAAAAACATAGGAAGATATATTGTCAGTTACTATATACAGCTAATTTCACCAAAGGAAGACTGTTTTCGGCTGCTGAAATGCAAAAAGATCACTATTTGAGAAGTGAAAATAAGGGGTCATTACTATGCATGGGCATAATATTTTGTTTTATATAAAATAATAGTTTATAAAATAGCTTATATTTGTCAAGATTAAGGTTGTGGTGTGGTTGAGTGAGCAAAGGTTTGAAATTCGTCATGCATGGGTTCAAATTCTGACTTTATCGCTGTATTTGTTTGCTAGGGTTACCGTAACAAAGTACTGCAGAATGGGTGGCTTAAACAACAGAAGTGTATTTAATAAAGTACCACAGACTCAGTGGCTTTAACCGTAGACATTAATTTTCTCACAGTTCTGGAGGTCAGGAGTGTAAGATCCAGATGTAGGTGGGGCTGGTTCCTCCTGAGGGCTGTGAGGGAAGGCTCTGCTCCAGGCCTCTCTCCTTGGCTTGTGGAGGGGCGTCATCTTCCCTCTGTATGTATCTGTGTCCAGAGTTCCTCTTCTTTTAAGGATACCAGTCATATTGGATTAGGGTCCATCTTAATGACCTCAATTTAATTACCTCCTTAAAGACCCTATTTTTAAAAATGATTACATTGTGAGGCACTGGGGATTCATACTTCAACATATCATATCAATATTTCATATCATATCATATCAACAACATATCAATATTTGGGGAGACAGAATTCCAGCCTATAACACTTACTTGCTGTTTTCTTGGGCAAGTCACTTAATTCTCCTGAGATCTCTCCCTCATCATTAATGTAGGGGTAAAATATTGTTTGTAAGATGACACGTAAATCATCCACAACTGTGGCTGACACAGAGTAAACACTAAAAAAAAAATCAACAAATATCATTGCTGTTTTCATTGTGATAAAGTACAGCATGAGTTATAGTTCAAAGCAGAGAAAAGGAAATGCTCACTCTAAAATTGTATTTCTCCAGCATTGTCAGCGAGTCAAGATACATCTCTATATTCCACAGAACTTGTCCTGATCCTCACGATCAGGGCTGTCTTGGAATAGATGTCACCTCCTCTGGTCTTTCCTGACACCCCCAGCTCATTCATATCTCCTACTCAGTCAAGAAAATAGGCTATAGAAAATAGGCTACAGAAAATAGTCTGATTTCCTGCCCAGAAACTGTTTCAGGTGAAAAAAACGAATGAAAAGGAAGGAAAAGGCGAGAGTTAGAGTGTATTACATGTCTTGAAAACCTGCAACCTACTTTTCCAATCACTTTTAAACCAGAGTTCTTTTTACAGCTTTCAGAGCTGAGCCCGTTATAATTGACGCTCCGCTGAGAGAAGCCAGCAGAGGGCAGCAAAGTGCCAGACAGTTGGGCCTGCGGCCTGCGGCGACGCTGATTCACAGGTGTAGGGGCCATGTTACTTAGCAGGGAAGCTTCCCTCTAGACCAGTGGTTCTCATTTTGCTGCATGTCAGAACCTCCAGGAGAACTTTAAAAAACTCCTGATGTCCATGTTTCAGTCCAAAGCAATTACATCAGAATAGAGAGAAGGAGGTAGAGGTTATATGGAGGGGCTATTGGGGCATGTCTCAGTCCATTAGAAGCCCAAAGAAACTTGGGATTTGGGGAAGGACTTTAGATAAAGATAAGTAAAGGGCAGCCAGGCTCTTTATTCAGACTATATCCATCATCCAAGAGAAAAGGGACTTGACATTTTTAAATCGTGACCAAACTGGAAGAGATTTGTAGTACGTTGAAGATTGCCCTTCAAACGCATTGGAATCGTTGGCATTGCTAAGTGAGGTGATATTCAACAGGACTATTTGATGAGATATGACAGATGCAAAATGAAAATTTTAGATTAATTTAGTAAGAGTATTAAAAAAGCCAAATGTCACCCATCAAAAAGGCACAGACAAGAGGTGAGAAAAAGCAGGAGAAAGACATACCCAGGAGCCCTATGCGAGAGGCCACGCCCATCCTGCCCGCTGATTGGACCGAGGCACACCTTTGGTGTAGAACTGACTCTCAGGCAGGGGGAAGGTTATCTGAAGAAAGTTCAAAAAAGTGCTTATGTGGCTGGAAGTCTAGAAAGAAATGAGCTGATAGAGGTTGGCAAAGGATGTCTGTGGAAGCAGAATTTACAGATTGTAGATGATGGAGAAAGAAGAAATTCTGATTCCACTCACTACATCTTCAGCTCTTGAGAAGAGTGAGTATGGACTGGGTGAGTTGAACGTATAGTATATGAAGAAAGATCATTTTGACAATTGCGTCTCTTTGTTTGAAGTGTGACTGTTACCTGAGTGGGTGGTTTGAGGTGGAGGCATTAAGATTCTGCTTGTCAATTCCTTGAAGAAAATAAAATGTACTGTGACCCAAATTATATTGGCCATTTTCAAGCCCTGTTGTCCTAGAATTATTTTTTTAAATAGTCAATTATGAAATCTTGAGAGTTGACAGAATACAGATGTGTTTCTTTAAAGTAGTGGTTTTCAAAAGGCACTGTGTATCAGAAAGTCTGTTAGAAGACAAATAGCTGGGCCTCCACCATCTCTGATTCAGTGGGGCTTGAGAATGTGGGTTTTTCTAGGTTCCCAAATGATTCCAATGTTGCTAGTCTGGGGACTAATCTTTGAGAACCATGGCTTTAAGGAAAACATTCTTCTTTTTGAAAGAGGCGAATTAATGACTGTGGAGGTGCATGGGGAATATACACCTCTCTGCTTAGCTAAGTGATTTCAGCTTTGTTCATTGGAATCACCTGGGTAGCATTACAATGCCCAATGCCCAACTTCCACTCCCAGAGTCTGTTGTAACTGAGTCGGCAAGTGGCCTGGGTATCAGGATTTAAAAATCTATGAGTGATTCAAATACGCAGCCAGGGTTGGTAACTATTAGCTAGCTCGCCAACATTCTGGTTCTTGTTGGTCTTTTCTTATGTCTCGGGATAGCCTCAGGAGTTAGGAAGTCAAGATGATGAATACTCTCAGCTGACAGTCATTGAAAGCTTTTTATGGGTCAGCACAGTTTGAATCACTTCATGTGGATGATCTCATTTACACAGTGAGAGATGTAATATGTATTACCGCTACAGGCACGGTGACTATGGCCTACGGCTCAACAGCAAGGTATGAGAGACTTGGGGAAAGCATGAAAGGAGGCTGGGTGCAGTGGCTCACGCCTATAATCCCAGCACTTTGGGAGGCCGAGGTGGGTGGATCACCTGAGGTCTGGACTTCGAGACCAGCTGACCAACATGGTGAAACCCCATCTCTACTAAAAAAAAAAAACAATACAAAAAGTTAGCTGGGTGTGGTGGTGCATGCCTGTAATCCCAGCTACTTGGGAGGCTGAGGTAGGGGAATGGTTTGAACCCGCAAGACAAAAGTCGCAGTGCGCCGAGATTATGCCATTGCACTCCAGCCTGGGCAAAAAGAGCAAAACTCCATCTCACAGAAAAAAAAAAAAAAGAGAAAGATGAAAAAGAAAATATGAAAGGAAAACCACAAAATTGAAATTAATGTTAATCAATTTTACAACAAGATGATAAAATCCCTTAAATATTTTAAAAACAATTACCTATATTTAATAAGGAATGTATGTCCTTTTGAAAATGTGCTTTCAATGGCAGGACCAAGACTACAAGGCCGACCCTGGAGGTCCTGGGACTCGTAGGTATGATGGCTTCTGGCATTTTCTATGGCTGAATTTCAGTTAAGAGATGTGTCAAGTTTCCACTACAGAGGTTTTTGCAAAATGTCCTGAACTCCTGACTTAATTTCAGAGGTTTTATATGTCCTCACAATAGCTGGAGAGGAGGAAATATTAAGCTGACAGCTTAGTAGACAAATATTTATTTTAAAAAATGTCACCCTCTGTCACGCGAGCTGAGCGTCTTGTCACACTTGGAATTCTTTTTCCTCTCCTGCCATCTGGTGGTACTTCTGAGCCACATTTTCATTCAATTGTGCCGGATACCGATAGTCATTTCTACAAAATTTGTTTAGCTTTCAAGGTCATTACTGCTCAGATCATTATCACATTCTTAGGAAACTTGGTATTTTTTATTTAATATTCAGGACAAAACAACGGTTTGTGATTCTTTTTATATACCAGAGGATTTCATTTCTGCTAAATACTTGTTTCTAAAATGTATAGTATGTGACATTGTTAAAAACATGACCATGAATATATATTAATTTACATTTTATATATAATGGGAAACCAAGATGTAATTTTATTAAATTGGATATTTACTTAAACATATGAGTCATTGGTTGCTGTGGTATCAGGTATTGAAAGAAAAAAATGCTATTTAAAAATTTCCTTTTGAAATGACCACTTAACTGTGGCTGTTATTGCTGATTTTCTTGTATCATCGAGTATTTGCGCACATTACACTTGTAATTGATGGAAATCAGTTTCATTATCACTGCTAACAATTATTTCTTAGATCCATTTCTAGAATGATCCTCAACTTCTCTGCCCATCCACTAGTTATGGTGATTTTCTACACAACTACAGCTTCTCTACAGAAATAAGCCTGGCAAGCACTGGCCCACTCCTTCAGTTGCCACCTTCTCTGTAACTTGATCTATGGGACCTCTGTGTTAGGGATCTGACTTTGACAGGAGGTCGGGGGTTGGATGGATGATCTCACTTTCTTTTCAATCTCCAGTCTCACAGATGTTTTCCTCTAGAACCCAGGTCAATTCTACTGTTTTAGTGTGTTTTCTGCTGCTATAACAGAGTACCTGTGACTGGGTAATTTATAAAGAACAGAGGTTTATGACAATGCTGGAGGCTGGCAAGTTCAAGGTCAAGGAGCCCCTCCCTGGGAGGGCCCTCAATCTGCGTCATCCTATGGCAGAAGGTGAAAGAGCAACAGACAGTGCAAGAGGAGGGAAGAGGCCCAAATTCGTCCTTTTATCAGGAGACCACTCCCGCTATAGCTAACCTACTCCCACCATAACAGCAGTACTTCATTAAGGAGGGCTTTGCCCTCTTAAGGATCTCACCTCTTAACCTTGCTGCATTGGGGATTAAGTTTCCAACAAATTAGTTTGAATGGGTACATTCAAACCATAGCACCTACCAAGCTGTGAAGAAAAAAGTCTGTTCTATAAAAATCAAACACAAAATTATAAACAATGAATAAAAGGCTGAAAGAGACTCCAAATAATCATAGCCACATCTTCAAGTCAAACTAAGAGTTTAAAAAATGGAGAACAGAAAAATAAAATGCAAGCTCCAGAAGAGTTAACTGAATATTTTTATTTATCCGAAGTCAACCGGTAATTAGTGTTTATTCTCAACATACAATGGTAACCAGTACACAAAAGATGACTGAATAGGATGTGTTGATTAAAGGATACAATGAATACTAAATGCTTCAAAATTAGTTTGAAAAGTGTTAGTTGAAAAAAAAATAATATTCAAATTGTTAGTCAAAAATTCACTGAAATGCTTGAAAATTATTAGTCTGCTACAAGGTAACAACATAATCTGTTGATTAAAGAGAAAATAAATACTAAATGCTTACAAATTATTATAGGTACTTATAGGTACTGCTTTTACCTATTGTGAATTTCCAGCTCACTTTCCCAGTCCTGTTTGTACGATGCATATGTATAGGATAAACAAAACAAAGCATCCTGAAGTCTTTCATGAAATCGGATTAATTCATTGCTACCAGTGTGCTCCTTCCGTTAATATACAATGTATTTTTGTAATGTCCTGTTCCACAGTTTTTAGCATCTTAACCTAAAGATGTTTCTTTATCCTGAGAGCCAGGTTACTGTTTCCTTGTTGTAATTTATTTGTATAACTAGAAAACACTAAAAGATTTTCTACCATATGAGAATCAATTAAAGGACAGAGAAAGATCTTGATTTACCCAAGATAAGAGCTAGGAAAAGAGATGAAGTCCCAGGTTCCTGGCCTCTATATACAGTGTACTGCCCTGCACAATCGTAAAGAAAGTCCAGGCATAATCAACAATGTCAATTTCATCATTTACACAAAAATAAAGTCAATACTCTAGAATAATACTTCAAAAGTTGGTCAGTTTTCCCATGCAGTCCCTTGAATGGGAACATTTTGCTGTGATTAATAAATTGGGTCAGTAATACAACGGCATTAGAAGGTTAGGAAGATGGCCAAACACTAATCAACATGAATTTTCCTCTATGAGATTGTCTTAGTCCGCTCTGGCTGTTATAACAAAATGCCACCGACTCAGTGGCTTATAAACAACAGGAATTGATTTTTCACAGTTCTGGGGGTTGGGAAGAAGTCCAAGATGAAGAAGTTGGCAGACTTGGTGACTGGTGAGGGCCCACTTCTTGGGTCATAGATGACTGTCTTTTCACTGTGTTCTCACATGGCACACAAGCCAAGGGACCTCTCTCCAGCCTACTTTTTTGTAAGGGCACTAGCCTCATTCTGAGGACTCTACACTCATGACCCATTAAGGCCCCATCTCCTAATACCATCATCTTGGAAGTTAGGATTTCAGCATATGAATTTAGGGGGCGTAAACATTCAATCTATAGCAGAGGGTGATTTGATGTCTTTGTCTACGCACTGCTAGATTCAGAAATCTCCAGCTACCTACCTGATTAATTCCCAAGGCATTGCAGCTCCTGGATTGTGTGGAGGTCTCCAGGCTGGGGCATAGGTTGAGTGGAGCATCCTGGAGCCACAGGACAGGGAGTATGCAGGACTCCAGGAGCCCAGAGTGGCCAGGGGTCCTGCAGATAATTGGTATTGTACATATAGTATTTTTAGCTTTGCTTTTTACAATTGTCTTTTTGTCTTGTGGCCAGAACAATTTTAAGTAAGAATTTTCCAAGTTCCTAGGCTATGGACTGAGATCAGGGACAGTATGATGCTGTGACTCACTCTTTCCCCAAAACTTACTGTGGTTTTGGTTTCCACAAGTAGTTTTGCTACCACATTCAGAAATTATGTTTTTAAAAGTGAAACATTAAGTCACTTGCCCACTTTCTCATAAGCTTGTTGTTTATCAGCAGATAACTTTGGCTTTGAGATGTGAAATCCCTGTACTTGAATATATAATCTTTAACAATGCGTATAGCTCAGTCAAATACATTTGCTCATAAACACTTCTGGCACTTCAATAAGCACTGAGCTAGAGTTAGGTATATTCTCAGAGTATGTCGCTAAAAACACTCATATAAAACCCCCTCTAGCTACTCAAGTTTAGGTCTATGTACAATATAGCTTTTGTTCAGCAGTTTTATTTTTATCTGAATGTGCAAAGACTTTCAGCAACTGTTCTTTATGTGCCTGCAAGCCACATAATGTTGAAAACCAGCATTTTATTGACACGTAAAAGACTTTCTAGTCAAACGAGTAGGCATAGCTATCTATTTTTCCTCTTAATAAGAATATGAATCTTGTGTTTCCTAGTTCAGGTATTTGGAAACCTTAGAGGAGGTGGGTTATCATGTACTTTCTAGAAAATGCACCTAGCTTGATTTTGCAGCTTATGTCCTCTGCAGAACTCTGCATTTAAGGCAGGATTGCATTCATTCCCACTCCACCCTTAAACCAAAGTCATCTTCTGCTTATGGATGTTTGGGTTTTATTGCCATAGATCTAGAAACTCAAAAAACTTTGATAGCCAGGTGCCATGTAAGATGTGTAACCACACTGACACCACCATGCTGGAGAGGACACGTGTAGCCACTCGAGTTGACTGCCCAGCTTCGTACCCAGACAGCAGCCAGCACAGACTCCCAGCCATGTGAGTGAAGCATTGCCCACGGCCAGCTCAGCTGAGCCTAAATGACTGCAGCTGCTGCAGATAACCAACTGCAATCGTGAAAGAAATCCCAAGCAAGAGCTGCCCTCCTCAGCATTTTGCCCAGGGAGAATCTGGGAGGGTTACTAGACAGGATTACTGCTTAAAAGGTTGGTGAAGGATCCAGGGAGGGCTAGTGCTGGCAGTAAGAATATTTGTATCTTATAAGCCCGTAATAATCTCAAACATAACTCCTAAGCTTCTACCTTTCAAAACGAAATCAGTGGGACCGTATTTTTGCATTTCTACATAAGCTGTATCAAACTGTCTGTTACCCTTTTGTGACTTTGGCTTTCCTTTTAGGTTTCACTCCAACTAAATTGTCTCATGAATGTTTGTGAGAGTGATGTTTACCCCCTCTGACCCTGTACAACATTAGGGCTGACTTAAAGTCACCCTGTCTAAAGTAAGTCTCTCACCATTATTATTTTTTTAGTCTTAGAAATCTTTTTCCCTCACAGCACTGATTTCAATTTTGTAAGAACTATAATTTAAAAATTTCTGTGATTTTATAATTAATGTTTTGTAATTACTATTGTTTAGATACGTAAGGACTGTTTCCTCCACTGGAATGTGAGCTCTTTGAGGAGGGCAGGGAGGCTCTGCTATCCTTTTTGGCTGCTGATTCACCAGCTCCAAGCATAGCTCTATGCATACATAGTATTCTCAATAAAAGCTTGTCAGCTAAATACTGGTAATGTAGTGTCAAGGCCATCACCACACTATTCTTGTGGCTGAAATAATTGTAAATGTTATTGCTGCAGAAATTATGGCTATAATATGGGAGCTGGATTGCCAGAATTATTTAATTGGTAATATTTACATAAACAGAGACAAAGATGGCCATAGGCAAGTTCATTAAAAAGATAAAGCTTAGTTGTGGTGATTTGCATTGTCATATTTCTTCTTTCTCATTTCTAGACACGCTAGGAATATCTGAATGTTAATAAGATGTCTTAGTTCATTTAGGTTGCTATAACAAAATACCATAGACTAAGTGGCTTATAAACAACAGAAATGGATTTCTTACAGTTCTGGAGGCCAGGAAGTCCAAGATCAAAGTACTGGCAGATTCACTGTCTGTGAGGGCCTGCTTCCTAGGCTAGGGGTCCCCAGCTCCCAGACCACAGACTGATACCAGTCTGTGGCCTGTTAGGAACCGGGCTTCAAAGCCGGAGGTGATTGGCAGACGAGCAAGCAAAGCAAGCAAAGCATCATCGGTATTTATAGCCACCCCCACATCGCTTGCATTACAGCCTAAGCTCTGCCTCCTGCCAGATCAGCAGCGACATTAGATTCTCATAGGAGTGCAAAGCCCTATTGTGAATTGCACATGCGAGGGATCTAGGTTGTGCACTCCTTAAGAGAATCTAATTCCTGATGATCTGTTACTGTCTCCCATCACCGGAAATGGGGTTCCCACTGATGTTACATTATGTTGAGTTGTATAATTATTTCATTATATGTTACAATGTAATAATAATAGGAATAAAGAGCACAGTAAAGGTAATGCTCTTGAATCATCCTGAAACCATCCCCCCACCCAGGTCCGTGGAAAAATTGTCATCCCCAAAACCAGCCTCTGGTACCAAAAAGGTTGGGGACTGCTGTCTTAGACCACTGTCTTTTTGCTGTAACTTCACATGGTGGGAAGGGATAAGGAATCCCTCTGGGGCTTCTTATATAAGGGCAGTACATAATCCCATTCATGAGGGTTCTATCCTCATGATCTAAGGTGTCTTCCAAAGGTCCCACCTCCTAATACCATCACCTTGGAGGTTAGGATTTTCACACATGACTTTTGGGCAGACACAAACATTCAGACTATAGCATAAGAACAACTCTTTTAAAAAAAATCATTTAAAATCCCAAGGAATTAATTGATTTTGTATATTATATTTAGGATATCATAATGGGAAGGGAGTGAGCAAGAGGCAAGGGGCTGGGATGAACTATTTTTAGGTAGTGAAACTTTTTAGCACCCCTCAAATCACACCGCATTAGATACGTGCTTCTCTTCTAGTCTATATGATTATCCTGAGCTAGTGGTTTTGGTTTCAAAAGGAGGGATGTTAAGAAGTGGTTTGGGCAAGTGTGTCTGACTGACCCTGTTTTTTTGAACTTTGGAAACACCCCCCAATTTATAGGAAGTGGAAACAGTGTCATCTCAGCTGATTCCAGCGAAGTAGAATTATGAAGTGAAGAGAACATGAGAACAGACAGACCTGGAGATCAAATCTCCCCTGTGGCACCCAGCAAATTGTTGACTTCATTTAGCCATTTTATGGCTTATTTTTTTTCCACCTATAAATTGGAGGTGATAATTGTGAAGTTTCAAATAAATCACATAGGTGAAATGCTACCCATAGTAGGAAATTAACATATACCAATTACCTGATGAATAATTCAGGAAGTCGTAACATTCTATGATTCTGTAATTGTTATGAATCAAATATAAGTATTTATGCAAATGTTTACATAGAACTTCTTTCCCCCGAATTAGTAAACTGTAGATAGCATGATTCACAAGAACAGATGAAATCTCACTTTATTCTTTTCACTTTGTAATTCCTTTCAAAGTACAATTTATTACACCATAAAAGTGCGTAGATCTTAAGTTTATAGCTTGGTGGGGTTTTTTCAAATGTATACGCCCATGCGACCACCACCTATATAAAAATACAGAACATTTCCCATCCTGTAGATGGTCTCATGGCCTCCCTCAGTCAATACATTCCACCAGAAGTAACCACTAATGTAAACTCTATCTCCATCAAATAATTATATCAGACTTTGTATTTCATATGAACAGAAAATACTCTGTATTCTATTTTGTATTTAGCCCAACACGTCTATGAGATTTATCCATATTTTTACATGAGTAATAACATCATTTTAAAGATCAGTCCTGGACTTGTCAAGAAAGAGTTATTTCCAGAAATAAAAATATCTCCTCACCCCCAAGAAACTATCCATTTTTCTCTCTAACATAGTCTAGATGGATTCACTTTTCTTTATACTCCATTCTGAGGAATCTCTTTCTGTTTGTTGTATCTGTGATCTACCCCTCTCCATTGGTGCCGTTTGAAGGTCCTGCTCATCTAACTACATAAACCTCAGGCTGACTCCATTTTGTAGTTCTATCAGATAAATAGTGATGCTTTCTATTTTATCAGTCAAGCACAAAAGCACAGAGAACTGAAATTTTCACTAGTCCCCTGACAACAGCTTCCTGATATCCCAAAGGGGAAAGTGATTCATTTTTTTCTGCATTGCTGGATTCATCATTCAGTTTGATTTCTTTAGGGAGCAGAGTGTTGACTGCCCCTCAGGGTCAGGTTTTGGAGTATTTTTACTTTAATTGCTATAGACAAAGAGGGGGATGTGAGAAAGCCTAAAATACAGGAGTAATAAATTTAACTGCTCCATAATATGGCTAACACAGCTGTTTTATTATATTACAGACCTGGCACAAATTGGACTCTGCTTCATTCTGTGAATATTGGGTTATCAGGGCTTGATGTCATTAAACATTCAAATGATGACTAGTTGTTTTATTCCTAGGCTAAGCAAGAATTTATTGATTATAGATTGGAAACTCATGAGTTTTACCTTGTCAAATACATAGAGATCATTGCAAATTAATTAATTGATATGATGACTGCATATATCAGCCTTTGTGAACCTCATCAAGTTCAGTTAGTATCCTTGGTCAGAACAACTTTGCTAGGCTGAGGGTCTGTCACTAAGACGAGGGTGTACAGTTAACTTTCCCTAGGCAATAACCTTTTGAGGATGCTGTGTTGCACTGTCCAGATTGCTCCATCGGGACTGAAGGATTCATTCACCCTGCTGTTGGGGAGGTTATCAGCTGTTACTCATCTCCAGAATTGCCACTGCTAATGATAGTCATCTTGCCCCCCAAATCATCCCCTTTCCCAGGTCAGCCTACATCCAGTGACTGGTCAGTGTAAGGGAACAGAGGCCTTGTTCCCTTTTCTTAACTGGGGCAACTCTGAAGGACCGTCCAGTGCCAGAGCTTCCCCCTGGGTCAGCTGCGGCCTTTGCTAAGACTGCATCTCACTCCCTCTTCTTCTGTGCAGTCATGCTTCTTTCTCCTCCTTTCCTCAGGTGTTGATCTTAAGGACACTTTCTAGTAAATGTCTTGCATGCCATATCAGAATCTGTTAATGAACTTAGTTTTGTTCCCCCAGATTCATATGTTGATGCCCTAATCCCCAAGGGGAGTGTATTTGGAGATAAAACTTTTAGAAGGTAATTAAGGTTAAGTGAGTTCATGAGAGTAGTCCCCTGATCCAATACGATTGGTGGCTTTAAAACAAGAGAAAGGGAGAGATCTCTCTTTCCACATATGTATGCACCCAGGAAAAAGTCATGTGGGGACACAGCCAGAAGACAGCCCCCACCAGAACCAACCAGGCTGTCACCCTGTCACACCGTGGACTTCCAGCCTTCAGTATCATGAGACAATACATTTCTGTCATTTAAGCCCCCAGTCTGTGGCACTTTGTCGTGGCAGCCTGAGCTAATGAATATACACTCTGTTTGATTTCATACCTCAAACTTCGAGAGCAATCAAAGATCCAAGCATAGTACTTTCTATTCTCAGAACTCTTGTTCTTCTTAGGTAAACTATTTGTGGAAGTTCAATATAAATGAAATTCACAAATGATAAGTGTGGATCTCAATACATTTTTTTTTTTTGTAGTTTAAGCAAGGGTACGGCTTGGTTTTTTTTATTATTATGCTTTATTATACTTTAAGTTCTGGGATACACGTGTAGATCGTGCAGGTTTGTTGCATAGGTATACATGTGCCATGCTGGTTTGCTGCACGCATCAATTCATCATCTACATTAGGCATTTCTCCTAATGCTATCCCTCTCCTTACCCCCACCTTCCCGACAGGCCCTGGTGTGTGATGTTCCCCTCCCTGTGCCCATATGTTCTCATTTTTCACCTCTCACTTATGAATGAGAACATGTGGTGTTTGGTTTTCTGTTCCTGTGTTAGTCTGCTGAGAATGATGGCTTCCAGCTTCATCCAGGTCCCTGGAAAGGACATGAATTCATTCTTTTTCACGGCCACATAAAATTCCATGGTGTATATGTGTTACATTTTCTTTATCCAGTTTATCACTGATGGGCATTCGGGTTGGTTTCAAGTCTTAGCTATTGTGAATAGTGCTGCAATAACATACATGTGCATGTGTCTTTATAGTAGAATGATTTACAATCCTTTGGGTATATACCCAGTTATGGGATTGCTGGGTCAAATGGTATTTCTGGTTCTAGATCCTTAAGGAATGTCTACACTGTCTTCCACAATGGTTGAACTAATTTACACTCCCACCAGCAGTGTAAAAGCATTCCTGTTTCTCCACATCCTCTCCAGCATCTGTTGTTTCCTGACATTTTAATGATCACCATTCTAATTGGCATGAGATGATATCTTATGGTTTTGATTTGCATTTCTCTAATCAACAGTGATGATGAGCTTTTTTATATATATGTTTGTTGGCCACATGAATGTCTTCTTTTGAGAAGTGTCTGTTATATCCTTTGCCCACTTTTTGATGGGATTGTTTTTTTCTTGTAAATTTGTTTAAGTTCCTTGTAGAGTCTGGATATTAGTCAGATGGATAGATGGCAAAAATTTTCTCCCATTCTGTAGGTTGCCTGTTCACTCTGATGATAGTTTCTTTTGCTGTGCAGAAGCTATTTATTTTAATTAGATGCCATTTGTCAATTTTGGCTTTTGTTGTCATTGCTTTTGGTGTTTTAGTCATGAAGTCTTTCTCCATGCCTATTTCCTGAATGGTATTGCCTAGGTTTTCTCCTAGGGTTTTTGTGGTTTTAGGTCTAACATTTAAGTATTTAATTCATCTTGAGTTAAATTTTGTATAAGGCATAAAGAAGGGGTCCAGTTTCAGTTTTCTGCATATGGTTAGTCAGTTTTCCCAACACCATTTATTAAATAGGGAATACTTTCCCCATTGCATGTTTTTGTCAGGTTTGTCAAAGATTACATGGTTGCAGATGTGTGGTGTTATTTCTGAGTCCTCTGTTCTGTTCCATTGGTCTATATATATGTTTTGGTACCAGGATCATGCTGTTTTGGTTACTGTAGCCTCGTAGTATAGTTTGAAGTCAGGTAGCATGATACCTCCAGCTTTGTTCTTTGTGTTTAGGATAGTCTTGGCTATACAGGCTCTTTTTTCGTTCCGTATGAAATTTAAAGTAGTTTTTTCTAATTCTGTGAAGAAAGTCAGTGGTAGCTTAATGGGATTAGCATTGAATCTATATGTTACTTTGAGCAGTATGGTTATTTTCACAATATCGATTTTTCCTATCCATGAGCATGGAATGTTTTTCCATTTGTTTGTGTCCTCTCTTATTTCCTTAAGCAGTGGTTTGTAGATCTCCTTGAAGAGGTCCATCACATCCCTTGTAAGTTGTATTCCTAGCTATTTTATTCTCTTTGTACCAATTGTGAATGGGAGTTCCCTCATGATTTGGCTTTCTGTTTGTCCATTATTTGTGTATAGGAATTCTTGTGATTTTTGCACATTGATTTTATATCCTGAGAGTTTGTTGAAGTTGCTTATCAGCTTAAGGGGTTTTTGGGCTGAGATGATGGGGTTTTCTAAATATACAATCATGTCATCTACGAATAGAGACAATTTGACTTCCTCTCTTCCCAACTGACTATGCTTTATTTCTTTCTCTTGCCTGATTGGCCTGGCCAGAACTTCCAATACTATGTTGAATAGGAATGATGAGAGAGGGCATCCTTGTCTTGTGCCAGTTTTGAAAGGGAATGCTTCCAGCTTTTGCCTATTCAGTATGATATTGACTGTTGGTTTGTCATAAATAGCTCTTATTGTTTTGAGATACGTTCCATCAATACGTAGTTTTTTGAGTGTTTTTGGCATGAAGGGGTGTGGAATTTTATTGAAAACCTTTTCTACATCTATTGAGATAGTCATGTGGTTTTTGTCATTGGTTCTGTTTATGTGATGGATTACATTTATTGATTTGTGTATGTTGGACCTGCCTTGCATTTCAAGGATGAAGCTGAGTTGATCATGGTGGATAAGCTTTTTGATGTGCTGCTGGATTTGGTTTGCCATTGAGGAATTTTTCTTTTGTTTGGTTTTTTGAGACAGAACTTTGCTCTTGTTGCCCAGGGTGGAGTGCAACGGCATGATCTCAGCTGACTGCAGCTGACTGCAACCTCCGCCTCCTGGGTTCAAGCAATTCTCCTGCCTCAGCCTCCCGAATAGCTGGGATTACAGGCAGGCACCACCACACCCAGCTAATTTTATATTTTTAGTAGAGACAGGGTTTCTCTATGTTGGTCAGTCTGGTTTCGAACTCTTGATGTCAGGGGATCCACCCACCTCGGCCTCCCAAAGTGCTGGGATCACAGGCATGAGCCACCATGCCCAGTCTTCATTGAGGATTTTTACATTGATATTCATCAGGGATATTGGCCTGAAATTTTCTTTTTTTCTTATGTCTCTGCCAGTTTTTGGTATTAGGATGATGCTGGCCTCATAAAGTGAATTAAGGAGGAGTCTTTCTTTTTCTGTTGTTTGGAGTGGTTTCAGAAGGAATGGTACCAGCTCCTCTTTGTACCTCTGGTAGAATTTGGCTGTGAATCTGTCTGGTCCTGGGATTTATTTGGTTGGCAGGCTATTAAATGCTACCTCAATTTCAGAACTTGTTATTGGTCTATTCAGGGATTTGACTTCTTGGTTTAGTATTGGGAGGGTTATGTGTCCAGGAATTTATCCATTTCTTTTTGATTTTATAGTTTATTTGTGTATAGGTATTTATAGTATTCTTTGATGGTAGTTTGTATTTCTGTGGGATCAGTGGTGGTATCCCCTTTATCATTTTTTATTGTGTATATTTGAGTCTTCTCTCTTTTCTTCTTTATTAGTCTGGCAAGGGGTCTATCTATTTGTTAACCTTTTCCAAAAAAACCGCTACTGGATTCATTGATTTTTTGAATGGTTTTTCATGTGTCTATCTCCTTCAGTTCTGCTCTGATGTTAGTTATTTCTTGCTTTCTGCTAGCTTTTGAATTTGTTTGCTCTTGCTTCTGTAGTTCTTTTTATGGTGAAGTTAAGGTGTCAATTTTAGATCTTTCTTGCTTTCTCCTGTGGGCATTTAGTGCTATAAATTTCCCTCTAAACACTGCTTTAGCTGTGTTGCAGAGATTATGGTGCATTGTGTCTTTGTTCTCATTGGTTTCAAAGAACTTATTTATTTTTTGCCTACATTTCATTATTTACCCAGCAGTCATTCAGGAGCAGGTTGTTTAGTTTCAATGTTGTCATGTGCTTTTGAGTGAGTTTCTTAATTCTGAGTTCTAATTTGATTGCCCTGTGGTCTGAGCGACTGTTACAATTTGCACACTTTCGCATTTGCTGAGGAGTATTTTACTTCCAATTATGTGGTCAGTTTTAGAATAAGTGCTATGTGGTGCTGAGAAGAATGTATATTTTGTTGATCTGGGGTGGAGAGTTCTGTAGATGTCTATTAGATCTGCTTGGTCCAGGACTGAGTTCAAGTCCGGAATATCCTCGTTAATTTTCTGTCTCGTTGATTTGTCTAATATTGACAGTGGGATGTTAAAGTCTCCCACTATTATCGTGTGGGAGTCTAAGTCTCTTTGTAGGTCTCTAATAACTTGCTTTATGAATCTGGGTGCTCCTGTATTGGGTGAACATATATTTAGGAGAGTTAGCTCTTCTTGTTGCATTGATCCCTTAACTATGATGTAATACCCTTCTTTGTCTTTTTTGATCTTTGTTGGTTTAAAGTCTGCTTTATCAGAGACTAGGATTCCAATCCCTGCTTTTTTTTTTTTTTGCTTCCATTTGCTTGGTAAATATTCCTCCATTTCTTTATTTTGAGCCTGTGTGTGTCTTTGAACATGAGATGGGTCTCCTAAATACAGCACACCAATGGATTTTGACTCTTTATCCGATGTGCCAATCTGTGTCTTTTAATTGAGGCGTTTAGCCCATTTGCGTTTAAGATTAATATTGTTATGTGTGAATTTGTTTCTGTCATTATGATGCTAACTGGTTATTTTGCCCATTAGTTGATGCAGTATCTTCACCAGTGTTGATGGTCTTTACATTTTGGTATGTTTTTGCAGTGGCTGTTACTGGTTTTTCCTTTCCATATTTAGTGCTTCCTTCAGGAGCTCTTGTGAGGCTGGCCTGGTGGTGACAAAATCCCTCAGCGTTTGCTTGTCTGTAAAGAATTTTGTTTCTCCTTTGCTTATGAAGCTTAGTTTGGCTGGATATGAAATTCTGGGTTGAAAATTCTTTTCTTTAAGAATGTTGACTATTGGCCCCCACTGTCTTCTGGCTTGTAGGACTTTTGCAGAGAGATCCACTATTTGTCTGATGGGCTTCCCTTTGTGGGTAACCCGCCATTTCTCTCTGGCTGCCCTTAACATTTTTTCCTTGATTTCAACATTGGTGCTCTTCTCAAGGAGTATGTTTGTGGTGTTCTCTCTATTTCCTGAATTTGAATGTTGGCCTGCCTTGCTAGGTTGGGGAAGTGCTCCTGAATAATATTCTCAAGTGTGTTTTCCAAGCTGGCTCCATTCTCCCCGTCACTTCCAGGTATACCAATCAAACATAAGTTTGGTCTTTTCATATAGTTCCATATTTCTTGGAGGCTTTGTTTGTTCCTTTACATTCTATTTTCTCTAATCTTGTCTTCATGCTTTATTTCATTAAGCTTATCCTCAATCTCTGATATCATTTCTTCCACTTGGCTATTGAAAGTTGTGTATACTTCACGAAGTTTTCATGCTGTGTTTTTCAGGTCTATCAGGTCATTTATGTTCTTCTCTGAACTGTTTATTCTAGTTAGCAATTCCTCTAACCTTTTATAAAGGTTCTTAGCTTCCTTGCATTGGGTTAGAACATGCTCCTTTAGCTCGGAGGAGTTTGTTATTACTCACCTTCTGAAGCCCATTTCCGTCAATTTGTCATACTTATTCTCCATCCAGTTTTGTTCCCTTGCTGGTGAGGAGTTGTGATCCTTTGGAGGAGAAGAGGCATTCTGGTTTTTGGAATTTTCAGCCTTTTTGTGCTGGTTTTTTCCTCATCTTTGTGGATTTATCTACCTTTGGTCTTTGATGTTGGAGACCTTCAGATGGGGTTTTTGCATGGGCATTCTTTTTGTTGATGTTGATGCTAATGCTTTCTGTTTATTAGTTTTCCTTCTAACAGTCAGGCCCCTCTGCTGCCAGTCTGTTGGAGTTTACTGGAGGTCCATTGCAGACCTTGTTTGCCTGGGTATCACCAGTGGAGGCTGCAGAACAGCACAGATTGCTGCCTGCTCCTTTCTCTGGAAGTTTTGTCCCAGAGAGGCAGCCAGAGTCAGATGCCAGCTCAGATGCCAGCCAGAGCTCTCCTGGATGAGGTATCTGTCAACCCCTGCTGGGAGGTGTCTCCCAGACAGGAGGCACAGGAGTCAGTGGCCCCTTGAGGAGGCAGTCTGTCCCTTAGCAGAGCTTGAGCACTGTGCTGGGAGATCCGCTGCTCTCTTCAGAGCTGGCAGGAAGGAATGTTTAAGTCTGTTGGAGCTGTCCCCACACCTGCCTCTTTCCCCAGGTGCTCTGTCCCAGGGAGATGGGAGTTTTATCTATAACTCCCTGACTGGGGCTGCTGCCTTTCTTTCAGAGATGCCCTGTCCAGAGAGGAGGAATCTAGAGAGGCAGTCTGGCTACAGTGGCTTTGCTTCACTGTGGTGGGTTCTGCACCCTGTTTACACTTCTCCAAGGCTTTGTTTGCACTGTGATGGGAAAACCTCTTACTCAACCCTCAGTAATGGTGGACGCCCCTCCCCACAACAAGCTCAAGAGTCCTAGGTCAACTTCAGACTGCTGTGCTGGCAATGAGAATTTCAGGTCAGTGGATCTTAGCTTGTTGGGCTCTGTGAGTGTGGGATTTGCTGAGCAAGACCATTTGGCTCTCTGGCTTTAGCCCCCTTTCCAGGGGAGTGAACTGTTCTGTCTTGCTGGTGCCACTGGGGTACAAACAAACAAAAAACCTCCTGCAGCTAGCTCAATGTCTGCCCAAAGGCAGTCTCGTTTTGTACTTGAAACCCAGGGCCCTGGTGGTATAGGCACCTGAAGGAATCTCCTGGTCTGGGGGAAAACCATGGGAAAAGCATAGTATCTGAGCTGGATAGCACCTTCCCTCCTGGCACAGTCCCTCACAGCTTCCCTTGGCTAGGGGAGGGAGTTCCCTGACCCCTTGCACTTCCTGGGTGAGGTGACACTCCATCCTGCTTCTGTTCTCCCTCTGTGCACTACACCCCCTTTCTAACCAGTCCCAATGAGATGATCCAGGTACCTCAGTTGGAAATGCAGGAATCACCTGCCTTCTGCATTGGTCTCGCTGGGAGCTGCAGACTGGAGCCTTTCCTACTCAGCCATCTTGCCAGCACACCCTGAATACATTTTTATAAAAGGAGTACAACTATAAAACCAGCACACGGACCAATAAATACAGTCTTCTTTTATGTGTGATCTCAGTAATTTTTGTTCTTTTTATTTTTATTTTTCTATATGAGGGCTATCTTTTTGAAGAATGAACTTTTAACTTTGCCAATTTCCCCTATTATTTGTCTGTTTTCTATTTTATTAATTCTGCTCTTAAGTATTTTCTTACTTCTACTTACTTTATGCTTACTTTGCTCTTCTTTTTTCTAGATTCTTAAGGTGGAAATTCACATCATTTTTCTTTTTTTAGATTTTTCTTCATTTCTAATATAAACATTTACTGTTATAAAGTTTTCTCTAAGTCAAGCTCCTCCAAACTGTGGCCCACAGTCCACATGCAGCCCAGGATGGCTTTGAATGTGATTCCACACAAGTTCATATACCTTCTTAAAACATTATGAAATTTTTTTGTGATTTTTTTTTTTTTTAAGCTCATCTGCTATCATTAGTGTTAGTGTATTTTATGTGTGGTCCAAGACAATTCTTCTTCCAATGAGGCCCAGGGAAGCCAAAAGATTGGGCACTCCTGTTCTAAGCACTACTTTAAATGAATTCCCAGTATTTGATATGTGGAATTTCAAAATACTCAATTTGAAATATTTTACATTTCTTTAGTGATTTTTTTTTTTTTTTTTTTTTTTTTTTTACTCAAGGATTCTTTCAAAACATATGGTTTCGTTTTCAAATATTTTGGGTTTTTCTAGACTTTTTTTTTTGGTTACACATATCTACTTTTTTCTTATTGTCAGAGAACACAATCATTATGGTTTTAGTTCTTTGAGTTTTATTGAACTTTTTGTAGTGGTCTGAAAGATGGTTTTGGTGAATGTACCATATGTTTACAAAGAATGTATGCCTTCCACAATTTTGGGGTGTAGTCTTCTATCAATGCCAGTTAGAACCAAGTGGTTATTAGTGTTCAAATCTTCTAAGTTTTTCTTTATATTTTTTCCTAATTCTATTAATTTCTGAGAGAGGGTATTAAAAACCTTCAATTATGATGATAGAATTGTCCACTTCTCACTTGAATTCTGTCAATTTTTACTTTATGGATTTTGAAACTTCATCAGAGATATACATATTTATGTTTCTTATGTCTTTCTAATGAACTGACCCATTTTACTATTTTTCTTCTTTGTCATGAAGTTTTATTTATTGGATATTAATGTAGTCACTTAAACCTTCTTAAGCTTACTGTTGTCATGGTAAATATGTTTCTAACTATTTACTTTCTATCTGTCTTGTGAAAGGTACATAGTTGGGTCATGCTTTTAAAAAGTATTAAATTTTTTTTCCTTTAAATTGGCATGCTTATTTTATCAATATTTAAACCTGCACATGTACCTCTGAACTTAAAGAAAATTTTTGATAAGAGAAAATTTAACTCTACCATTTTACTTATAAATTTTTATCTCCTAACTAGTTTTTTGTTTCTATTTCTCCTTATGTAGTTTCATTTGGATTTTGAACATTTTTATAATTCTATTTTAATTTAATTAATAATTTTTGAGCTGTAACTGTGAGAATTTTGTTGGTTTTTCTAGGAATTAAAATAAGTATCTTGTCGCTGTCAAATTTAGGGTTGATATTGCACTAGCTAATGTAAAATATTAAAGAAGGGAATTATTTATTTCTACTGCTCTTCGTTCTTTTCTGAAAATTTATATTTTTATTTGGTATCATTTCATTTAGCCCAAACCAATGCTTCTTTTAGCATTTACTGTAGTGCAGGTCTGCTGGTAACATAATCTCTTAATTTTCTTTCATCTGGACCTATCTATATTTTACACTCATTCTTGAAGGATGTTTTTGCTGAATATAGGAATCTGGATTGACAGCTTATATTTTCTTTTAGCTCTTGAACGTGTTATTTCACCCTCTTTTGACTTTAATTGTTACTGATGGAAAGGCAGCAATATTTGGATTTGTTCCCTCTATGTAATGTCACTTTTCTCTGGCTGGTTTTGAGTTTACCTTTCAAAATTAACAGCTTGGCCAAGGTATATCTTGGTGTGGTTTTCTTTGTGTTTATCTTGTTAGAACCTTTCTAAACTTCTTGAATTCATAAATTTATGTGTTCCACCAACTTGGGAACATTTTTAGCCATTCTTTCTTTCTTTCTTTCTTTTTTTTTGAGATGGAGTTTCACTCTTGTTGCCCAGGCTGGAGTGCAATGGTGCAATCTTGGCTCCCTGCAACCTCCGCCTCCCAGGTTCAAGCAATTCTCCTTTCTCAGCCTCTTGAGGAGCTGGGATTACAGGCGCCCACCACCATGCCAGGCTAATTTTTTGTATTTTTAGTAGAGATGGGGTTTCACCATGTTGGCCAGGCTGGTTGCAAACTCCTGACCTCAGGTGATCCACCAGCCTTGTACTCCCAAGGTTCTGGGATTACAGATATGTGCTACTGCACCCAGTCTGGCCATTACTTCTTTAATTATATTTTGTATGCTTCATTCTTTCTCTCCTCCCCTCTGGAACTCCAACTATAAGAAACTAACATATTTGGTTCATAGTCCTGAAATGTAATTTTAAAAACATGTTTCTTTACTATAACATTATTAAACATGTTGAAATGTGAGTCTGTGTGAAGCTCAATTGTTTATTTTCTTTCCCTAATGTTCTCAAGTATTGCAAGCTGGGTGACTACAATGTCTGTTTTTATGCAGATTTTTAATTCCTGTCTTTCTCACAGACAATTGTCTTTCCTTTGGACATTTTCCATGTGATTATAAGGTTTTGAGTTATCTTGGGAATCTTCATGTGTGGGCAGATGTATTACCAAAAGCTGTTAGTGGGAGATTAAACAGGTGTGATCTGAAACCTGGATTTAGATGACACTTCTGTTATTTAAGTCATTCATTCAACCAGGTGAAAGCTTTTTAGACCAGAGGCAGTTCTATTATCTCTTTTTTAGGGAGTTGGAGCATTGATATTTCATCTCCTCTTCATAAGATAATGTCTTATTTTAATGTAATATTTCCGTTTTTGGCCAAGGATAAATATATCAGTAGCATGTGTTGACTGCAGTAGCACTAGATATATGATGGTATTATTGTATAAAGGAACCACAGAGAAAAAGACAGGATATTGGAACTATATGGCATTGCTGTGTTATCCTACTGCTTCAGTATCCAACTGTATAGACAAACAGGGACCTAACTCAGCTAACTGACTTTGTAAGAAAGGAATTCCACTCATTAGGCTTCTTTAGGATGTTTTTCTCAGGTTTACAGCTTATCAGCTGGTTATTTTATTATATAAAAACTAAATCTATTGTGCTCCAAAGAAGACAAATGTTACCTTCTGATGATATAAAAAAAGATATGTAGATCTGCAATTTAATTGTAGGTTTCATTTTTAAATAGGCATTAATATAGGAAAAATGAATATTGCTACAAAACAGCAAGAAAAAAATCCATATTGTAAAGTACTAATAGCTTGGGATTTCAGAGTAATCACAGTGCCGCAGTTATGCACTATAATTTGGGAATAAAGCTTCAATTCCATAGTCGACCAGATTATCACTTCCTATTTTGATCACAACCCTTCCTGAGACAAAAGCAGAGATTGACCACAGAGGGAGGAGAGGAGGAATACAGTTAAGGATTATGTCCCCATGGCATCAGCACTGTGATAAAGGAGGAATTAAATGA
Source organism: Colobus angolensis palliatus (assembly GCF_000951035.1). Lineage (NCBI taxonomy): Eukaryota > Metazoa > Chordata > Mammalia > Primates > Cercopithecidae > Colobus > Colobus angolensis. The sequence goes on along the minus strand of NW_012117500.1, from coordinate 2,813,690 downwards.
GGAAGTGATGTAGAAAATAGTTGGGATTGTATTGCTGACCTATTTCTGGTTCTTATTTAATATTTGGGGATGAGATAGGTTTAATCTGGCCAGCTAAGAAACAGGTAATAGCATACTATTTTCATATATCATATATTTGGGGCCATTTTTTAAAACAAGTAATTTATATTTAGTGTTTCTTAATTATTACATGTTATTGATTACTTTTATTATATATGAATATTAGAATGGTAAGTATGCTTTAAATTACTGGTTATAACTTTAGCCAAGTTTACATAAAATCCATTCTGAGCACATTTGATTCATTTTTTTCAATGATAATTTTGTATTTTCTATTATTTCAACACTTATGTTGATAATTTGAGAGTTAATATGCTATTTTTTGCTCTGTCAATCCTTCCTAAAATGCAGAGAATAGCAAATTAACCATCACTTGGCAGCATCCTCAGCCTCTACTCAATAGATGCTAGTTAAATCCACCCATGGTTGTGACAACTAAAAATGTTTCCAGACATTGCCAGATGTCCTCTGGGGAAAAAATTGTTCCCAGCTGAGAACCGCTACTCTAGCTGCTCAGCTAATGTCACAGAGAAAACACTTTGAGTTATAATCATATGTTAAACTAAAGCAAGTATTTTATAATTCAAAAGTAAGCAATGATATCATTATTTTGAATAAAATAACATACATTGTTTTTTAAAAAAATTTATAAAGTTTTTTTAAATAGTAACTATTTCAATAAACCATTTTATTAGGCTCCTGGTGAAATAAATAATATACCATTTAAAGGACACAGAGTAAAAGAATCTTTCACCTGCCTGTATCCACAGGTATCTATTTCAGTTTGGCAAGCATTCTTGCTATTCCTCTAAAATTTTTGGATCATTCACTTAGGAATTTAGTCATTTAATTCAATCCAATCCTGTCTTATTAAGGCCAAGAACTATTGCCATGAGAACATTGCCAATCTAGTAACATTCCAAAAGCTTTTCTATTTCTAATGAAATTGTACAGACTCTAAAGAGAATAACAAGTGGCATGTGGTTATCATATGAAAAGGGCTTTATAATACAGAATCAAAACCACAGAAGAGACAATTATAACATACAATGCCATCAGCAAAAGGGAGTGTAAATAATGAGTAGGGGAGAGAGAAACTATACACCACCAGTATTTGTTAATATTTAAAGAAGCCTAAATTCTGTCATTACCTAACCGCATCAGTACCATTTAAATAAAATTGCTTGCACATAATCAGGGTAGAAGTTTGTCTCTGGAAGCTCTAACTTTCCTTTTTTGGCTGATTTTTCCAGTTCTATAGAATTTTCAGTGGCATTCCATGGTCTTAAGCAATTTACCATGACCAATGAGTCAAAAGATCTATTCAGATTCCTGTCTTACCCTGCTATTGGCATCAAAGAGGCAATGCCTCATAAGAGGTGTAAAATATTACCTGCTACTGAGATATTTGTGTTAAGCCAAACCCAAAGGATGAAGAAGGAATTGGGGATTGGAAGGTCTTTCTGAAAATCAGACCATCTTAGGTTTAAGGGAGAATCTTTAAGACAGACAAGCATCAGCTTGAAAGAAGATGTCCAGAAGAACAAATGGAAAGTTTAAGATGTGTGTAGAATGGAGGAAGGCAGGCAGATACTGTCTCACTAGCAATCATGTGCATTTGAGGGCAGTTCCACACATAGAAATGCTTGTATTAAGCCAGACCTTAAAGCAGTCACTACAATTAGGATATACGTGAACATTAAAGGGAAAAGTAAACATAAAAGAAATTATTGGAGGATTTTGCAAACTGGATCTATGGAAGCAAAATCTTTAGCAAACAAGCTCAAAATATGGCATGTTGTTAAATTTTCCAGACATATCAGGGAATGCTGGTCTCTTGGGTGCTAACAACTCAGACACTTGCTTTGTTGCCTTTCAGTCAAAATACCTGTACCATAGGTATACGTACTAATAATGCTAACATGTGTTGAGTCCTTAATATATACCAGAATTATTTAATCCTTGCAACAGTACTCTGTGGTAAATGCTTTTATCATCTGCACTTTACAGACGAGGAAGTTCACACTTAGAAAGGTTAAGTAACTTGCCCAAGGTCATACAACAAGGATTCACACCTAAGCCAGACAGATCCAATGCTTAAGCATTTGTCTACCCTTAAACGATAGTTCTCTGGCAGAGGCAAGTTCTTCTGCAAAGTGAGGGACTGAGTGAGGAACCAAATCAACCGGGTTTCCCTGCATGGACCCACTTTCTTTCTTATCTCAACACACCCTAGTCCCCAGATGGACTTCTCATGAGATTCGCCTTAAAGGTTTGGAAACCAGGGAGGTTGATGACTCTTGAAATGATGCCAGCTGTCTTACCGAAGCCGGAGTATGGTAGGAGTTGCTTTGGGAGGATTGGGTGTAACTCAGACCTTGCAACTGCAGTGTGCCTGGTACAATTCTGGAACCTCATGAATGGTAGGGATTCCTTAGCAAATCTCAGTATAATGTGGACAAAACCAGCCTATTCAACAGCGACCCTGAACCATAGTAGAAACAGTTCTAGGCTGCTGGTCAGGGAGGGTGAAGAATTTGAAACTTGGCCCTTTATTCTCTCTTTGTGGTTTATAACAGCCAATTTGTTTTCTTTCTCTGGGACCCTTCATGGCATATGAGTGACTAGATACAAATATAATCTCTAAAAATCTCTAAGAAATCTTGGATTCTGTGGCCTCTCAAGTAAGATGGAAAGTTACCGAGAGAAAGCTATTATGATAAGTGGATATTTGTGGTTCACTGACAGTGAAAGGTGTCTGTAAAATGTTGTTTTTGCAAGTAAAGAGAACATCCTGGATTCCCTTCCCCACTTCCATGCCATTATATGCTGCATGAGGAGCTGTATGGATCTTAAGGTTAGGAGTTCTTTTGATAAGTTGTGCATCCTGACAACATGGCATGGATTAACTTGCCTTTCTGTTTTGGGTTTCTGTTTCCCCCTGTGTAGGTGGTGGTGTCACACAGTGGTGAGAACCTGGTGTTTGTAGCTAGGGTGAACCAGGTTGTGGTTCTTGATTCTGTCACTTATTAATTGTGTGACATTGGAGAAGTTCACATAGTGGAAGACAACCTCTATATGCTAATATCTGTACCTTTAAAACTAGAAAATTAATAACTTCTACCTAAGAATGTTGGTTAAGCAATTATATTGCACAATCCAGTAGTTCGGATTTGTAATTGAAAACTGAAGAAGCTGAGCTCAAACTGGCTTAAGCAAAAGAGGGATTTTATTGACTCTTGCAAAGAAGTTCAAGACCAATCTCACTTCAAGCATAGATAAATCCAGGTGCTCAAAGGATTTTTATCAGAATCTTTCTCCTCTTAGTTTCAGTTCTGCATTTTTACTCTTGATGTTGGCTTAATTCTCAGAGAAACTGTTCTTATGAGGATGTAAGGGTGGTCACCAGCACCTCCAGGCTTAGTCAACCCAGCATAAAGAGGGAGGCTTTTTGCCCAGCTAGCCAAACTCTCAGATGGGTGAAGTGTCATTTCCATTCCTGAACCAGTCACTGTCATTGAAAAGATAGGACTGGCCAGGCATGCCAGGATGCTCTTGGAAAACGGCCAGGTGTACCAGGGGCCTTTCAGAAAATTTGGCTTATATGCACTCCAAAGAGGACCTTTGGACTTTTGCTATGTGGCAATTTTTCTTGGGCAAAAAAACTAAAGGACCTTTGTTGGAAAATGCTTTGAGCTATTTCAGAGTTCTTCTCTACTTTATCAAGGAATCATTTCATTAATTAAAGCCAGGGAAAAATATATATAGACTCTTGGTCAAAGATGCTTAAAATATTAAGCTTTGATCCTGTACCTCTCCCAGGATCCCAGAGTGGAGTCTGCCATATTCGAAGCACATTAATTGAGGGTGTGGGAAAGATGAATAAACTGAAGGAATGCCCTAGTGCAGTTATGAGAAGGAGGAAATGAATGCTGGACAGGCAAAAACAATGTATACTCAATGTATACTCATCAAGTATAATACATTTTATATCTACACAATGTTCAATGAGTATTTTTTAGTACCTACAGCAGATAAGGCACTCTCTGAGGTACTGGTGATATATTAAGAGAGAATTATCAAGAAGCTTACCATTGGATGGAGGAAAGAGCAAATACTGACATGTATCAGAAGTATCAGAAAAGAAGGTGGTTTGACTTAATAGGGGAAGAAGAAGTTGCTATGGGAACTACAGGCTGGGCAACAACATCCGTCCTGAGGCAGGAGGCAGGAATGACTTCCCAGAGGAGGTGACATTGAAGCTGAGATTCCAGAGGAACAGAAGGAGTTAGTCAGATAAAAGGAACTTCTTCTCTCAATCTATGTGAGCTTGAAGTTTATCATCTTGTAAAACACTAGCAAAGATTAGACATCTTCAGTTCAGCTTTGAGGGTTGTTAAATTCCGAAGCTATAAAGAGAGCAGCTGGCTTTGAAGCAAGTTGCTGAAATTTCTGGAAACTACTCCCAGCAGAGTAGGAGAGTATCCTGAATATGAGTATTTATTTTGGGGATGCTATGGGAAGAACATTTTTAAGACCACCACTGTAAATTAATACACAAAATAAAACTTAGTTTGGATGTCAAACAAAATGAAGATTTAAAATAAATAAGCAATGTAAGGTTTGTTTTCAAAGAAGAGGGAAGAAAAGGGAGACTTCCTAGAACAATGAGTTTAGTCAAGGCTCCTGCCCATCTGGATGCATGCAGTGTGGGTGATTATGAAACTAGGAACTAGCTCAAATCTCAGGTATTTGGAACAGAGGAAATTCAGGCAGTGCTGGGGTTGGAGCGTGACTATGGGAAAGTCTTGAGTAGACAGAAAGGGAAGGAGCAGTAAATGGCGGGATTCGTCTGCGTTTCTGTGGACTTTGTGAATGCAAGTATTTCATTGACTGAGAGTACTTAAGCTATTTACTACCGCATCCCATGCATCAGAAAAATCTGTTGCCAACATTCTATTACAAGTTATAGGATCTGACCAACCCCAAGTGACTTACACAAGAAAATTGAATTTGTGAGAAGGATGCTGAATAGTTTATAGTTTGAGGGAGGCATTGGAAAACCAGTCCTCAAAAGGATACAGGGTGGTTCTGGAAATAATTAGTTATCAAAATGTTATCCCTAAACCAGAAGCATCCATATCACTTTGGAACATGTTAGAATTGGAAATTCTCATCCCCACATCAAACTTATTAAGCCACAAATCTTGGAGTGGGGTCGTTCGGTGGTTTTATAACAAGCCCTCAGGTGATTCTGATATAAGCTTGAGTTGGAAAATCACGCCTGAAATTTTAGGACCAGAATACCTTCAGCTATTTCTCTACTGCAGACTGTCCTTGAATGACTCAGCTCTAAAAACACTTACGCCTCTTCATATAGCCATCCAAGAATCAACTCCTAGAAAGTAGAATGTGAATGGACACTTTTGGTTTTGTGCCCATTTCTGTGTCTGGTGGTGGAACTTGGTGACATGCTTGACAGTCACCAGAACAACATGGAATGAGAAAAGGAAACTCCCTGTGAAAAAAGTCGGGAGAGGGGTTATAAACAAGGAACAGAATTCTGACCAATCAGCAGACATATCAGATGGAGATTTTTGAAGGGTGAGGTAGAATTAGTCTCTTGTCAAAGGGATTCTTGACCCCATTACAGGATGAGTTACAGAATAAAAAAGTCCACAGAGAAAATGAATTTAGTGTTTCTTTTTTCTCTCCCTGTAAAAATTCCATATGTTTAAAATGCTTAATTCAACATTGCCTAATTTCGATATTTTAAGTGATGTCAATAAGTAGTGTTTTCTAAGCATTTTTTTCATTGAAAAAAGAAAATGGCATAAAGAGCCACTGCCCATATATACGATGATCTTCCAAAACACATTTCTCATCACCAGAGGTTTTCTTGTACTTAGAAGTGCATATAATAGAACACTAGAGTATTAGAGCTAGAAATCATCTAGTCCAGCTGTTCCATTTTAGAGATGAGAATGTTGATGCCTAGGAAGTTTGATAGACTTGCTCAAAATCACATCCCCGATTTCAGTCTTTGTGGGGTGGTATGATAATTCATTTGGAAATGAATCCAATGTCTTTTCTTATACATGGCCAACTAAGAGAAAACGAATCATCCATTGGGAATGTCTCACGCATTTCTTTCTGGTTTTGGACAATCTCACTCTCAACTGTGCTCTTTTTACTCCCTTCATTCTCCTTCATTTACCAGTCACCAGACAGACTGCTGGCCAACCAACCAACCAGTTAGCCAGCCTAAATGCTTCTTAAAATTCTTCTTAAAATAGCTAATTCCCTAAAGATGAACAAGACATAGACCTTGTTCTCTGGCTCAGATCCAGGCTAGAGCCCAAGCCTTCTGACTCCTAGTTTAGAGACTCCACTTGTTAGGCATTAAAATGACTAATAGAATACTGGCTATGGAGATATTATGGGAACGTGGGCCAGAAGCTTGACTTTGCCTTGAACTGCCCTTTTCCCTCTTGCAGTTTCTGTATTCATTTCCCTGGTGCGATGAGTTAGACTTTTCTATACTTTGAGTTACTGGAAGAAATCTTTTTGTGAAGATAGTGCCAAAAAGCAATCAAATAAAACTACTTAGGAAAATTCTATAGTCCTAACTGAGAAAGAAAAACTTCATAGTATTTGGGGGCAGGTATGAAAGTTATCTACTCTAGAGATAGTGTTTAGTGTCTTCTGTAGTAACAAATTCTCTGTCTATTTTGATCTTTGCAAGTGTCCTACATCTGGAAATCCAACCCTGAATGCCTCTGTAAATTGTGAGAGATAGGAAGCATTACAAAATGGGGAGTTCTGTGTGGAAGCAATGATACTGCTTTTCATTATGACAAAGGAGATAGACCTAGTTCTAATTCCTAGAATCTTAGATCTTTAGTTCCTCTACCTCTACTCTTAAGCTTTTCATCTTGATCTCCTCTGAAAAATGTACAACCTACAAAAGTGGCTCCTACACTATAGAGGAGAAAAGAAGGATAACCAAACAGGATTTGTGTTCATTCCTTGAAAATACTAAAGTCACAGAGACTCACCTCAGGGATTTCACATGTGCTGCCTACTCTTCAGGACAGGTCCCTGAGTCCACATGGCTGACTCATCCTTAACTCAAAAGTCACCTATCTCAAGAAGCTTCTGTGATGACTGTTCTCCAAGTGGCCATAAAGTGACTGGGATAGACTGACTTAAAAAATGCCAGCAATTTTCCATCCCTTTATGTACCCATACCTTTTGCCTCTCATCAAGTAGTAGAATCTACTTTCCTACCACTTGAATCTGCGCTGGTCTTTTAGATTTGATCTGGCCAATAGAATGAAACTGAAGCAACATGAGCGCAAGCATGGCCTGCTGGAGTTTGACAGCCCAAGTGTAGGAGAGCTCAATTGTCTCAGCCATTGTCAGTACTGATCCCCATACATCAAACAGACTCATGCCAAGATCAGTAGAACCATTGACCCAATACGCTATTGTCCACTGACAAGATTAAGCCTGGCTGAGCCCATTTAGCTGATCTGTAGCAATAGTAAATTCTTACTGATTTAAGTCACTGAATTTTGGGATAATTTGCTACACAGTATTAGCTAACCTATATATAATCACTTCTTTATAGTTTTTATTACTATCTAAAGTTACGTTTCTCATTAAATTCAAGCTATATAAATTTCAAGCAAAAAAGTAACATGCACAAAGGCTTATATATAAAAAGTCAGAGTTTACTTTATGTATATGTGACATCTGTGGACTGATCAAGCTGTTTGTTAGCTTAGAAAAAAAATACATTGTTTTAGGAATACTGCATCATTTTGATGTTCTTACTTTTAATAGTATATAAATATAACATTTTGTTCCTAGAGATACTTAAGAAATAAATGGTGCAAACTAAAAAGTCATAAATGCAAGCTATTTGTATGAACCAACAACTTACATTTACAGAGTCAATTAACAAGTATATATTGTGGCAGTTTCCCGACTGCATCCATTGGCAGAGTGTGCAACTCATGGATGGGCCTCAGGGCTGCTGTGTTTTTCTGTAGGACATCATGCTTTCGGAAGACATTGTCACAGGGTGAGGCTTCCAGGGCCCCTCCATCCTGGTCAAAGCTGAAAACTCAGGCCCTCTCTGGTTCAGTTAAATGAAGCTTATCCTCTCTTTAGAGATGTGAACCAGAAGGATCAGGGTCTTCAACTGGGTCAAACCTTAGGAGTAGGAATGATGAGGAAAGGGAATAATCCTCAGTCATACTCAAGGAAAAATTTGTGGTAATCCAATGGGGGACTGAGTTTATGTGGGAGTATTTTAGGGATAGAAACATAGCAGGTTATGAAGACTTAACTTTTTTTTTTTTTAACAATGATGTATGATTAATACATTAAAGGGCAAGCCCTTGAAAATGTAGTTATTAGTAAAAAGAACAAGCAAGGAACTGAGCTACTACATGCCAGGCAGAATACTGTAGGGGGCTGACTTTTGAGATCTCATTTAGTCTTTACAAACACCCTTTAAGGTATGCCAATATAACTCTACATCTTACATGGCAATAAACTGAGTCTCAGAAAGTACGTTCAACCAAGGTTATACAATCCTGAAAAGGTCAAACTGATAATTCCTTCTTCCTCATCTTAGATTGTTACTGCAGAATTGGAACACACTTTTATACAGTTCTCTGTAAATTCCCAAACTCTATTGACATCATCCTTCATTTCATGGATGGTTTCTGAAAGAAACATGCATTGGCAATACCAAAGGTGTTTCCCTTTTATGATGGCTACTTACCATGTGAATAATAGAATCTATACTAATTTTGAATTAGAATCAGTGTCTAGCAGTACATAATATGAAATATCAGGTGATAGGAGAAGAATTACTCTCAGAAAATAGCAACCTCAAAGTTCTTGGCCACTAAAAAAGCTTTCTTCTTAAGCAAAAGTAATGCCCTCATTGACTTTCATATGATTCTCACATCCAAATCAATCTGACTTTGCTATACAGTTTCCATTTAAAGCCAGTTTATCCATTTAAAAACACCACCATTTATTTGTTTGCCTAGGAGGAAATAGAAAGTAAAGGAAAATATCAATTTTTTTTTTGCCATATGGTTATTTTAAATAAATATTTGGATGGAAGAATGAGTAGCATTTGAATCCATTTCTAATTATCCTGTAACTGCTTTCCTTTCCAGGAGAGGAGAATTAAACTTCACTTGCTCATATTTACCTTCCAGCCCTGGTGATTTCCTGGATTCTTTGCTGTTGGTGGCTTTGATGACACAGTCTGCAGCCCCAGGAGGCCTTCCAGAAAGCAGAATTAGTATTAAAATCAGTTGTGTATGAGTTTTGTATCTTTCTTTCACAATAAGTCATTAGTAAGGAGTTTTTCTTTAAGTAATTAGTTATCATTTTGGTTTCTTCTCTATTGGTGATCATTGACTGTTTTCCAGTGGACAAACATAGCCAAGAGAAACATTTTCACTCAAAACAAATAGGAAAACAAAATAATGTGTCCACATATATCAACTTCAAGAATGCCCCTTTCATGTCAATGGAATGTAGGTTAGAACAGCTAAAAGTAGATTGACTCTAACTTTTGCTTTAATCCTGACAAAATAGGCCAAATTTAAAACACTTCGAACTAACTAATTAGGGAAATACAGGGAGAAATTACCCTACCTGTTTTTGTAATATCAGGTTAAATGCCACATTGTTGCAAACAAGGTTTACAGGCCAAATAAATATGAACAAGTTTGCCTTGTATCCCTCAATGAGACTGAAAACATTGGTAACTGGGAGCCAGACAAACAGAGCAATTGGAACTGTGGAAACATTACTGTTCCCAAACAAACTCCCTGCAATTACCAGCCCAGAGAACACCCACGGAGCTCTCAAACTGGGTACCAAAGAAGGCGAGGCTGCTAACTTCCAAGCAAGCAACAATAAGAAATGGAAAACCCGGCTGGGCTAAGCTTGCCCTTCTCAGCTGGCACCAGAATAACATTGCCTGAAGAAAACAACATGAAACCTGGCACATGGAGAGCCCCAAATAAAAGGTGTATTTTAGCAAATCCTGAGGAAAAGACATAGTCTTTATTTCTTAGAGAAAATACCATGTTTGCAGTGTTACTAATGGTATGTATTATGTCAAAACAATCTCCTGCTAACCAGTGCAGAATTCAGTGCTGTATCCATGCCTCATTAAGATGTTCTTTAAAACACTGAGATTTCCTGGTAGGCTAATACTACGACTGGCTGTGGATTTCCATGTAGGCTCAGCTAGTTGAGGCCATTTCAAGATGCTGTTGATTTCTGTAGTCCTAGGGCAGCACTTCCTGTGCTTTAATACAATCAGCTGGGGATTTGTTAAAATGCAGACTCTGATTCAACAGGCCTGGGGTGGGGCCTGAGATCCTGCATTTCTAACCAGCTCTCAGGTGACATTGATGCAGCTGCCCCGTAAATCACATTTTGAATTGCAGTGTCCTAGAAAACATTATACCAATATAATGAGAAATGGAAAGGGCAGGTTTGGAACCAATTAGAGTACACACTCAGGATGTGGTAGGATAAGATGGTGAACTTTAATTAGCATTTGGACATGCCTTTTGCAGTATAAGAAAAGATTACACTAACTTTGGGAAGACTTTTTTTTTTTTCATGGAGTCCAGAGGTTGCAACAGAGCAGAATTTGGAAATATACTAGTATCTTTGTGTCAGAAAAAGATCTCAGATATCAACCAGAGGGTAAGGGTTTCCTGTCTGGTGCTGCTTCCACAGTTCCCAAAGGGTCTCCTCTTTTTATGTTCTGGATTGGTGCCCTGAATTTCCTCCTATAGTGCTGTATCCGTTTCCTGTGGCTGCTGTACCAAATTATGACAAACTTGATGCTTTAGAACAAGAGAAATGTATCCTCTTACAGTTCCAGAATTCCAGCACCATATTACTCTGCTGAAGTCAGTGTGTCTACAGGCCTGTACTCTCTCCAGAGACTCTAGAAGACGATCCGTTCTTTGCCTCTTCCAGCCTGTGTGGCTGCGGGCATTCCCTGGCTTATGGCAGCATCTCTCCATTCTTCAAGGAAGGAATCTTTAAGTCTCTCTCTCTCTACCATCTTGAGATTGACTTCTTTGTGCATGTCTGTGTGGAATCTCACAGTATCTCAGACTTTCTCTTATAAGGAGACTTATGATTGCATTTAGGGCATTTAAATAATCTAGGATGATCTCCCCACCTCAAGACTCTTAATCACATCTACAAAGATCCTTTTTTCCAAACAAGGTAATAATTTTAAGTTCTACAAATTGGGATCTAATACTCTGGGAGACTTTATTCAACCTACTACAAACAGCCAACTACTGTGGGATGTATAAGTTGTTCTCCGAAAGACTTACTAGCATGGCAGGCTAGAATTAGAACAAGCAGTCCCTGGACAATTGTCAGCTGTCTGCTGAAGTACTAAAATAGCCATTTATGTAGCTCTGGGTATCAGTGTAGATAAATGTCGCAGATGCACATGAGCCATGCTCCATTGATAAGGCATTTATAGATGACATCATCTGCAATAGAATTTAGGTTGCTGGGCAAGATGTCTGCCCTGCATGGTTTGCCTCTTGGGTCTCTGCTAACTAGCACTGCCCCATGTTTCAAGCCAAAAGCTATTCTGTAGGACAAGAAAAACCTTTTTAAAAATCTTTATGAATATTTATTTTGAAATAATTATAGATTCACAGGATGTTGCAAATAAATGTACACAGGACTCCCCTGAACCCTTCACCCAGCCTCCCCCAGTGTTAACATCTTGCATCACTGTAGTACAATACCAAAACCAGGACACTGACTTTGATGTAATCCACAGAGCTTATTCAGAAGACTCACACTTTTAACTGACTAAATAATAACAAAAGATTTTTAATACTTATTTTAGAAACATACGTACCAGAGGCCATTGTTACAGCCTATTTCAGCACAAAGACAAAATGCATGCCGTGGATTAGAGGTATAGAAAAGCTATCACCAGGAGATGGCACCTTAAATGTATGTTATGAAACTCATGAACCAAGAAACCTATGCAGTCAGTTCTTGTTTCAGCTTCCCAGCACTTCATTTGCCACAATATAGCTTGTAATAAAATAAATTTAAAGACATGAATCCAACATTATATTCCACTTAGAGTATGTAGTTGTTTACATGTGTAGTTAGAGCTTTTTATGTGACAGGGTTTTGATTTCCATAGTGGAACTTCATGAATTGTAATGAATTGTAAAATATTTTTAGAGAAGGTTATTACTTGCTGTGAAAGGGATATTATACTTTGAATGCTAAGGTTTATACACTCTTCTTTGCTTCACATTTTCCACTTCTGATGTTGTCATCCTGAGGATAGGAGAAAGCATTCAGGAAAAAGATCGGACTGAGGTAGCAGTGTGGGCAGTGGCTCTGGATTCAGCTGGCTCTCCACGGGGATCACCAGTGCAGGGGGACATTGGGAGCCAAAGATAATGGCAACTGACTAAGTCCAGCTCTCCAAAAAGCCCCATAATTATACAGATGAATGGGAAGAAGAAATAAGATTACATATACCCTACGCCTTTGGCACAAGAGACTCCATGTTACCTGTGGGTAGAAAAAGAAACAATATTCCACAGAAACCTTCTCTTGTGCCTTGCGTATTTGCCTCAAGCTGGGTTACAGTAGGGTAGGTGATGGGGCCGGTGGGAGGGTGGGGGGCGGTACGGTAAGCCAAATGGCTGTGTGAAAGAGAAAGAGGAGACTGAGCTCAAGTCATATGAAAAAGAAGACCAGATGCAAGACTAGAAAGGAGTCCTGGTGGGTCAGTACATTGAGCCCAGGGAAAGGACTCAGAGAGGAGAGTGTTGGCCGGGGCAAGCCAACACTTTTGCGGGATGCTCCCTTTGGAAACTGTGTGGAGTTTGGGGAGAAAAAGGTGGGAGCTGGAGGGAGGAGGGACTAAAGATCCTGTGAGGCAAAAGAAAACCAAAAAGTCAAAATGACACATGACCCATTTCATCACTTCCCTCCACCCGGACATGGGAAAAACATCTAGAAGAGAGCCCTGGAGCTTGAGTTAGTTACACCTTGGAGTAGTGCTGTGTGAAGCCATATTGGAACCTGAGGTAAAAGGAAATATTGATGATACTGATCCTGCCTTTATTTAAAATTTCTGTATGTTGAATGTCAGCGATTTTTAACATTCATTCTGAATTTTTAAAAATATCACCTTAAAATATTATTTCTTTGTCATGACAGCTGTGTTTTTGGTGCCCCCTTAAACCATGTGCCTCCCTCACCTCATCCTTGTCCTAGTTCCGCCTCAGTGGTCTCCTAAATGGAAGCAGAGGAGCTGGAGCTGTCACTAGGGATAAATTTCAAGGCTTCTAGGTCTCTGCAAATGCTGATAAAGCAGCTCTAGGAGCTTCCAAAAATCCTCTGAGAAAGGAACAATAGACGCTGACTGTTGGATCTGAGAACACACTAAATGTTTGTGGGGAGGTGCTCCTGGATAGTAAAAAGGGATAAGTGAGGATCTTGGGGCAGCACTCACATTATTTGCTACAGAATCCGTTTTCCAATATTGATTTTTCAAAAGTCCCTCCACTTAATAGCACCAATCTCACTGTCCTCTCCCTCAATAGTTCTATTGGCTCACTGATTTGTCCTTCTAATCATAGTGAGATATACACACACACACACACACACACACACACACACGTATATGTGTATATATATATACACATACATACATACATACTGTCAACACACTCAACCATAGTGTCCCTTGACATGGAAGAAGCAGCTGATTGGGGTAGGGCTGACAGAGGTGACTCTTGGAGAGCTGAGCCCTTGTCTATTCTTTCTTAAAGACTTCATTAGAACCACCAGCATAATGAGTTATAGATTCTTCTTTCTGTTCTATCCTCACAGAGTATACTCCTTAGTAAGCAGCAGATCTGGCAGGGTTATGAGGATGAATCAGCACAAATATAAGGCCATTATCGGAAAACACATTCAAAGTAAAAAATAGATTGGAAATAGATAAGAGGCATAATCTTTTCATTTGAAAACTGTCATGCATTTCTTATACAAACTCTCTGTAGCTCTTTTCTGTAGAACAGGAGATTTTATATTAGTGAAAATAACCAGAAGCAAGTTCCCCACCCGATTAGCAGCCATAGAATTTGGGAAGAAATTCAGAATAATATTCACATGTTTTCAGGAAGTAAATAGTATATTGATGAATGGCATACCTTCAGAATAGTATATTGATGAATGGCATACCTTCAGAAATGTGCAAAAACTATTAAGTGTAAACTCAATAAGTTTTCATAAAAATGAACATACCTGTGTGACCAGCACCTATATCAAGCACCACCAGAAGCCCCCTTGTCCTCCCAGTAAACAGCCACCATATGTAATCACTCTCCTGCCATCTAATACTGTAGATTAGTTAGCCTGTTTTTTGTATTTTGTGTAGATAAAATCACACAATATTTATTCCTTTATGCCTGACTTCTTTTTCACAAACATCATGTTTGCGAGATTCATCGATGTGGCTGTTTGTGGTAATAATGTGTTTATTGTCATTGCTCTAAAATATTCCCTTGTGGGAATGTATCTCAATTTATTTAAGTATGTTACAGTTGATGGATATTTGGATTGTTTCTGTTTTGGTGATACTAGGAATATGGCTTCTATGACTATTCTTGTGGATAAACGTTTTTGTATTCTTGGACATCAGTGGGAACATATAAGGATATTTCTGCTGGGTTATACTTAGGAAATTTTTGAAGTTTTTATGAGTAGAATGATACATGTACAACTCAACTGAGGATTGCTTAAAACAGGCAAGATGCCTTCTCCCATAGCATGAGTGCATGGCCATCATTTAATTCAAATTTTATCATTGGGAGAGCATTTTCCAACTTGGTAACCCTTTCTAGTCTATTTGTACTACTACTATTATATGGAGCACCTATCTTGTTAGGGAACTTAATAAATTATTATTTCTCCCATACAACGACACATTCCGAACCCATTTTCAAAGCTGAAGGTGAGAATGTAACAGAATAGCATCAAATCCACTTTTAGCAGCCATACAGGTAATCTCCAAATCTTATCCATTATATTTGCATTAAATAAGGTACTAGAAATTATGCTCACCTATTCAGAGCTCTCATGTCACACATCTTGTAAAAGTAGTTTTTAAAATTTTTCCAGATCGTAAGACTCACCTGTAATACCTGTTCAAATTAGATTCTTAGACCAACTAGATCACATTCCGTCAGGAGGGTCCTGGGAATTACTGTTTTTCAAAACCAATTTTTATGATCAGGCAAGATTTGGAAATCATGCAAACGAGTATTACAAATAAATGATATTTAGCATTTCCTTGGCATATAAAAATGAAAAGACACGAACACACATATGAGGAATAAATTTGTAATTATTTAATTTTTATTCAGATCTTTTATATTATTGGTCATTCATGTAGTGTTTTCACTAATTTAACAGATGTTTATTGAGTGCTATATTAGGCCATTTTTGCATCACTATAAAGAAATACCGGAAGCTGGGTAATTTATAAAGAAAAGAGGTTTAATTGGCTCACTGTTCTGCAGGCTATACCAGCATGACTCCAGCATCTACTTGTAGTGAGGGCCTCAGGAAGCTTACAGTCATGGCAGAAGGCAGAGGGGGAGCAGGTGCATCATATGGCAAGAATAGGAGCGAGAGAGGGGGCAGGTACCACATACTTTTAAATAGCCACATCTTCTCATAGCGAGAACTCACCCATCACCAAGGAGATGGCATTAAGGCATTCATGAGGGAGCCACCTCCATGACCCAAACACCTCCTACTAGGCCCCACCTTCAGCACTGGGGATTGCATTTCAATATAAGATTTGGTGGGGACAAACATCTGAACTATATCAAATGCTCACAAAGAAACATGTTTTGTAAAAGTTTCATGTAATATGACTCCTGCCTGAAAAAATGTTGAATCTGACACTCATCCAGATAACTAAATCATAAAGCATTATAATATTGTATGAAGAAAATACTATAGGATTGAACAGAAGGAGGAAATAATTCCTGTCCCTTTTTTCCTTTTCTGCTTTAGTTTCCACGCCTCCTCCATATTCACCATAGTAATTATTTCTAAAGCCCACTGGGATCCATATTAACCTGTATTCTTCATTAAAAATGTATATTTCAGCGGTGAGGTTATTTTATACCGGTCAAATTCAGAAAAAGGAAAGAGAGTAACAACTGGTTCATCTGCTTCCTGCTTAATTTTAAGCTTCTTCAAAATGGGAAAGAGGGCAATTTGCTCACTGCTGTTTCTCCAACTCCTTAAACAGTACCTGATACATAGTAGTTGATCAATAAATATTTTCTGAATGAAGAATGAAAAGATGTAACACAACTTAACTACATTACTGGTGACAGAGTAGATTATGTGACCCTAAAAATGGGTCTACCCTTTAACTATAATTCTACCTTGAGGAAAGAATCTAAAAGAAGAAAAGCAGGATTTATTTGGCCATACAGATTGATTTTCATTAAAAGTCAGTAAAATGACAACTAATTTTCACTAACAGTTGGGTGGATTTGGATTCTGCAGTGGGAATGAACTTAGATCAGTCTCATCCTGCAACTTGGAAACTGAGTGAACTGAAGTCTTAGTTTCTTCATCTGTAAAATGGAGCTAACGATAACAGTTTCTATACTTGCCCAGTTGTTGAGAGTATCAAATGACAGAATCTGGGAAAAGCTCACTGAACAGAGCCTGGCACATGGTAAACATTTAGTAAATAAGAACAGCCCACCTTAGCTCAGCCATCTAGTTAGACCAAGCCAGGCCTTTCCCAGATAATTTCCTGCCACCTTTTGGAATATTGGCATGAGAAAAGTGTAAATCTATGGTGACCACAAGTGTGATGGCCTTTAGAATTGTGCCACGTTCAAAGTACACAACCTTATGTGGCAACTCTGTGAGCCACTGTTATCACTATCCTTGTTATTATTGATTATAATTAAATTTCTAGAATAAAAAGGTATCCAAGATATTCCAGAAAGCTGGCTAATCTACATGTTGTTTAAGATATGACCATTGATAGCTTTTACTGGGAGAAAGCTAACATGGAAATATTTATAAGATAGTGTTACATAAAACAATAGAACTCAAAATTGTATGTAAACTGGACTACAAATATTTATATATAAGTATATGATTTAAAAAATAATTGTCAGATTTGACAAAATGAAATTATAGACAGTTTCTAATTTTAAAACTGTACACTAATTCTTCTTATACTATTAGTATGTATAAACACACATTTAAATATTTATATCCATTAGCTATAAATAAACTTTCAGAGAAAATTGATGAAAAATATATAATTTTTGGAGAAAAACTAAATGTTGAGAAGACATGGGGATATGATGAAAGGAAAATGGGAATTTAAGAGGAGTGAAGATGGATAATGGGATGTTAAAAAGATGATTCTTTCAAGCTACTGTTTTTTAAGTGTCCAAGTAATTATATGATATAGAATTTTTCCACTCAGTTTTCTTATGCTTTACATTCATTGTCAATAATCAATTTTTAATAAAAGTTCCAGGAAAGCTAGGGGGTTCTGTGTACTACATGTGAGCTTACAGAGACAGAAATAGTCCATTTTCAGAAGAGCATATACTATTCCCCCAGTTGGGTTGGTTCCTTCTTTACACTTTGAGCTGCTTCTGTCTACCATCTTGGCACGCTCCCTTTGAGCAATAGAAGGAAGAAAGGTCTTCTCTTGCATTCACCCACTCAAACCACAGTTAGTACTTGATTAATATAATATATCAATTCTGTCTCGTTTTTCCCAATTTCTACCACATTATCACATTTCCTGCCTTTCAAAACAATTTAACTTATTTTACTAACATTTTGAGATCAGCTTGTGGCATTTAATGTTCTCAATAAGTAGAGAAGAATTAATTTGGTTAGCCTAGAATACACTCACTTGTGTTTCTAAATTAGTAAGCTCATTTTCATCCAGATAATGGAAGGCTAGAGGGGTCCTGCTTTAAGAGTAGAACTATTGGTTCTACCAATTTTGGCTTGGAGGCACTGTGTCGGGAAGAACCAAGTGGCCCTGATCCTCAGCTCTTAGTGCGAAGTGCTTTATAAATTTGTCATCTGAATTGAATCATTAGGGTAGAAGCAGTGTTATAATGTAGAAATGGTTGGCCCTGTTCACATTAATGATTAATAAATACGGTTGCATCATTTATAGCTTCTGGAGTCCAAGAAGGACTTCTTCACATATTGTATCCATGAAGACACCACCCTCCACCCATACCCCAGCCTTGTGAGTTTAGCACATGATCCTTATTTCAGTAGTGAGGATAATGAAACTCAGAGAGGTCAAATACCTTTTCCAAGGTCATGGTGCTAGTAAGGGGCAAAACTGGAGTAGAGTCCAGGTTTCCCTATTCCAAGCTTGTCATGCTGTGGTCAGACGCTAGCAGTTGGGATTCAGCAGATATAAATAAACTGAATTTTGGCCCATTTGATTGAGATCTCTAGCCATGACCTAAATTTGCCTTCTTTTCCATAAGGCATTTCCATTTTCCCTCACCCGTCATTTTTGAGAATGTAAATTAATCTCTGCTAATTTTGCAGAATAAGCAGGCAGACTAATACAGTATCATTAGGAGAAATGAACTTTCTTCATTTATTTTAATGGCGAGCTGATTTTGAGACTTAATTACCAGAAATGCTGTCCCTTTGCACTCATGGTAACCTATGCGGAGCTGCAGAACACAATTAGTTGGTGTAATTTTATTCCATGCTTGTGTGAATATAGAATTTGATGCCTGAGGGACAGAGCTCGGGACAGAAGTTTAGGCATTCACTGTTGGTCTTTGGATATGGAGAATGTTTCTTTTGAGGCTTTTCTATGTCAGGGTCTACTCCTGGTCCTAGTGACTAAAATTTAAGAATATAGTTCTTCTAAACATGCAGATGTACCTAAGTTGTTCGTTTGCATGTCTCTTCAAAGCCTATGACAGAAAGTAGAGTCACATTTCTGAAAGACTTTAAATTTAGACAGTAACATTTTCTCTGGATGAGAATATACCAGCAGTTTTATGGTATATTAATTGAGAGCATGGGTTCTGGAGTCAGCGACCTGGTTTCCAATTCTGGCTCCACATCTTAGTACTGTGTGACTTCAGGCACCACACATAATCTCTCTGACTGAGTCTTCTCAACTGTATGATAGGGATAATAACAAGCACCTTATGGATTTGTAAGGGTGCAATAAGAATATGCCCTTTTAAGCAACAGAAACTATTAATAAACATTGACTATTATTATCTGTGTGATGTGATGAAAATCGTATTCACACAATGTAAGCATTTAAAACATACTGCATTCTTAAATTGTGCTAAATAACACAACATGAAATTTATCCTTTTAAATGTCTGAGAGAATAGTACAGTATTGTTAACTCTATGCACATTGTTATACAGTAGATCTCCAGAACTTTTTTTTAATCTTATATGCTGAAACTCTATACTCATTGAACAGTAATTACTCATTTTCCCTTATCCACCAGCCTATGGTAACTACTATTCTACTTTCTGATTCTTTGAATTTGACAATTTTAGATACCTCATATAAGCGAAGTCCTTCTGTGACTGACTTATTTCATTTAGCATAATGTTCTTAAGGTTTATCCACACTGTAACATGTGTCAGAATGTCCTTCTTAAAGGCTAAATAATACTCTGTTGAACATATATACATCTTCTTTATCCATCCATTGATTGATGGACATTTAGGTTGTTTCCACCTCTTGGATATTTTGCATGGGAGTGCAAATATCTCCTCAAGATTTGAGAAGTAGTAATTTGTATGAACTTACTGGAGCCCTTCTTCAAACTTTGAATGTACTAAAACTTGAGAAATGGAAATATTTCTGCTCTCTCTTTGGAGAATCACTTTTTGTAACTTACCCATGGATTCATGTCTTATTTAAAATATCTTATTTAAGAACTAAAAGTAGAACTACCATTCAATCCAACAATCCTAGTACTGAGCATCTAACCAAAGAAAAAGAAGTTATTGTATGAAAAAGACACATGCACATGCATGTTCACAGCAGCACAATTTGCAATTGCAAAAATACGGAACCAACCCAGGTGCCCATGAGCCAACGAGTGAATAACGAAAATGTGGTGTATTTATGTGTGTGTGTGTGTGTGTGTGCATATATATATATATGGGAAATATATATATATGGGAATACTACTCAGCTATAAGAAGGAATGAAATAATCTTTTGCCACAACTAGGGTGGAGCCACAGGCCATTATTCTAAGTGAAGTAACTCTGGAATAGAAAACCAAACATCCTATGTTCTCACTTATAAGTAGGAGGTATGTATGAGGATGCAAAGGAATAAGAACGATATAATGGACTTTGGGGACTTGGGAGGGAAGATTGGAAGGGACGTGAGGGATAAAAGACTACATATTGAAAACAGTGTCTACTACTCAGGTAACGGGTGCATTAATATCTCAGAAATCACCCCTAAAGAATTTATTCATGTAACCGAAAACCACCTGTACCTCAAAACTATTGAAATAAAAAAAGTTTAAAAATCATATTTAAGATCAACTAACATTCACACAAATGACTTAACCATGAAATAATGGTAGTCATTTAATTCATTTTAACAATCACTTTTAATCCCCCTTTCCCCTGCTACTAATGCATATTTGTGGAACCACTGATATCCAAAGTAAAAAATTAACCCTAAGAGCCAGTTCACATATCTTGCCATGATGCTTTTCTTGACCATTTCTGCTCACAAGGATTCTCTCCTTCCTCTGAATACCAACTAAACTATAATTTCACAGTCACTGTTTTGGCACTTATGTATTTCATTATATCTTTAGGCTTATGAGTAGGTAACTTTTCTCCTTCAGTAGATTTCCAGATCTTTTAAAGCAAGGATGCTTTAGCAGCCCATGGATCACCTGATGTCTCCCTCTGCCTCTGATTCGTGTACCTATAAGCATTGTCTCTGCTTTACCCCATATGACTCCAGGTGTAAAACTCAGATGCCCTTATTATTTCCTTAAGACATCCATTTCCAACAGGCATTTCATGAATTTCAGAAAAATTGATGGAGTTTTGGGGAGGGCTGAGTATGAGTAGTCATGTTGCAAGTAAGAAAGTCTCCCCACTTTCTTACTCTGTTGATCTTGGTGCCCTCTGCCCTTATTAGATTGCCCATCCAGAGTTCCAGATTTTTCTCTTTCATATTTTGGGTTTTCCACACCCTTCTAAGATGTCTGTAGGGGCAGCCAACCCGCCACAAAGAATTTTGGTAAAGCACATTTTCTCCAACATTTTACAGCAACAGGTAGAGTAACATGTGTGCAAAATACATTTGATAAATATTTGTTGAATGACTGAAGATGCAAGCTGCCTGATTATTACAGAAGCAGTTTTAATAAGAAGGGGCAAATAGAATTTTCTGGGAAGGACTTTCTTGGGCATGGAATTATATCTCCTCTAGCAGGATTACAGAATAAAATCATCTGTTCCTGGTAGCAGTGGAGGCATTTAAAAAAGAAGTCCAATCTCAAAAGGGCGGCTACCATTTCTGTACCCAATAACTTCATTTGGAACTGACAATCATGGGAAAGCTTATTACTCAGTCTCAAGTCATGTTAAATACTTGAAAGATTTTGTTTCTCTTAATTCTCATGCCTTGACTATATGGAAAGGTCACAGGTATTAAAGGAATCCTAAACCTTCACTTGTATCCAAACAGTCTGACTGTGCAGCCTCAGGGATAAACAAAAAAGCAAGAGGTATGACTCCCTGTGCATGGCAATTCAGATCATGTTTCTTCATCTTTCCTTTGTGACAGGGCGAAAAGTTGAAGCTTCCCAGGACCTGGAGGGCAAAGAGAGTCCATGTTCTTCATAAGAACAGCTGAACAGAGATAAGCACTAGCTGATTTCTAGAAGAGAGGGACTTGAAAAGGAGGCCAGAACGCTACAAAAAAGGCCTGGAGAGGAGACGTTGTCTATTTATGACTGAAGTAGTCTGAGAGATAAAATGTTGTACAGACAAGTGTATTTGAGCTAAAGAAAGGACTAACAACAGGAAGAGGACTTCAGGGTCAGGCCTGGGCATGGGCTTAGCCTCAGGGCATTGTTGGAAGAATAAGTACATCTATAGGCCTTAAGGTTAGCATTTCCTCAACATTTTCATAAGTTCACATAAAAGCCACAACATAAATGTTTGAGAATGGAGTAGACCAGTGATACCCAAAGTGTGGACTGCAAGATGATTTTGGTGGTACACAGCTCATCTTTTTAATTTGTTATACATTCATGTTTACTAAGATATATATAAAACAAATAGCACATCAAACCCACGATTTCACACACACATGGAAAATAGTAAGAACTATAGATAATGTATTCAAGCATGTCCACAATTGTTTCAAGCCTTTAATAAGTAAAGCTTTTATCAAAACCATCTGTACTACTCATAGCAGATATCGACTGCTAGTGTGGTTTTGTGTGAATTGACCTTCTGTATTCACCATCATATGCTTTTTAGGGATACAAGAAAAGAAAGGGATTGAGCTATTCAGATATTATCAAGGTGGTATGTGAATAGCCAGATTTAGGACACTAGGTCAGACAACCACTTGGTGGAGATGTTGTAGAGGAGATTCAAGCACTAAGTGGGATAAAGTGGGCTTTGAGGTTCCTTACCTGCTGGAGATTGTATAACTCTTATGGGACGTGATGAAAAAGAATTGATAAAGAAGCGATAATGTAGAGGTGGTCAAAAAAAAAAAAAATACAGGACGCCTTTAACTGTTCCATAATGATGGGCACTGGCATTTTGTGGATGCAGGCCGGTTTTAGACATCTTACACTGTACAGGAGGGTCCTGCAATGAACAACGGCGTTGCATCCCACACAACCTTCCAATGTCCTCCTGGGCATTACGTCTAGGTGGAAAACTTGTTAATTATCTGAAGGTACTCATTTAACTATGCTTCATATATAAACAGCAGTTTTTCACGGTTTTAATACACATCCATTTTTCTAGGGATGTGACTACTGTGTAATTCACAGTTATTTTAAGAATGAAGACTCATATTAGTTTATTATCAATTACTTTTTATTATCTGCTAATATTAGGATATTATATGAATTTTAAATAAATTATATGTTTACTTGGGTTATACATCTGTGAATTTTATATTGGCTCTCTTTGAGACTTTTCTGAGGTTGTAGCTTCCTATATTCTTATTAACAGGGCTTTTGTTAATTTCTTCCAAAGATCTGGCCCCGTGATCTGGTGACCAAATTTTATTCAGTACTTGTATTATAGAAATTCTAAATATTGGAGTTTCCAAGAAGCTTTTAGTTAGATGTTCCATAACAAACCCTAAAGCTCTCTGGATTTCTATATTACATCAGTCCCAAGAGACATGTAACTCATCAGTTTATAGATTAAAGAAATATCTGTATCCCACAAAAACATTTAACCCAACTATTCTTTCTAGCTTAGTTATCTTCAGACTTCCGTGTGCATTGAATCAGCTGGGCTACTCGTAGGACAAACAGATTCCTGAATTCCATAAGCATGAACTTGAGTTTTAAGAAGCATCTTTAGGCCAGGTACGGTGGCTCATGCCTATAATCCCAGCACTTTGGGAGGTTGAGGTGGAGGGATCACTTGAGGTCAGGAGTTCGAGACCAGCCTGGCCAACATGGTGAAATCCATCTCTACTAAAAATATGAAATTTAGCTGGGCATGGTGGCACATGCCTGTAGTCCCAGCTACTTGCAAGACTGAGGCAGGAGAATTGCTTGAACAGGGAGGCAGAGGTTGCAGTGAGCTGAGATCACACCACTACACTCCAGCCTGGGTGACAGAGTGAGACTCTGTCTCAAAAGAAAAAAAATAATAATAATAAAAAGAAGCATCTTTATATTTCTGATGTGCATGTTTCATGAACCACAAGTTTGAAAACACTGTTTGAGATATTACAAGTCATCCTAGAATGAAAAAGAAGAGCAAACTAGATCTTGATGTCTAACCTATTAAAATACCCTCTTGTGGGCTACACGGGCATAATAGACTGCTGTATCTATGGATAGAATCAACTAATTTTTAAAAGTCGATTATTCAAATGGTTACTCCGGTTAAAGGGGAATTATCCTGATTTCAAAAAAATATATATATATGTAAAATTAACAAATATACATATAAACAAATTAAAAATATGTAACAAAATATGTATATTAACATTTTGTTAACATTTTGTTGATAGTAACACAATGTTTCTATCCTAAGTGATGTACTCCATTAGGTCACTTAAATGTAGGGCTATCATATGTATCTTAGCTTATGAAACTGGTTAAGAGCAAAACAAATAAAATAAACTTTGGCTGATATTCTTTTGAATATTGATCAGAAGAGCTCTTCTGAACCTTCTACTTCAAAAAAATTTTGGTCAATTTTAGCTTATCAAATCTCAGATTAGATTTGGCAAATAATACACCAATGTTCCTGTGGTATTTTAGCTGCCTACTTTTGTTTAAAACTTTGTTTATCTAAAGGATTTATAAAATGTAGTATTAGAAAGGTTGAAAATGACCTGAAATTAGTACAAATACTAGATAGTGCATTTGAAAGGTTTCTTCAGGTAAACAGAACCAATAGGATAGAGAGAGGAAGAGGAAAAGGAGGAGAATTTAAGAAATTGCTTCTGGTGATTTGTAGGAGTTGGGAAGTCAGAAATCTATAGGGCAGGCCATCAGGCTGGAAATTCCATCAGAAGTTGATGCTGTAGTCTTAAGTTGAAAGGGAGTCAAGAGGCAGAATTCCTTCCTCTTCAGGAGACCTCAGTATTTTTCTTAAGGCCTTCAACTGATTGGATGAGACCCACATGCATCATGAAGCAGAATCTACTTTACTCACAGTCTACTGATTTAAATGTTCATCACATCTAAAAAAATATCTCCACAGGAACATGTAGACTGGTGTTTGACCAAAACCAGGCACCATAGCCTAGCCAAGCTGACACTTAAAATTCACCACCATCAGCTAAATAATGATTAACCAAAGTGAAACATAATGGAAACCTTAACTGAAAACACTGGTGTTTGAAAACATCTTTGAAAGCTATGCCCTAAGTGTGTTTTCCCCCCTGTATACCACCCTAATCACAAAAAATATCATTTTAGGGGAAATATTAGCTATTCTATATTCCATAAATGAATAAATAGGTTACATTTATATGGCAGTGGATGAAAGAGTTAGGACTCTAGTAGTCTGAAAATCAGACAGAAGGATTTTTCTGCATTCTCCCCACTCCCACCCTTTCTGTTAGTAGAAGTGTGTAGAGTTTCTTCTAGTGGTCAAACTCTGTGGCCATGAGGCGGGAATCTCTTCTTTCCCTCTGGTGAAAAGACCTGCCGGCATTGTTTGTGCCACTGATGAGGGACCATGATGCTATCCAGTTATCAACTTTCCTTTCTCATCTGGAACAAGATTGGACTTCTTTTATTTTCTAGACCATTGGTTCTCGCAGGGAATACGTTGTTCCCCAAAAGACACTGAGCAATGTCTGGAGACATGTTTTGATTGTCGCAAATGGCAGGGAAGGATACTACTGGTATCCACCAGGTAGAGGCCGGGGATGTTGCTAAATATCCTACAATACAGAAGACAGCCAAGCAGCAAAGAATTATCCAGCCCAAAATATCAACGGTGCCTAGGTTGAGACACCCTACTATAGAATAAATAATTCAAAATAGCAAGAGGGTAGAGATTTTCATGTCTTTGAGAAATATAGAAAATTAAGTCTGTCACACAGTTTCATTCTCTCCCTTGTGCAGACATAAGAAATAATCTTCTGGGAATGGAAGCCCAGGTCTTCCTGTATCATGTATTCCTTTCTTTTCCCAGTGTATTGTAACATGGCAAATGGCCAGAATCTCAGCTGAGAATCCCCTGGCAATTTTTCAGACACAGACATTTTAAACAATATGGTACTACATGAATAGGTCTATTGCATTTTTCAGTATTTAGCACTTAATTGTGAGAGTTATGAACCTAACTTTCCACTTTCTATGGACCTTGTTGGCTGCTCTACTTATTCAAATAATTTAGTGATGTGATTGGGCATCTTTCCGTAGTTCTTCTGGTTAATTCTGGAGAAGATTTCAGAAAGAATTGAGTTCCATTTCCAGTTATGTGAGTAGCTGAATTTGATATCTTGAGGCAAACCATTTCATGCTTCTATATCCTAACTTCTTCATTGATACAGTAAAGGGAATGGATTAAATAATTGTCATAGTTCCTATAATCTCCATGAGGCTGGGAAACTCTGAATGCCGAGCTTAAAAGACGGTTGAAGATATGCCCTTTAAGATACAATAATCCCTCTCTGGTAAAATGACAAGCTAAGAGAGGCAGTGACAAGGCACTGTGTCATTACTGTTGAGTAATGAGACAGATTGAGAAACTAAAACTATTCAGCTCTTTCAGAATCAGGACTTTATGATGCTCACATTAATTATTTTTCTGAGGTGTTGTGGATCTTTTAAAATTGAAATGAATGCATCCAAATAGGCTCAATTCTTTTGAATTCACATAGAAATGACTTAAAATGTCCTCATTTTTGAATGAGCTATGTGTGGAGGCACTCATCAAGAAAATATATGTTTTGAAGTTAAGTCAAGACCAAAGCCTAGACCATTACAATGTTGAGTTTCTTGACGGCAGAAGGCATACCTTCTTGATTCATATCCTGGCACAGTACCTGCAACATGGTAGGTTCTCAATAAATACTCACTGAATAATTGCAGATATCAAATATTGACTATAATTGGTATATCACAAGACTAAAATACATATATTTTAACAGCTAACTGATTGGCTAGTAATCTTAATGCCACTTATTTAAAGTATCCTTTGAAGATTCATGGACTACTGATTAAGACCAAACTTGGTGTGGGATGCTTTATATTTATCTTTTTGTAACATCAGATTATGATTTAGTTCTGATCATCCTCATTGTACACGTGATAAAACCGAATTTACAGTTATTAATTCAGTTTCTGCTTTCTGTAGCCTGTGGCTTTATGACTATAGTTCTAAACCAAAACATCACATTACTGGGTATGTACCCAAAGGAAAATAAATCATTCTACCAAAAAGACCCATGCACGCATATGTTCATTGCCATGTTATTCAAAACAACAAAGACAGGGAATCAACGTAGGTGCCCATTGATGGTGGACTGGATAATGAAAATGTTGAAAATATATACCATGAAATACTATACAGCAATAAAAAGAACAAAATCACGTCCTTTGAAGCAACATGGGTGCAGCTGGAGGCCATTATTCTAAGTGAATTAACAAGGGATGGAAAACCAAATACTGCATGTTCTCACTTATAAGTGGCAGCTAAACATTGAGTACACATAGATGGGACATAAAGACGGAAACAACAGACACTGTGGACTACTAGATGGGGGAGGAGAAAGGGCATTGTGGGTGGAAACAAAACTGCCTATTGCATACTATGCTCCCTACCTGGGTAATGGGTTCCAAATCCTAAACCTCAGTATCACACAATATGCTCATTTAACAGACCTGTATTTATATCCCGTAAATCTAAAATAACAGTTGAAGAAGAAATAAAAATCGCTTTTCTAACTGAAGGGTTACATTTAGAAACAGAAATGTGTAATTTATTCTAAATAGATAAGCATATAACTCTAAATAACCTCTCTACCTAAATATTGTCTTTTTGAAATTCTCAGAGTGATCCCATATGTAAATTTCTCCTTTGAGGAAGACCTTATGAAACACTTCCAGCTTTTCACTGATCCATCCCTAGCATATGTGGGTGGCCTAGGATCCCCCTTTTTATTTTCAGCCCCCCACTGCCCATTTATCTGTCCTAGGAGTTACTATCCAGAAAGGCTGGAGAGCGTTTCCTTTTGGCCAAAGCTTGCACTTCTGTCATTTCTCCATTATTCTCTTTAAGAAATGTCAGTCACAGTTGAGTTAGGTTCCTTAAGGCTAATGGCCAACAGTTCACCCCTCATTCCAGAAGACCTCTGTCTCCTCAGACCCTGCCACACAAGCTCCTCCTCTGTGCCTCAGGAGCATCTGCTTGTTTGTGTTCTCACCTCCACCTGCCAGTCGGCTGTGTGAAGAAGAGACGTCTGATTAGGTCCCTGCTGAAACCATTTTGCTGCCAACCACAAACACACACATTCCTTCTTAAGGACGAAACCTGAAGCTCTGCTTTCACACTCCTAGCTTGCAGAAAGAAATCCAAGGCTAATAACTTTAGATTTGTGTCAAAGGCATTATGTTCATTAGACGTAGTGTAAAAACACAATGCCTTGTACACATGCTAGGAGATTTTTTTATTTCCTTTACCAATCCATTGCTGTCTTGTTAAGTGTTAATCCAATACTTACATAGTAATGGATTTTTTTTTTTTTTTTGAGACAGGGTCTCACTCTATCACTCAGGCTGGAGTGCAGTGGTGTGATCATAGCTCACTGCAGCCTGGAACTCCTGGACTCAAGCAATCCTTCTGTCTCAAACTCCAAAGTAGTGAAGACCACAGGCACATTCCACCATGCCTGGCTATTTTTTATTTTTATTTTTTGTAGAGATGGGGTCTTGCTTTGTTGCCCAGACAATTATGTCTATTTTTTTTAGTTCATGCACAAACATACAGACTTTGGTTTTGCATATTTATAAGGATCTTTGAGTGTTCTTTTGAAAATGGGCTGGTGGATAATGAGCCTAATAAAAACTAATTTATTGAAACCAAATTAAAACTCGTTACACTTCACTGAGAAATGGCATCTATGTTATTGGTATCTGAGATCAATTTTCTAAGAAGGTCATAAGAAAAATTCACAAATACACAAGAATGTAGAACCACATTGATTTTTTTTAAAACTCAATAGCAATCACTAAATTATCTTGTTATTTAAAAATATACTTATTGAAA
Organism: Colobus angolensis palliatus; assembly: GCF_000951035.1. NCBI lineage: Eukaryota > Metazoa > Chordata > Mammalia > Primates > Cercopithecidae > Colobus > Colobus angolensis. The sequence continues at coordinate 2,784,511 of NW_012117500.1, read as the reverse complement.
GCCAACTAACTGCCCAGCATTGTATACCAAGTATACTTTGTAAATAGTGGGATACAAGTATGCAAGTTTCCAATTACTACAGAATCTTAATGATTCTGTAATAATTAAAGAATAATCAATGTATGTATCGGGGTGTATGTGTCAGTAATATTGAACCAGTGAACCAAAAAATAATAATAGTAAATGTATATGCATGAATACTTTCAAACAATGATAAAGAAAGCATTAAATGAGAAGAATAGGATAGTTTAAGAGAAAATGAAGGGGGTCGTTTTCATTTCTTTGGTCCTACTGTGAGTGTGCCAGACACTGGAATAATAGAGAGATCATCTAAGACTGAGGCACCAGATTTTCCCTCTAATTAGGGAAGCAACAGATGATCTAACAGGTGACAATCCAGTGTAGGAGTTCTGTGATTACCCCTATGAATGAGGTCTACTGGAGGTCTTAAGGAACCATATGCTATTTGGAAGAGCCAGAAGAGGCATCTGGGAGAAGATGACATATCATCTTGAAAGACCTTGGTTATTTCATTAATGACGACAATGCTCTCAGCACTTTCCCTGAGGTACAAGTCACTTCCCTACAATACTTGCAAAAGGGAATGAAGAGCACAGGAATCTGGATGAGTGCAGAGAACTTGGGGAAAGAATTAAAGGGTATCAATGTAGAAATGAAGCCTTCTTGTTTCATTGCTTGTTTTACAGCTTGTGGAGTCGAACATTTCTCATAGGAGAAAAGGTTAATTATATTAGAAAAGGGTTATTTACCTAAGGTGCAAATGAAAGGGAAAAAATCATTTTCTCTATAGCCAAGGTTAGTGCACTGAGGGCCCTCTGATTTATACACTGCAGCTCCATCGGTCTTTGCATGTGCCGTTCATTCCTCTTCATGCTGCAGCCCTTCCTACCTTTCCTCTACTTCACTTTGATAACTTCTACCTGACCTTTGAGAAATGTCCTTAAGTGTCCCTGCCCTAGAGCAGTCCTCCCTGATTCCTCAACATTGAATTAGCTTCTCCTTGAAGCAAGGATTCTCCACAATATTCTCTGTAATAGGATAATATAATTCCGTCATATTTTTTGCAACACTATTTGATGTCTATTATTTGTCTCCACCAATACACTGATGGGATGTCTTAAGTATACTTAGTTTAACCAACTGTTATCTTCCAGAGCCTATTGCAGAATCTTAGGACCCAATAGCTAGATGATTAATAAATATTTGGTGAATTAAAAGATGGATGAATCATCAGTAGATTCATGGCCTTCTGATAAGATTCACAATATCTAGTCTAAACTTTCTGTCAAAGTTTATGGTAGCTTGAAGGTAAATTATTCAGTAGAATGGCACCAGGATTACCCCAACCCTAGTTTACTGTAGGTAGATTAGTTATCTATTTGCACATAGGGCTGGTTATCTATTTGCAATTGTGACTGCTGTTATCTGAAGGCTTGACTGTGGCTGGAAAATACATGTGCAAGGTGGTTCACTCATGTACTCGCAAGCTGGTTCTGATAAGTTGATTCTTTTCTACTTAGGCCTCTTCCTGGGCCTTTTTGAATATGACAGCTGGCTTCCCACTGAGAAAGCAATTCGAAGTGGATTCCAAGGTAAAAACTGCAATGCGTTTTATAAGTTCGTCTTGGAAGTCATACACTTTTGCCATAGTCTATTAGGTCAATAGGTGAGCTGTGATTCAATGTGAAAGGGACAGCACAAAAGAGAGAATACAAGGAAGTGAGGATCAATGGGGCCATCTTGAAGGTCTGTTATCACACCGGGCTGTGCAAATTCTCCCCTTATTATTTGAGAAAGGATTCAGAGTCTTTTTCATTTGGCCATACACCAGATGGGTATTGGGGAAGGTTTTGAAGAAGAGTTTAAACCCAGGGGAACTGCACGTGAACTACACAATAGCTCAGGCAAAGAGTCTTTGACTTATCTTCAACCTTTCACCGATGGTCCCCCATGCCCTTTGGCAACACAAATAAATTTCCACAATATCCCCCTTCAGTGGGTGTTATTTTCCTTATTATAGATGATAAGTTAGGGTCAAAACACAGTCAGGGGAATTGCCCAAGGGTATACCATATATCACTGTCAGAAGAGGGATTACAACTCAAGGTATCCGAATTCCAAGCTTATGTTTAGACTGGACCACCTCCGGTGCCTAATGAGTTGTGGCATGCACTCACCACTCTGAATTTCCCTTTAATTCTACCTAACCCCTGCTGAATTCATCTCCTTACCACCCCAGCATGCACGCACACACACACATACGTGTGCACACACACACACCCTTCACCATTTTCCCATACCTTCAGAAAAACCAGGTAGCCCCTTCATGACAGTCTCTCTCTTGTGCCAATAGGGGACCCCCAGGGGGTATTTTTAGAGTAAGAACTGAGGCTCCCACCTTCAAAATGAGAAAGCTATAATTTTCATATTGTATCTCTTTGCCAATTGTAAATCAGTCATTTTAAGGATGTTTCCCATTCTTGTTTCCCTTCAGGCAGCTCTTATTCCTCTCCGGAAAAAGAAAAGATTTGCTTTATAGCTAACTGCAGGACTGAAATGACATATAAAATAGCAACAGCAGGGAACAAATGTGTCCCTAAAGTGGCAATATGGTGCCTTTTTGTGTGTTTTAAGGCTTTGCAGTGAGAGGCAATTTTTCTTTTCTGGCTTTCTATTTGAATAGTTGTTGAAAATTTAGAAAATAGTATTGGGTGTGTTCACTAATGGGGCCTGACCTGAGTTGTTCTGTACTATCAGTAGTGGATACATATAAAAATATTTAATACATTTCAGTATTACTCTGGCCAACTGCTCTGATGGTATTTGCGGAGAAAATCTATCAAGCTAATAACAAAGAATGTTCCATTATTAGAGGTGAGTATTTTTGTTTATTATATAATTCTTTTCCCACTAGAATCATTGGTGTTCTATATCATTAATTGGAAAACCATAGAATAAAAACCAATTTTATTCCCTCCTTTGTCTTTTCCTTCCTTTCAATGTAAGAAATAGCCATTCTGACTGTCAAGCCTAGTTTCTTTTACTTTTGTCAAATAGGACAATTCAAACATTTCTTTTGAAACAAACAAGCCGAAAGCCAAAGTAATGTCTATATTTCTCCAAACTCCCTACAGTATCAATAAATCCAAAGAGCTGACAGCATGGGCAAAGTTCTGCACTGAGAGAAAAAGCAAATTGGATCAACAGTGTTGTTCATTATCCTCCATATTAGAAAACAATGCTGCTGGAGAGAAGGAGGTTATTTCCTGGAGGGAAGACCCCTCTGTGACCTGCCTTTCTCACCACACTGCCTGGATGCTGCCTCTCTCACAGCTGAGACTTGTAAGCCCAATTTTAAACAAGGGAAGGAATGCCTGCTTGTTATTTTTTCCTTCTGCACCCCTTCTCCCCAACCTCACTTCACATTGCTAAATCAGGTCTTATCCCATCCCCTTTAACATTCAACACATGCAATATTATGGTATGACTTAATCTCCAAAGATCACTGTTCTGCAGTAGTAGTTGGAAGAAGAGGGATGGCCACACATTCAGATGTGTCCTCGTCCACACACACGATGTAAAAGAGTGTCTCACAAAGCCCAGCAGTGTGGTACAGTGGTGAGGGCAACTGCCTTGATTCTCATTCTTCATCTGCCTCGGACAACCTGGGCAAACTTGGACTTCTCTACTTAGTCTTCTCATCTGGCAGATGATCTGCTAACTCCTTTCTATTTTTAAATGCTTCTCTGACTTGAGGATTCCAGACCCAAGGGTGACATTTCCAGACTGTGGGCCTGAGGAGTGGGGTTTTAAGGGATTGTCGAGAGCCCAGGTGCACAGTGAGAGTGGGATTAGAGAACAAGCAAAAGCAAGCTTACCACTGGCCTTTGTTGTGGCCTAAGGGAACTATTAATCATGTGCTTTCCTCTCCAGATTCAAAACCATATGAGAGAGAGATGCAGGAGCCAGGGCTCAAAAGGTCAACCTAATTACTGGCAACCTTGAACTGGAAACCTGGCTTGGGACTAGACTCAAATGGGCTTCCAACTCTTTCCCTCCCTGATTGCACCTCCTGTTCCAAGTTAATAATTTTTTTTTTTTATGTTTAGCACTTAATATGTGTTCTAAGTCCTTGACATGGAATAAAAACTTGCTTAAATTTTACACTAATCCGTTTGGGTAGATACTATTACATCGTTATTTTGTAGGTGAAAACACTGGGGCACAGACAGGTTGAGTAAGGTTGTAGAGCTTGTATGTGACAGAATAGCACTGATAACCTGGCATCCTGCACGGGCTATCACTACACTAGTCCCAAGCAGGCAAAGCACCTGGCAGAGGGCAAACTCCTCCTGCAGAGCTGGTCCGGGGGAGCTGGGCAGAGTGGCGAGTGTGTGAGGGTCTGCAGGGGCCTTAATGGGCCTTCTCCTTATCTCACCAGTGAGATGAAAGTCACTCCTTGGAGGAATGAGTGAGCAGTGTCAGTGTTCTTCCAAGAGGACAGATGTTTTTATTATGTGAGCCAAGGCAGGAACACAGGGAAAGAGGGAGAAAATACCCTTTAAAGGCAGCTCATTTCTTCAGAATGCTAAGAAATGCCACTGCCATGATCTCCATTACAGGCCAAGAGATAAGGGTTTGATTGCCTTTTGGAGAAGTCCAGCCCCAGAATGGTGTGAAGCAAGACAGGCTATATTATTTGCAGGGTCCCGTACAAAAGAAAATGCAGGGTTCCTCGTTCAAAAGTATCAGTAATTTCAAGACGGTGACAACAGAGCATGAAGCCAAGCACAAGGCCCTGTCTAAGCATGGAGTCCTGTGTGACCGCACCGTCACATGCCCATGGAGCCAGCCGTGGGCATGGTGGTAAGTCCAGATACTCAGATCTAGGACATGCTGAAGGTGATTTCTCGTTGAGTCAAAGACAGCAAGATCATTATACCACTTTGATTGATGTGAAGCTGTAGAATGGCTTACAGTTGCACATTAGAAGCACCTGGGGAGCTTTTAAAACCACCTGATGGTGTGTTTACTTTACCTTACACCAACTGAATCAGCATCTCTGGGGGCAGAGTCCAGGTAATTGGTGCTTTTTAAAAGCTTCCCATGTGGTTCCAATTTATTTTCTAATTAGCTCGAGGGTCCTCAGGGAGATATCTTGGTTGTGGTTCTAGAATTCTCCTGTTGAAGATCTTCAAGTCTGAAACACTATATGGGCAGCACTACATCTGAGACTGACAGGTAATGTGAACTAGTGAAGATGCTAAGAATTAGCAAGACAGACTCTCAGCAGCAGATCCTCAAGAGACAGAAGAGAGCAAAAGAGAATATTGCAAATGCGAGAGCCCAGAGAACGTCTGAAGGTAGTGACATCTCCTCAGTCCTTGACCCACTGTTGCCCTGAGGAAGGTGTCCCTGGGTGGCCAGAGCATGTTATCTATCAAGAGAACTTGGACATCAAGATTGTTAAATGAAGTATCTCAATTTTTCCATGTGCTGACAAACAAAAAACAGAATAAGAACAAAAACTATGGAGTGGCTGTATTCTGGCCCTGCAAAATAGCAGACGGGTGAACAGACTGCCAGTTAGCAGCTGAATTAAACAGTCATGGAATCAGAGACGACTCATACGCATTAGAACTAGAAAACACCTTCGTTATATGGATGAGGAAACTGAAGTTCAGACAACGGGAAGGGACCCAATCAGGTATACCGGGAGCTTTCGGCAAGGCTAGGTGTAGAACATGGGGCTTCTTATCTGACTCCTATATCCTTTCCATTACAGTGTGTCTTATTTGGAGAAGAAATGCAAACAGATGCAAAATTCAATGATTTCTCACAGAGTATTTGACAAAGAGTTAGCTAGAACTTCATCTCACATTAAATTGTCCTTCTAATGGTTTAAATGATTAGCCATGCTTTGAATTAATGCAGATCTCCTATTTTTACTCTTTTTTGCATGGCTACATCCCTAGTACCTAGAATGTGTGCCTGACTCATGGCAGATGCTGGATAAATATTTGTTGAATGAATGATTGCATAAATGAGTGACTATCACAGAGATACAGCCCTCCTAGGTTTTTTTTTTTTTTTTTTTTTTGAGACAGAGTCTCGCTCTGTCGCCCAGGCTGGAGTACAGTGGTGCAGTCTTGACTCACTGCAAGCTCCACCTCCTGGGTTCAGGCCATTCTCCTGCCTCAGCCTCTGGAGTGGCTGGGACTACAGGCATCCGCCACTACGCCCGGCTAATTTTTTGTATTTTCAGTAGAGACAGGGTTTCACCACGTTAACCAGGATAGTCTCGATCTCCTGACCTTGTGATCTGCCCACCTCGGCCTCCCAAAGTGCTGGGATTACAGGTATGAGCCACCACATCCAGCCGGTATTTGTGTGTGTTGTTTTTATAAACCAACACATATTTAAATTATCATATCTACATTATTAAATCACATTTTAAGCTGTTTGGTTGAATTCACTAATATAATAAATTAAAGCTATATTTCCTGAAAAGAAAGGAATCATTCATTGCAGAAAGGACAATATTGCTCTAATTTAAAATTAGTTGATAAGCTCTTGCTTCTTTGTTTTTATTTCCTGAAAGTTTTTTTTTTTTTTTTTTTTTTATAAGATGGAGTTTTGCTCTTGTCACTCAGGCTGGAGTGCAGTGGCGTGATCTCAGCTCACTGCAACCTCCGCCCCCCAGTTTCAAGCTATTCTCCTGCCTCAGCCTCCTGAGTAGCTGGGATTACTAGTGCCCAACACCACGCCCAGCTAATATTTTGTAGTTTTAGTAGAGACAGGGTTTCGCCATGTTCGGCAGGCTGGTGTCGAACTCCTGACTTCAGGTGATCCACCCATCTCAGCCTCCCAAAGTGCTGGGATTACAGGCGTGAGCCACCGCAGCCAGCCTCCCTGAAAGTTTTTATAATGCCAAACAACATGGTAACAGACAGGCTACCTGGCTGAGACTGGGCATCCAGAACTTTTAATCATGTCTCTGACCCCCATGACACAGGGTAGCAACTGGAAACCATAAAACATGTGGTACTGTGTCTTGTGGTCTTGCCTCAGTGCTCACTTGCCTTACACGCTTGGAGCTTTTAAATGGATGTGCACAATATAGATTAGGCCTCATAGTTAATTTGGATCAAGTGACTGAGGACACAGGTTTTCCTAAGATCTTATTTATATGCCCAGGTAGGAGAAATACACTTTTGCAAGGCAGCTGACAGTTTTGTGAAACATTTTCCACAGAAGATGAGCTCTGCCAGGGAGGAGAGTGCTACATGTATCACTATTCCAGTTTTTTCAGATGGAAAATTCTCAATTGACTGAGGTTACGAGGCTGAAAAGTGGTGGAGTCGAGATTTCTGGAGTCCAGACTGTGGCTTTGAGAATTACTCTAAACATCAGATTGTTTATGAAGAAGGAATCTGTATGCATCCGGAATCCCTGTAGGCTTGTGGATCTGTGGAAAAAATTATCAAAGCATGGCAAGACCAGCTGGCATGGATTTTCAGAGACATGGAGTCGGCAGCACATGCCAGGGATGGTCTGTGTTTAGAGGAAGGGGCTTGCCTGCTGAGATCTTTCTCCCCACTGTGGCTCTTTGATTCTCTAAAATGATTGTGATAACAACAGAAGGGAAATGTGATAGCTGAGGAAGATGGTTTGGATGAGATCTTGCGGAATGAAGTGGGTGTTAGGGAAATCCGGGCTCATTCACTTCATTCAGGCACAAAAAGAATTTGTGAAAGAGGAATATTAAAATAAACAACTTAAAAATAACACACTTTTACTGCCTCACCTTGACTTACTCTGGTCTTGTAGCTACCAGGCTTCTTTGGACTATTTTTATTTTTTTTTTAGCTGAGAAACAGTCAAATATTGACTTATCAAAATAGCAATTTCAGTTTCCCTCTAATATTTTTAGCATATTATGAATTTCATTATAGAGATATTAAAGATTTTTTTGATTCACTCTCTGGGGATAAGGGATTTACATCTTCAAGAGCCAATAATTAATTAAGGGGAACAAGAAGCAATGGGAAGGTGGGGCTGAGAGTTCAACAACCTTTTCCCAGTTGGTAAGAGCCTGGGAAAGGAAGCCCTTTTCATATTAATTTAAAACTTAACTCTGCTGCATTCCTCTACCTGAGCAAATAAACACGTTGGCTGGGGGTGGGGGAGCTCTGCTTTCTTCTGGGATAGACTGACAGCCTCAGCAGTATTTAGGGTAACAATAGTGACATGTGTGTGGAGCACATACAGTGTGCCTGGCACTCTACTAAGAATGTTACATACGCGATCACATTTGTTCTTTTAAAAAACTGCATAGAGTGGTTATTATCTTATCCCCATTTTACAGACAAAACAGGCTCAGAGAAGTTTAGTAACTTGCCCAGGTTCACACAGCTCGCAAGTAGAAGGATGAAGTCTATCTGTATCCAGAGGCTGGTTCTTCACCTTCACCATACAGACTTCCAAAGGCAGCATCCGCTCAATGAACACCGAAGGAGCCCCTCTGTGCCTCTGTGGACCAGGCATGCAGGCAAACAGGTTTTTTGTTTGTTTGTTTTTATTTTTTTTTACCCAAACCAGTAGGGTTGTAGACTAGGCTTGCAAAGAGCTGGAGAATATAAGAGTAATCAGAGGCTTGAAGTTTCCTGAAAGAACCTTGAGACTGATGCTTCTCATGGAAAGAGAACTTTTACCCACCCCCTCCCCATCAGAGAATGTTGGAGGGGGTCAGATAGAAGGGACCCATGTGTGAATCATTAAGACCACAGGCATAAGACCAGAGACTTCTTCCAGAGTTGGATGTGGATTGGGAAATTAGCAGGGCCTCTTACTAATTGAGCTATTTAATCCTCAGGGAAGTTCAATGTCATTGTCATTTTTGGACTTATGAGTGTCATAAGGCTGGTTGCCTTTTGATGATAATGATAATCAGTAAACATTAGATTCACATTGCATTACTGAATCTCTGGTAATCATACTAACAACTAGCATTTATTGGGTATCCACTATTTTCTAGATTTTTTTTAGTTATATATCTCTATGATCCTGCCTGGAGAGAGGTGTCATTATCCCTTTTTAAATTTGGAAACAAAAATCACAGAGGTTTAGAAAAATTAAATGGTGTCAACCTACGTCTGTCTGGCTCTCAGGTCTGTGCTATGTGCCCTGCTGAGACTCTGCTGGGGACCAGAGGGAGTAGAAACAAGAAAGTATAACATGCAGCTTACTCTCAAGGTGTTAGCAAAACACTCAGGGAAAAGAGGTGTAGCTGAGTACTGAAGAACTGGCTTTTGAGTATGACTTATTAAATGGTGAATTCAGGCAAGTTGTTTAGCTTCCCCAAGTCTCAGTTTCCTTAACCGTAAAATGGACATAATAAAATGACCTACCTGCTAGGGCAGTGGTGATTATTGGATAAGGAATCTCTTCAAGGACTTTGTTGCATAAGAATAAAGGCCAGGCCGGGTGCGGTAGCTCATGCCTGGAATCTCAACAGTTTGGGAGGTCAAGAGATTGAGACCAGCCTGGCCAACATGGTGAAACTTTGTCTCTACTAAAACTACAAAAATTAGCTGGGCTTGGTGGCGGGCACTGTAATCCCAGCTACTCGGGAGGCTGAGGCAGGAGAATTGCTTGAACCCAGGAGGCAGAGGTTGCAGTGAGCCAAGATTGCACTACGGCACTCCAGCCAGGGTGACAGAGCGAGATTCCGTCTCAAACAAAAAAAGAAAAAGAAAAGAAAAGAAAGGAAAAGAAAAGAAAAGAAAAGAATAAGGGCCAAAACTTCACTAGGGTGTGATTTAGCTCCTGTCCACATATCTACTCACTGTAATACTCTGCAGACTCCAGCCACACTAGCCCTTCAGTTCTTTGAATAAACCCCTGCTCCTTCTTGCTCAGGGTCTTTGCATACCACATTTTATCTGCCTGTAAACACTCTTCTGCTTTCTCATCAAATATTGCTTTTTCAGGAAAGTCCTCCTTTCCTGATATCCAAGTTAAATAAATCCCCTTTCTAAGCTCTATTATCTCTCTATGCTTTTTATTCACGGCCCTTATAATGGTCTTTATACATTTGTAAGATGATTTAATTAACATCATTTCCCAGCTAGATTGTAAATTTATAATAGCTGGGCTTCTGTTTGGTTTCTTATGACTGTATCCTGAACATGTTACACAGTGCTTGGTACATAGCAGTGTTAGATATTTATTAGTTGAGTGAATGAATGAAAACACTCCTTGTGCCTGGCACCTAGAAAGCATTCAATAAATAAGAGGTAGTGTTACTTCTATCCTATAAAATACCAAGAATCAATTCAAGAGTTATATAAAAATACCAGGTGGCAATACATGCAATACAAGTTGAGTATCTCTTATCCAAAATGCTTGGGACCAAAAGTGTTTTGGATTTTAGATTTTTGGGGGGATTTTGGAATATTTGCATTATATTTACCAGTTGAGTATCCCTAATCCAAAACTCTGAAACCCGAAATGCTCCAATGAGCATTTCTTTTGAGCTTCGTGTCAGTGCTTTAAAAGCTTTGAATTTTGGAATATTTCAAATTTTGGATTTTTGGATTAAGGATACTCAAATTGTAGCATAAAGGCAGTGTATCAGTTATTTATTGCAACCATAATGGTGGTTAACAGGCAACTACAAAACTTAGTGGCTCAAAACCATACACATTGATTTTAAATCTGCAGGACAGCTAAGTGGTCTTCTGGTCTCACTGCACACACTCATTGACTAGTGCTTTGTTGATCTTGGTTGAGCTCTTCCCATGCAGGGGAGTCAATTGTCAGGGATTGCCTAGGGTGAGACAACAGGGACAATTCATCTCTGCTCCATGTGTTCTCCCTCCAACTTTCTGGGCTGGATAAATTCATGGCAAAGTCAAACTGTCCTGTGCTCCATCTCTGGAACCATTGACTTTAGGGAAAGGGTGGTGTAAGGGAGGAAGAGCACATTAGAAGAGAAACAGTGGTTTATTCTCTTATTTTTGTGTATAGGCCTGTTTTCCAGCTGCCGCTAATTTCAAGGTACTAATAATCAATGAAAGAATAAATCAAAAGTTGACTTCTGATATCCTAAAAAAGGGAAGTTTTATTCTTTAATTTTCCTGGTAGCATCTTCCCTATGAGCAGCAACCCCTTTTGAATTAACTGGAGGCCACTGAGCTTAAGAGCAGAAACAGTTCCTTTCAAACTTCTGACCCAGTGTGAGACATGATGAATACTTGGGTTTTAATGAAAATGCTGAAGGTCAAATCCTCAGGCCTGTGTCAATGCGCAGTGGCCTCTTGAAGTCTACACTCCAGTTCAGCTATTGCATTGCCCTTGACAGAGTGTAAGCTCTTTGGTAGCTTGTGGTTGATTCACTTTGAGGCCTCCTCTTTCTGCCTTTCTCTCTATTTTCTTCCTTTTCCTTCCTTTCTTCCTCCCTGCTTCTCTTTCTTCCATGGAACAACCATTCTTCAGATAACAGTTAAGAAGTTTCTGTTCTATTTATTGATTAGAATGTGGGTATTATAAGCTCCTCTCTTTTCTGCACAAATAGCAAGTTCCCAAAACATTATATAGTGAATTTCTGTTCTCAGGGAATATTACTCCATAGTTTTGAATTTATTCACTAAGGCAAGGCAGAAAATTATCAATCCTTATCATAAATTAATTACCCAAAACTGGTTAGTATGAGAATAAGTGCTAAATAGAATAATCTGTTGTATTTGTTTTCAAAACTCTATTTCCATATGTAAATGTTTAAGAGACTCTTGCTTCCAAAGATTATGACAAAATTTATAAAATATCAGATACCAAAAACTCTGATTTTACAACTGAGAAAATTGAAATTTCAAAAGAGAGCAGGTAAATAAAAATGAAAAAAGGCTGGGCATGGTGGCTTATGCCTGTAATCTCAACACTTTGGGAGGCTAAGTTGGGTGGATCACCTGAGGTCAAGAGTTTGAGACCAGCCTGGCCAACGTGGTAAAACTTCATCTCTACTGAAAGTACAAAAATTAGCCAAGTGTGGTTGCGGGTGCCTGTAATCCCAGCTACTAGGGAGGCTGAGGCAGGAGAATCTCTTGAACCAAGGAGGTGAAGGTTGTGGTGAGCGGAGATCATGCCCCTGCACTCCAGCAGGGACAACAGAATGAGACTCAAAACAAATAAACAAAAAGAAACAAAAGACATGTAATTTACAAGTATGTTTTAATTTTATAACAGGGAGCCAGGCTCAGCTCATACTTTCATATTTTTGACATCTCTAACTGGAATCAGTCAGTTTCAAGGACAGTAATTATGAAGGTAATCGGAGTGTTTTTTTTTTTTTTTTAAACTCAGCTTAGGTAATGGCTGGTGGTAGCTGGGGCGGGTAGCCTCTTAACCATCCAGGTAATTTCTTTTCACCACATCAAGCTCTGACTACTTCACTGAATGCTGATTCTTTTAATTCTTGGAGAAGCAAACAGGCAGAGAAGCCCATATTTTGTCACAGAAATATTAATATCTGAATTGACAAACTTTAATGGAAGACTGTATTTTAGACCCAGTGGAAAAATATCTAGTTGCTACATGTGATAGTTAACTTTGTGTATCAACATGGTTGGTCCATGGGGTGCCCAGACCTTTGGTGAAACATTATTCTGGGTGTGTCTGTGAGGGTGTTTCTGGATGATATTAATATGGAATCAGTAGACTGAGTAAAGCAGGTTTCTCTCCTTAATGTGGGGCAGTTCCATCCAATCAGTTGAACCTGCTTAGAACGAAATGTCTGACCCTCCTGTGAGTAGGAGGGAATTCCTCCTTCCTGACTGCAGTTTAGCTGGAATATCTGTTCTTTCCTGCTTTTGAATTTCAACAGAAACAACAACAATCCTTGGGTCTCAGGTATACCTACGTTTGGCCCAGAATTACACCATCAGCTCTACTGGGTCTCCAGCTTGCCAGCTGCAGATACTGGGCTTCTCAGCCTCTGTTATTATATGAACCAATTCCTTATAATAAATCTCTTCATACACACACACATACACATGCACACACACGCCCCCTATTTGTTCTGTTTCTCTAGAGAACACGGATACACTATAGAAAATGCTAATTTAAGTGTACCTATTTAAGCTTGCAACAAATCTCTTTTGAACTACTTAAACTGTGAACATCATTCCTAAATCAGGCTTTGCTAACTTTCTATAAATGTAGGCTGGTATTACCTAGAAAGTAGTTAAATTATACTTCTCAATTGAGGCTTTAGGGATGGTGAATCTATTAACTACAAATTTATTTTTCTATTCAAAGTAATGTCTCCTACAAAGTAAAGTTTGCATTCATTTTTTAACTTACAAAAATGTAGCTACAGCTGGCTGCAGTGACTCATGCTTATAATACTAACACTTTGGGAGGCTGAGGTGAAAGGCTCGCTTGAGCCCAGGAGATTAAGACCAGCCTGGGCAATTAGCAAGACCCTGTATTTATAAAAATTTTAAAAATTAGCCAGGCACAGTGGCACATACCTGTAGTCCCAGTTACTTGAGGGGCTCAAGTGGGAAGATTGCTTGAGCCCAGGAGGTTGAGGCTGCAGTGAGCTAAGATCATGCCACTGCCCTCCAGCCTGGGTGACAGAATGAGACCGTCACATACACACACACAAATGTAGCTACCACGATAGTATCAAATAACCAAGAAGTAATTCTTGAATTATTGAATTAAGTCAAGTCTTTCTGATTTATGAACAATGAGGAGACAGAACCTCCAAAAACTTCAGAATACATTTTTAGAAGGTCTCAGTTAATCTCCTCTCCAAGATGCTATAATGCCCAAATATAAGTAGGTTGCATTCTTATTGCACTATTATTATTTTTGGTGTTAATTTGACTCATTATGATTGACACAGTGGTTGAATGGGCAAGGTTTTATTAAGTCACCAAACGGCCAGGCAGATAGGCTGTTAAGACTATTGAAATAAGTATCTTGATTCTTCACCTGACTGATTCCATTAGGCCAAAGGGCCCAGCTCAGAAAAACCTATATTGGACTATGAGGAAAAGGCAACATCCCTCTGATAGAGACCCCCAATTCTGAACAGTGGGGTGTGACCCAGTCCTTGAGCTTCGTTCTATCTAGTTCTTACTCTCCTAAAGCCTGATCTTACTTTTTGTTCTGCAGTCATTCATGTTTTCCCTTGTGGAACAATGATTTCCTTGGCTCTTTTCCACAGCCTTCTGCTTCACCTGCCTCAGGTTCCTCAGGTTGGTCCCCTTGAGTAATGGAATTTATTGTCCAACCCAGTCCACAAGATGATTACACACACAGTTTATCCCTACCTTGTGGTTTCTTCATCCTTTTACCAGGAACTGTAGCATTGATTGAGGACTTAATCCCTAGAACAGACTGTAGCAATGGCAACTAGCCAGGGCCATGGAATTGCTGTTATATCTCTTAGATTTCTTAGCAGTGTTCAGATATTGGGACAGCGTGTTAGTTCTCTCTGGCCTCTTTGAAGATACTCTTTCCAGTTATTATCTACTGGACAATGTTGAATTTCCTATTCCTTAGGACTGATCTGCCTGAATATTTTCTCTTAGCACCTCTAGCTGGCCCTTAACTCAGCATCTCTTCTGCTCTAATTACAGATTGAGTTGCCTCTCCCTTTGCCCATTTGAATACACCTAATAGGTCCTTGCTACAACATGTTGCGGGTCGTGCTAGAAAAGGCTATGGGTTGGAGAATTATTAATAACCTTTAAAGTGGCATGATTAAGTGGTAAATACACAATTGCTGTTAATTTCACCAGACTAACTCTTATTCTTTGAAAGCCAATACAAAGTCCCTATGACATAACTGTTATGTCAACAAATTTCCAGTATCAGCATTTAACCTGTGATTGGATTCAATATGGATGGTTACTCAATTTATTAAATTGGTACATTGATTTGGTAAATTATTGAAATTGTAACTTTATTATGTTTTAAGTTAGTTCATGAGTGGGTGGAAGTGAAGGGAGAATTGATAAAAAAAAATGCTACTCTGAAAATCATCCTAGAAAATATATTTTCTCTTTTTGTGAGCTATATAGCATGACTATAAAATGATTGTAAGAACCAAACAAGATCACAGACTACTGCATATCAAATCTCAAAATGAGATTTTGATTAAATTTCGAGAGTCATATACTTTATATCAGTTGCAGAGCTGGGACCAGACCATAACAGCTGTTTGACAATGGAGTATAAATAAATTTCAAATTAGATTAACTTGCTAATAACCTTTGCTATTTTAGAGACATGGACCTGATTGTCTAGTGTAACAAAGATGCTTTACAGCATATATACTAGATAAGAGTAAAACTCTATAGGACCTGTGCTAAAGCTAGAAACACAGATGAATACCAAGGTATGAGGCAAGCTCTTCATTTGCTAAAGTCATCACAGAATGCATCTATGCAGGACAGAGGCAAAATTTTAGATCTCTTGTCCACCAAGAGATTTGAGATAAATCAATACATATATTAAGGGGGACACTTAGAGAATTGCTTTGATTTATTTTCCAAAAAGTAAATTAATAATCCTTATTCCCACCCCAAAACATACATTGATTTGATGTGCGTATACCTCTATCCCATCTATTTACATAAAGAATCATCCACATCTTAAGGTACACCTGTCATCTGCCCATTAGCGAATCATCACTGCATTAAGAAGCATTCAATACCCAATCTTTCTAATGTTGTTAGACAACCTTGACCTTCAGTTTCTTGCAATGTGAATAATATTGCATCATATCTACACAGAACAGTATAATCATCTTTTCTGTTCGCAGCACTAAGACAGTCAACAGTATTTGATACAATCAGCATGTGTCTTGATACGGAAGGCACATGGTGACAAGCCTAACTGAATGTAGTTATTTGGCTGTCATGAAATGCACCTTATGGTGATAAACTTCTGCCATAAAATTGGAAGACTATCACATAAACATGTTTCACAAAGAAATACACTAGCAGAATTCACTGCCGGGTTATTGTTGGAAAACAGTGTTCTATTTATTGTGCTGCGATTTTTACAGTATGTGTCAGCGTTTGGATGCTCATTACGTTTTACAATGAAGTAATTACCGGGTGGTGATTTCTTTATTCTGGACAACAATTCTATCTAATTAGTGAACAATAAATTGAAGCGGTTAGATTAGGGAAATTTGAATGGACATAGCAGGACAGGCAGATTTTCAGTTTGTGGAAGCATCGAGTTGTTTAAATTTAGACTCCCAACTACATATACATTTTTCTAGGTCATGGTAAATTATTTTCTCCTATAGACCAATTCTTTTATCTCAGTCTTTGCTTCCTCTCTGTCTCTATCTCTCCTTCTTTTTCAATAGTATTGTGAAATTAACTTAAAAAATAACATATTAATGGTGTTGATTAGGTATTTGAGATATACTGTTGAGGCTAGGTATAGGTATATAATCATCAAATACTGTACTTACTAGACCCTAAACTGAGAATAAAAAACTTATTTAAAGACATCTATCTTTATTATGACCCAGGGAATGACAGTCATATTCCAAAGCCTGCTCTCTAGCCATAAAGGATGGCAGAAAATGCTGCTCATGGAATCTTTGTACTAGGAAACCAGCTTCATTGGTTTTACTGAGGAAGGGTCTTAAGATGTCATTTTCTCTTCACAGACCTAGGAACTCTCTGTATTTATCTGTCACAATCATTATCACATATCCTGAATGACTAGTCTTGATGTTTTTATAGATTCATACAGATTCATGCCTTGAAAAATAGCCCCCGACCAATCCAAATCTATATATAGCAATGATAGATAACATTTTTTAAAAAAGAAAATTTTAAAAAGAGAAAAGCATAACCAGATCCAAAGTAAGATGAGTAACTTTGGGGGCTCCAGGATGCCAACCCAGCCTTTCCATTAGTCCCTGACCTGTTGGCAGTGTGACTGATCTGCAGAATTCTCAGTGACCTCTCGGATGGTCGCCTAAAGGTGCGGATGTGAGAGCTCTTTCTTGGGGAATGAGGGGACAGGAGAAGACACTTTCAAAACTGCCAGACAGAAAGGAGTAAAGGCTAGAATGGAATTGACAGGTGGGAAAAATAAGAGAATGGAAAAGGATATAGCAGGCAAATAATAATCAAAAGAGTACCAGTGCAGCTATATGAACTCTGACAAAAATAGATTTTAAAGCAAAACAATTGCTAGGAACAAAAAGGGACATTAAATCATAATAAAAACAGCAACCCACCAAGAATGTATTACCATCATAAATGTATATGACCCTAACAACACTGTCTTAATGCATATAAATCAATCACTGACAGTTATATGGAGAACATGAAAAACATACAATCATTTTAGGAGATTTTAACACTTGGCTATTGGAAACAGTATAGAAAAAAACATAAGGATATAGACCAACTGTAGAGATGTTTTAAATCTTGAGCTTTAATTTAAAGGGGGCAAGCACTGTTCAGCTTTAGAGTTTTCTTGCCAGAAGGAAATGCAGGCTCAGTATGGACAGAACATCAGATTTCTCAAGAGAAGTTTAGAATCAGGATTTTGCAGTAAGATCTTATTGGAAGCGTGACAGTTTAAGACTTCAACATAATGACAGTGCAGACCACACACACCAGGTCCTCAGGCAGGGTCAGGCTATGAGTAGCCCTAATGTCTATCTTTCCCATAAAACTGTACATTTCTTTAGGTCAGAAATTATGTCTGTTTCTCCACGGCTATGTCTTCAATGTTGTTTGAGGATTAAATGAGGAAAATCATTCAGTGTAATACTGAATTTGATTCTTGCAAATTATCGCATTGAATGCTTTCTACATATACATATGGTAGAAGTTTCTGGAAGTACACAAGAGAACAAATGAAAATGGACACACTCTCTCTCCCCTGCAAGCGCCAGGCCTTTCTAATAACTTGAAGAGAATCTCATGCTTTCCTGCTTCTCCAGTGCCTAGTCCATTAGTATTTGGATGATGAATAAGTAAATAAACGGATAACTATGTTTGTAATTCATCTTCATGATAATTATAACTCTAGTGACAAATATTCATTGTGCATTTACCGTGTGTCAGACATTGTGGTTGCTTTTTATATTAATTTATTAATTCCTATGACAACTACAAGGGTGCCCATTTTACAGATGAGGAAATCTAGTATCGGAATATGAATAAGATTAAATACAACTCATGGAAGCTCCCATGACTTGTAAGTAGTAAAGCCAAGATGGAACCCTTTCTTCTGAAAGCCTTTTAATGCATCATGTATTTCATAAAGAGTTTTTCAGTTAATGAGAAGGGAAATGCTGACTGAGGCAAATGTAAGACGTTTTGTAATCTCGACTGCTTACCTGGCATTTTCAGTAAAACTTTATTCATTTATTCAAAACTCAGCAAATATTGAGCATGAACTGTGAGTATGGCACTCTGTTAGGCACTGGGGGTATAGCAGTAAACAAGTCAGAGACAATCCCTGCCTTTGTTGTATATCTATATTCTAGGAGTTTATATTTGAAGAAAAGAAACAATAAATAAATGTGAATAAGGAATATGAAACAAATATTATAACAAATATGAACATAAACACATACATGCATAATATAATTTTAATATTTATAAGAACTATGAATAACAGTAAGCCAGAGTCAAAACATACAGACTGATGGAGATGCTTTTTCAGGAAGGGTAGTGAGGAAAGTCTTTTCTGGGAATAAGGGATTCTTGGGAATATCAGGAGAAAGACAGTTCCAGAGAGAGAGAAGAGCAGGTAGCAAAAAATAAAAATAAAAATAAAAAGTTTGTTGGTTCAAAAACTAGAAAGCTAGAGGTGGGTGAGTCATGGGGAAAATAGGAGAAAATGAAGTCAGGGACATGGCCATGTGCTGGATCCTATAAGACTTTGTGGGCCAGAGGAAAGATTTAGGATTTTATTCACTACAATGGGGAGCCACTCTGGGGTTGACAGCAGGAAAATAATGTGATCTGACACACATTTTGAAATTATCCTTCCAGTTGCTACATGGAAATATGACACAGAAGGCTAACACAGGATTTCCATTCTCCACACAGTTTGGTCTCATTTAGTGGATCTGTTTTATCGTTACCTGTTGGTAAAATTTCAGAAAGACTGGAAGCCAGAACACTAATAGGAAGTCTTAAATAAATCCCTTAAGCAATCTGTAAGTTTCCTCACCTCTGAAATGAATATAATAATACTTACGCAGTGTTCTTTGCAATATTTGGAGATTTTGAGATGAGGCAGATTTTGAGACAGAAACTAGTAAGAGCATGTTTATTAGGAAGTGCTCTTGGGATAAACCCTATGCAAGGAAGAAGAAGAAAGCAGAAATGGGCAAAGGGAGAAGTTGAGATGCAATGTGTTCTTAAAAAAGGCCTCAGTTGACCCATGGGGACCTCTCAAGGTAAAATATCATTTCTGAGATTTTCCAAATTAGGGCAAGAGGGCCAGGCTTCTTCACGGACCAGTCACAAGGCAATCTCCAAAAGAGTTGACGGTTGAATGTATCTGCTGGGAATTTTCCCAGCAGTTGGGGGAATGAGTCCTTTAATCCTGAAGAAAGCATCTGAGTAGCATATCATAGCATTCGCCACATGAAGTGACTTACCCAAGGTTACAAATTATTTGGCAGAGCAACTGGGACTTGGACCCAGTCTCAGACTCCTGTTCAAAGTTCTTCCTGTTCCCACTTAGCCTCTTGTTCATTGCTTCTAGTAGATTTCATCCCATAGTCAAAATTTCAAGGCCCTTTCACCATTCTCCTTTGGAGCAACCCTTACCCAGCATGCTAGGAAAAAGCACTTTCTTGAATATTGTCTAAGACTTTTTGTGTACATTGTTAAATATCCTGCTACTCTTGCACAAGACCAAATAACACCTGCAATTGGAAAAAAGAACCTAATATTAAATTCCATTACTCAGCTCAGGAGTACAACAGACATAGAAAAGGTTCCGAAAGGGTCAATGAAAAAGAATTGAGCCATAACAGAAGAATATGGAGTAATGGGTTTAATTTCCCAAATTCTCAATTCCCCCCTCAGTTCTAAGCATGTTTCTTTTTATGCAATTTAGCTATAATTTCAGGGTAGCCTTCGAGTGTGTTGACCAAGAACTAATTAGTGTGTTGAGGCCTTTAATGTGCCTGATTTGTTAATTGCAACTTTTGGAGTTTTTCTTTTCTATGCAATTTGACCAAAGCTAAACTATCTTTTGAAATACTACCCTTGAAGATAAAGTTCTTTGTTGCCAAGGGAGGTCCTGCAGATGTTTTATGACAGCCAGGAGCAAAATGAATGTTTTCCCCATTTGAGTCTACAAGAGTCATTTTTCAAGAAGAACTATGTTGTCTAGCTGGGGTGGAGATTGGACTAGACCATGTTCATGTTCCTTTTATCAACATTCAGTCAACTTTTCTATTCTGGTTTTTTATGGCACCCTGAATCAGGGATCTTCCACATCAAAAACGTAGATATCACAAATAATAATGTTGGCACTATGGGAGGCTATAGTCTCATAAATAGTCAAATAGTCAGTGTGCATTTGCTACTAAGTACTATAATAGACATTACTAGAGTTCTCCAATATATGACTCTTCTTATCATCCTTGTAGTTGGATGCCATGCAACGATTTCTGGCCAATAAAATAATAGCAGAAGTGATGCATCTCATTTCCCAAAAAGTGTTGCCGTTGTGTTCTCAGAGTACATGCTCAGATTAATGGCTTTCTTGCACTGTTGGTTTATGAAGCAGAGGATCATGTCTTCTCACCTTTGTAGCCTCTGAACTTAGCGTAAGCGCAGGTTATAGTCAGTATTCAGTAGAAGTCCATTGGACAATGAATCGATTACCCAATGTCTCCCCGGGGACATCACACAGGTGCTTTGCATTCAGACTATTTTTAGTTCTTTTTTTTTTTTTGACAGGGTCTACTTTGTTATGCAGACTGGAGTGCAGTGGCGAGATTATACCTTGCTGCAGCCTCCATCTCCCAGGCTCAAATGATCCTCCTGCCTCAGCCTCCTGAGTAGCTGGGACCACAGGCTTGTGCCACCATGCCTGGCTATTTTTTTAAATTTTTTTATTTTTGTAAAAATGGGATCTCAATATGTTACACAAGCTGGTCTCAAACTCCTGGGCTCAAGCTATCCTCCTTCCTTGGCTTCCCAAAGTGCTGGGATTACAGGAATGAGCCACTGTGTCTGCCTCCACCCCGTTTTATATTTCATTTACTACAAGTTCTAGTTCATTCTTCCCTGAGCCTCTTATAGAGAGGCAAAGAGGATGTGAACGTATCTCAGAGGAAATAACACACAGGTTTTGGAATTTGCTTTCTCTCTCATTATTTACTATCTCTGTGACTTGGGCCAAGTTACTTAGCTTCCTTTAACCTCATTCACCTCACCTAGAAAAATGGGTGTTTCTAGTGCTTACTTCACACAATTTGTGTAAAGACCACATGAGACAATACATGTAAACAGCTTAGCATGATGCCTTGCACAAAATGCATGTTGTATAATTTATTTCCTCTCTTGAATCATTTGACACCTTTCTTTTACTTCAGGTTCCTTTCTTTAACTTTTCCTCTGGCCTTGACTTCTTCCTACCACTTAGTGTTTCCTTACTGTCCAGAGGTTAGACAGCTGTTGGTGAAACTTCACCTGTTGGTGAAGCATCTAAGCCTGTCCTCTTCTGACAGTGGCCTGAGCAACAGTTCTACTGTCCTTCCTTTCAAAACTATAAATAGTTGTTAGGTTAAATGGGATTAATCAGCAAGTTCTTACTACTACTGCTAATTGATTTAACATGTTAATAACTAATCTGATGTTGCTTTTGGAGTGCATAAATTTTAAGAAAGTATACCAATAAATCTAGAGTATCTGAAACACAAAGATGTTAGAATAACAAAAAATTAACTGGGCTTGGTGGCATGCACTTGTAATCCCAGCTACTCAGGAGGCTGAAGCAGGAGAATCACTTGAACCTGGGAGGCAGAGGTTGCAGTGAGCTGAGATTGTGCCACTGCACTCTAGCCTGGGTGACAGATCGAGACTCTGCCTCAAAAAAAAAAAAAAAGAAAAAGGATGTTAGAATAATGGTAGAATCCTAGACAAGAGTGACTGGTTTTGGGGCGAACTGGGGACAATTGGCCCTCAAAATTCTCATTCCTGCCTTGATTCACACCATGCAGGTAGTCATTGATTTTGTTTGTTTGGTGGCCGGAGCAGGTCCCGATATCAGCAGTCCTCAACATAATCACATCTATTATAGATATATGAGATAAAAGGGCCATTGTTGTTTTGTCTATATTTTTTCATTTATTTACATAATTGGCATATAAATTGATAACTGTCTATTCTCAGGTAATTGTCAAGTTAAACATTTATTATTGCTGCCTTTCAGTATGTTGTTTTTTAAAAATTAATTCACAGCATCCACATCATGTCATTAATGCAGAATGCAGACCTTAATAGAACCTGAGGCAGAGAAGAGAGAAGTCATTGGGGTCCTTAGGGATAGTAAATCTTGCTCCATTACACTATATGTGTACCAAATAAAGCATACCTTCCTTCCTTCAATAGAAACAAAGGAAATTCCACTGTCCCATGCTCACCTCAGTCCTCCATCTAACCCCCCAGGAAGGATGTCTTTTGCATGTCCCTCTACACCAATCTCTGCCTTCTCCACCCTGGCAGCCTCACAGGCTGCCCCACATGAACATTGTCAAGGAGTTTCTTTGCCTTCTGGCTTCAATTCAGTCAACAGGAAACACAGGAAGGCTTTTTGAATGATGAGAAGAAAGTGAGGTTGGTGCATTTACTTCTCTAACTGCCTCCTTGCTGAGTCGCTAAGGTGGACTGCATCCCTCTCTGCAAGGCCATAGCTTCCATTAGGGGGTCAGTTCCGTTATCCACTTCTATAGGTATTTTAGCTGCTCCTTCTCCTTCCCACTTCAGGTCTGGAGTGCTAAAGACTCCCCCACTGTAGGTAGCCCTAGGGCACTGCATCATTCGAGGTTGGCTTCCCTGAATCCTGTTTATACCTTTGTAAATTGTTCTTAAAAATCCTCTCAAATATCTCATTGTTTTTGCCAGGACCCTGACATACACTCACCAGTCTGCTTTTTATTTGGAACCTGGTACTGCCTTTGTCCAGGGAAACTTCTCAGCTGGACATAATCCTTCCTTCTGACAGTGAGAAAAAACATCCATATTTAAAATTCCTGGAAAAAATGGAGTGATTTTTCCTTATTTTATGACAGTGTGCTGTCTCTCTCTCTCTCTCTCTTTTTTCTCCTTAAGAAAGTGTTATCAGTAGAAGAGCTTTCAGTTTATCCCAAGTCCAGGGTTGGAGGCGGGCTTCCAGAAAGTATGACAAATGCACAAGCATGTCAAGCTGTGACAGTCTCAATGGGCTGAGATTTCAAAAATCTTATGAAAGGGAGACTTTGAAGTGCCTTATTCAAAGACAGCCAAAGCTTTTATCATAAGAGGAAGAGATTCTAATGTGGCCTGATAATTAGCGGAGAGTGGGGGCCTTCATCCCCTCCGAGGAATGAGATGCCATGGCTGGAATGTGCCCTGAACCCAAATGTGATTGCACAAAGAAACTAGGTCTCATTCCTGAAATTTATAACCATATCAACCATAGTTTTATGAGATATGGCATCATTTTTTAAAAAGGCTTGAACCCTTATAGAGCTATTCAAATAACCATTGAGTCATTTGAACTGAAATAGGAGTTAGTTCAAAGTGGCAGTTCATAAATTAGAGGTGCTGTTGTTTCAAGGAGAGGGCATAAATGCCGGCCGGGCAAACAGTCCAGTGCACTGGTTACTAACAGTTATTGTCATGCTCATGACTGTGGAGGAGCAGGGGCCAAAACAGGCAGAATTTGACTTTTTATTTGACTTTAGAGCAGAATTAGAGGCTATGGGGCATATATAGAACACCTAACATGTACATATTTGTTTATTCATTTATTCACTCAGCATTGTTTTAAGTTTAAACTATAAGCAAAGGAGAAAAATAAGTAAATAACAAGGCAGGCCTTTAAAGAGTTTCTAGTTTAATGGGGAAGGCCTCAAAACACAGGATCATGACATGGTGTGCTAAGTGCTTTTTGGCAGAATGAACAGAGAATCACGGAATGTAGAGGAAAAAGGTCTTGACTGTAAGGCTAGGGAGTGTGGTCTGGGCAAAATCAGGGAAGACTTTGTTGGAAGGCACATGTGAGTGTTTCTTACAGGACAAGTTGTAGTGTCTCAGATAGGGGAGGCCAGGGAGGAACCTCCCAGCAGAGAGCACAGGAATGTTGCCACTTGAAGAAGCAATGATAATCCAGAAAACTTCATGTGGTCCTGCAGGGCTAGAAGGGGAAATTTGGGCCAGATGCAGTGGCTCACGCCTGTAATCCCAGCACTTTGGGAGGCCAAGGCTAGGGGACCACTTGAGATTCAAGACCAGCCTGGCCAACATGGTGAAGCCCCGTCTCTACGAAAAGGACAAAAATTAGCCAAGTGTGGTGGTGGGCGCCTGTAGGCCCAGCTACTTGGGAGACTGAGGCAGGAGAATCACTTAAACCCAAGAGGCAGAGGTTGTAGTGAGCCGAGATTGTGCCACTGCACTCCAGCCTGGGTGACAGAGCGAGACTGCCTCTCAAAAAAAAAAAAAAAAAGAAGAAGCGGAGATTTGTAGCGTGGCATGGCAGCAGAAGGTAGTGCCTGAATCTGGAAGGTGTGAAACATTCAGAGATCTGGACTTTAATTCCAAGACCAATGGCGTTAAGCTTTGGCAGCTATTCACTATTCATATCACCAGGAGAACCCGTGAAAATACTGATGATTGGGCTCTACTTTTTGACGTTCTGATTCAGTACATCTGGGGCTTAAGAAACATGAATTTTAAAAAGAAAGCTAGGAACCATATTTTGGGACATACTGTCAAAAGAAACAAAAAGCCCTAGAGAAGACTTAAATGGAAAGTGTCTCAAATAGAATATCTATATGGACAATTATTTGCCCTTTGTACTTTTTTCTACGGTTGTTTGGATTTGATCCTCCTTTTGTGAGAATCAAGGAACGTTGAAAGGTACTGCTGAGATTCTTGAGGTGTTGCGATGGAGATGTGACCCCCCCTCTAGTTGATCCCCTGAGAGCTGAGAGATACTTCACCATTGCCACTTATCAAATTGGTGTAGATCCCATGCAACTCCAAAGTGTAATTGAATAAATTAGCAAAATCAAATACAGTATGCAATGAGATAATAAAATTGTTTGCATAAAGAATAAAAACTAGCTGAAAGGGAGTAGCCGTTACCAGGAGACCAGGATGCCGAGTGAGGAGAGATGAACTTTGAGCAAGCTACATATTTCCTGGTAACTTAGGGAAAAATAGAAAATACGTTGAATTATACATTTTGCATTGTTTAAGAAAAGGGGCATTCATTTGTTAGAGACAAATACCTTCTGGTATTAAGTTCAAGGAGGAATTTTTAATGTAATGGCCAAGGTCAATTATAATTTTGTAATAAATAGAAAATCTATCTCTGCTATGTGAAACTGGCTTAAGTTTTAAACCTCAGGTACCTGAGTAGTGAAAGATCAGGAAGTCTGTAGTTGCATCTAAATAACTTTTGGAGGGTGGCACAAAAATGTTAAACCCGGAGAAAATACAGTGTTTTGGTTTCTACTTAGAATCACATGGACACAGGAATTTCTATGTATTCTTACAAAAAAGTTATGTCTTTGTTATTAATATAAATGAAGTTACTCTATTTAAAGCCTTGCTTCCAAGAAACATCTGAGGCAGGTGATATTAATAAAGATCAATATCTAGATATCTTTGGCCTAAAAACTTTACTGTCTAATACACAAAACAAGTGACCTATGAGAACAGGAGATATGGATGTATAATAAAAAGTACAAATTTTTTAATGGAAAAGAGCAAAAAGAAAAATGCAAGGAAAATAATATAGAGACAAAGAAAAAGAGAAAAAGATGTAGACACATTTTTTTAAGAGTAAGACTTTTATGTTATAATGAACAAACACTAAGCACCTGCAGAGAGATATCTAGAAGCCTCTATAATAGAGAAAGAGGTGGATGGATAGAATATTGACCTGAGAATTTAGGGAACTGAGTTGGTATTTAAGTTGTCTTAGCTATGTGTGACCATAATTTGAAATCTGTATATATCAGTTTCATCACTTTTAACATAAAGGGATTAATAATAATAGGTCAGGGGTCTACAACTATAACCTAGGAACCAAATCTGGTCTGCCACCTGTTTTTATGAATAAAACTTAGTTGAAATACAGCCATACTGCTCATTTATTTACATATTATATATGACTGCTTCATGCTACAAAGGCAGAGTAGTTGCAACAAAGTACATGTGGCTTATAAACTCATAAACGAAGCTCATAAAACCTAAAATAATCATTATCTGGCCCTTTACAAATAATGTTTGCCAATCCCTGCAGTAAATGATCATATAAATTAGTGAGAATATCAGTTTGGCTTCTGTAAAATTCTGGAACCAAAATTAACAGTGACTTTTAAAAAAGATAGTAGTTTATTCCTCTCACAAGTAAAAGCCTGAGTTGGTAGGACAGGTTCCTTTTGCAAAGGAGCACAGACTCCTTTTATCTTATGGCTTTGCCATCTTCTATGATGACTTCTCACTCAGAAAGAAGAAAAGGGACAAGAAAGGCATGTTCTTCCCTTATGTAACATGGCAGTTGAACATCTACCCCCAGACATTGTATAAGCTCAGCTTTGTAACTTGTCTGTATCTAAAAGAGAGGCTGGAAAATATATTTTTTAATCTGGATGGCCATGTGCCCAACTAAAAATTCTTTTACCATATAAGAGAAGAACAAATTTGGGGAGACTGACCTGTACATTTCTTTCCACTTAAAATTCTATGAACATAGTGTATTAATCTGCTCAGTCTGCCATAACAAAATATCACAGACTGGGTGGCTTAAACAACAGAAATTTATTTCTCATTGTTCTGGAGGCTGGGAAGTTTAAGATCAAGGTGCCAACAGATGCAGATTTTGATGAAGGCTTTCCTCTGGCTTACAGACAGATGCTTTCTTGCTGTGTCCTCACATGGTGGGGAGAGAAAGCTGTCTCAGGTCTCGTCTCATAAGGAGACTAACTAATGCTATCAGATCAAGATTCAACCCTTATAACTCCTTTTAGCCTTACCTACTTCCTTACTCTTAATATCGCCATGTCTGGTGTAGGGCTTCAACATATGAATTTTAGGGACACAACTGCGTTTATAGCAGAGTTTCTTATATGAAATTGACAGAAACAGACATGTCATGAATGCATCAATAACCAAGGCTGGGACTGAGGCTCTGGCCTACACATCTAAAGGGGGATAAATATGAACATCTTAGAAAGGATACGCCAGTGCTTAGACTTACATTGACAACTCAGTAGAATGCATACATTTAAACATAATTGTTTGGTAAAGTGACATTCTTTTTTATGTGTACTATAAATTATTCTGAAATTATTGATTTGTTTCAAAAGTTTCCCTTAAAAAACCCTTTCAAGGTAAAATCGCAAGTTGTATTGGTTTAACCTAGGCAAACCTAACCTACTTCTGCTCACGATAGTAATGCCAGTGTAGGCACTTCTACAAAATGGGAACCTTGACAATAGAAAACACACATTTAGAGTTCTAGAAAGGATTACTGCTGAAAGAGTCTACCTATAACCTTTCCTTCTGGGTGAAAAGGCAAAAAGCAGCCAAACTCTCATCTCTGGAAATCTGAGGTCCATAATTTGAAATCAGGAGAATCTGTCCAGTTTTATTTGTGGGAATCATCATTCATTTTTAACCACTCTGCATTGGGGTACTGTTTTGATTATCTGTTGCCCAAAACTTAGTGGTTTAAAACAACATCAATGATTTCATTGCTCAGGATTGTGCTATTTGAGAAGGATTCGTCAGGCATAGCTTAAGTCTGGAAGGTCCACTTTCAAAAAATGGCCTTACTCACAGGGCTGGTAAGCTGTTGTTGGCTCAACTGGAGCTGTTAGTTGGTGGCCTCAATTCTTTTCCATACAGGCTTCTTCTTGTGGTTCCTTGAGCTTCCTCACAGCATGGCAGCTGGATTCCAAAAAGAAGCTGCCAGACTTCTGAAAGTCTAGGGTCAAAACTGGCACAGCATCACTTTTACTGTATTCTATCAATCAAAACATGACAGGGCCTAACCCATAGTCAAGGGGGTGAATAATTGGACTCCACTTCTTGGTGGGTACAGAAACAAAAAACTTAATGACTGTCTTTAATTTACCAAAAGTGCCAAGAAGCAGTATACATTATCCTATATCTGTAGTAAACAGGTGTTTTGATAATTCTTTTTGTTTTGAATCGGTTTTTGGAATTCAGATCACTTTTCCCAAAGAAATCATTTTGCAAATGGTACCTAGAAATATATTAATAGTTCAGCTTGTAGCAGATAATAATAGAAAAAGTTTAGGATGATAGTCTTTGACATCAGGTAGTCTGGGTTTCAATTTCAAGTCTCATCTAAGTAAATTATTTGACCAATCCAAGCCCTAGTTTTATCCTCTGTACAATGGGGATGTTAATGATACTCATGACAGAATTTTGAGGATTAAATGAGAGAGTGTATCTAAAGCACTTACTGCAGATCCTAGCATATATTACATGCCCAATAAATGTAGCTCTTCTTATTTTTACCCAATGAAGATTTATATGATAACACTGAGCTGTCATATAAAGAGCACTGAGCTCTCTTTAAACTCAGAGCCCATACACCTTGAAGCTATCTTACACTGTAGCCTGTATTTACTATGAGTTCTACAACCTGCATCTGTCAAAGCAGAGCCAAAGGATAATACATCTTGGCTGGCAAGAGTTTCTGATGATAGCACTTTCCCTGACTGGGGAGAAAGAGTGTGAGAACGTTGTGTAGAATGGGTATACACAAATGGAATATTAGTAAGCAGGGATTGCCTAGACCAGTGTTTCTCAGTCTTTTTTTCATCATCATTTCCCTCCCTAATAAACCTTTTTTGACATATTTTCCAATTGCTCCCCCATATTTTAATGTCTCACATATAACATATATCTGGTTATATGCTGCATGTATATCTCTCTCTGCTTTATACATTAAAAGAAGTATTTTATTTCACCCCTGCCAAAACCAATTTTCACCCCTATGAGGGCAATATTGACCCTTTGGAAAATGCATTACCTAAACCATGTAACCTAACAAAACTCCTAAAATTTATTTGGTCACATAATCAACAAGTTTATCTACTGTTTTTTTTTTTTTTTTTTTCCAGAGGAATGTCTCAAGCAATGTGGGTATGAAGAACATGTATAAGATAAATCTACTAGGTAATGTTCATTGCTGTCTTTATAACAAAATTAATCATATAATTCATTGTATAATTATTGTTTAATATCTTTCTTAATTGTAAGCTCTGTAGTGGCAGGAGCATGTCTTGGTTATTGTTGAATGGTCTCTGATGCACAGTAGATGGTCGATATTTCTTGAATATGGATAAGGGCTTTAATATCTAATAGGGAAAAGAAGGCAAGACATGTAAAACCAAAAGTATTCACGAGTTTATTTTGAGTTATGTATGAGGAGTAGCAAGATGCATAAGGAATTGAGACAGTCAAGGTCAGCAAGGTTTTAATGTGTCCGTTCAGGATCAGCTTTCTAGACCCAGGCTTGGGGGTGGAATCTTGTCTTGTTCATTATTAAATGTTACAGAAGTCTTAACACAATGCTTTATAAGTGGTGGTTTAATATTGCTTTTGAATTATGACTTAATAGTGAAGATGGGAAGCAAGTCTTCAGAAGAAACAAAGGGTATAATAAGTCTGCTTATTATTTTCTTCTTCCTTTAGTTAAAATACATTAAGGATTATCTATGTTTAGATCTTTTGCAGAAACTTTTCCTAAGGAAACATTTTATATTGGAAGAAAAGGTATTTTTGACATTAACATTTTCTTTAATCTAATGTTAGCTTCCTATATTTCTTTTCCCCTTTCAGTTCATCTAAAACATTACAATGCTTTTCTCCTTTTTATTTTATAAAATAGACTCTACAAACCCAATTATAACTCCCTTAGAAGATAAAAGGACTGTAGGGAAATAAAAAACAAGAATGATTTGGATATATCAGTTCTCTTTTTTTTGTTACATTTTGTGGCTGCCATGGGAAGCCTATAAAAGCTTCAGGTCTGATTTTGGTGGATAAATTCCCAACAAGTTCTCCCTTCAAGGAGTGATCAGTATTATGGACAAAAGAGGGGTATTTTTTCAATATGTCCTTTTGATTTTATTTTGTGCAGCAACCACCTTTGTAAAACACACTAACATGTCAGAAATATGAAACTATTTTCAGTTCACTGCCCTGTAAAAGATGTGTGGCAAAAAAAATAATAAATAAATAAATAAATAAACCCAGGAATGCCTGAGTAAGTAATTTTATTTTTTATGATTCAAGCCCCAAAAGGTCTTGAACTGTCAGATTTATTGTCCATCCGATTTTATGACTTTTAGTTGTATTTATTCTTTGATGTTTACCATCAACTGTGCCTACGTGTGCCGTGGTCTGTGGGCTTTCCTATTGCTAAATCATTTTTTAAGCTTTAGTTGTAGCTTCTATTTAGCATCAATCCCCTGAGACATGCCATTAACATGAATCATTTTTGAAAGTGTTCGGTGCAATATGAACTCCATGTTGAGTCGATCACTCATTGCGATGGAAAGAAATGATGACCTTCCCGGAAATACCCATCACGGTTAAATAACCAAGGACGGGACGGTCAGGGACTTCTGATTGGGGTGCCCCCATCGGCTTAATCTTTGCCCCCCAAAGAGGGAGATGGGAGGTCAGTGCAGATTCAGGAGGAAAAGGGAAAAAGAGCTGGGAAAGGGGAAAGAAAACTGCTGACCCAAACCACATCTATTTTATTGGTGGGTCAGTTTTTTCTACCTCCGTGAAGGTTACATTCACAGCAAGAACTTCTGAGGCAACATCAGTATCTGAGTGCATTCTTTTCTAACACTAATTTTAAAACTTTCAAACATGTTTTCTTTTTTCAATAAAAGTTACATTTTTGCTTTTTGCCCTCTCTGATCTCTTTTCTGCTAGGACCTTCTGAAAGAATTGAGTATAATTACCACTAGTGATGATTTTTTTCTTTGTTCATATCTAGTTCATATCTAGACATTTTCTTTTTTTTTTTTTTTTTTTTATTTTTATTTTTTATTATACTTTAAGTTCTAGGGTACATGTGCATAACGTGCAGGTTTGTTACATATGTATACTTG